>NC_065444.1:0-324802 GCF_917563875.1 Diabrotica virgifera virgifera | reverse complement strand
TATTTGAACGTATGTTTTTTCACCCCCAAGAAGGGGTGAAAGTCACATCCAGGACAAGAGAACATATCGGCATAATCTCACTTTTTTCTTTGGCATTTTAGCTACGTGTGTGCCAAATTTCATGTCAATCCAAGCGGTTCTTTAAAATCTGGAGGTTTTGCGATATTTTACCGTGAGTGAATGGAATAATTGCCGTTGTCACTTTTAGATAAGAAGTCATTATCACAATGACATAGTCAGGTTAACTGAATTATATAATTATTGTTTTTATCATTAAATGTGAAAACCTAGAATTATCCATGTCTGTCCGTCAATAAACACAACTCCTCTGTTAGTAGGACAGAAAGAATGACAAATAAGGTGTCAAATGAAAGCCTATAACCAAAATATGATATTACATGTGAGAAGTTTGACCTCGGACTGCCTGTTCCAGAGTTGCAACCGAAAGTACTGTTTTAAATTCGTCGAAATAGTACAAACTATTATTCAACGCGACTAAGAAAGACCAGAACAAATACATACTTCCGGTTTCATGCCTGTCTGTTCGTCCATGTCTGTCGGTGAACAAAATTCATCCGTCATATCAACTGACAAAAAGTTACACGAAGAGTTCAAATATCGACTGCCGGTTCAACTTCCGGTCACTTTGGGTGAAAAATTAGAACTTACGATGTCCAATTGCTTGTTACAATTTTTTTATAAGTGTTCTACTCTATCTATAACTTATAACTCTATCTGACTTTTTCTATAACTTACTTAGATCCCATATAATTTAATACAGTTTTGATGTCAGGGTCTTCAAAATTTATGTGGTGAGTTCCAGTATGTGATGAATGAAAAACGACTCCATAAGCAGAAGAAAAAAGTGTTCTTTAAAGTGTTCTCAAGACCTAAGACAATACATCGACTCACAAGGGCGTTGTGACAGTAGCAAAAATTCGAGTTGGGGTTCGAATTACTTTCTCATGCGGCTTACTCTTCTGACTTGGCCCCCTCCGATTATTAAGTGTTCCCAAATCTGAAGAAATGACTCGTAAATAAAAAAATCAGCTGAGATAATTGAAGAAAAAAATAACTATTTTTCAGAGCTTCCAGAATCGTATTATGCGCACGGCATCGACATAAAAAATTTGTAAAACCGTTAAAATCGCTGTATTGAACATATTGAATAAAATTAAAGAATTTTCATGAAAACATGTTTTTCATGAAAATATGTCTACTTTTATAGGACGCACTTCAGCAGTTCATAAAAAAAGCTTACAGACTTTCTAACGCTGTTTGCTAAATAGCAAAAATAACAAAAATTTTATTACTCATGAAGAAGATCAAGCAGCTAAATTTAAAGTAAAATCATTAGATGGCATATAAATAGATATGGAATAGAAGTTGATATCCACTTCTGAACCCACCTCAGAAGAAGTGGACGAAATAGAGTAATTGGGAGTCCTTCAAAGGTCACCTGAGCACTCAGAACCTAGTACCAGTACATGCAGCTGCGATAATATTAAAGAGAAATCCGACAAAAGAATTGAGAGGGAACTCTGGACCAAATATCAAAAACCAGTGTAACCTAACACTTCCAGCTTCATATTAATAATAGAAAATCACCGAAAGACAAATATGTAATGTAAAGAATTAATATCTCAATATTCCGGTCTACTAAACAATAACGATTGGCAAAACATTAAAGTCGTATATTCAAAAAATAAGACAAGTAGAGTAATAAATGGATAATTAAAAATTACGGGAAACACTGCAAGAAAATTATTTAATAGACCCGAAGACAAAAAAAAACAAAAATTAATGTGCTAAATAAAAGTATTGATTCGTTACTGCAGAACTAAAACTGTTATATGGAGCTATACTCTGGATCGGTGTAAATTAAATGAGAAAGAAAATAATAGAATAAACACACTTTAAGAGCAGATAGAGAAAATATATGGATTATCAGAAGGTTCAAACGGCAGAATTATCAACGATAAACAAGAAAAAGTCAACGAGATAATGATTCTGGACCAACTGTTTTATTATAATTAGGGGTACGGAATAGATGCGAATTTCGGCGAAATTTTGAACAAAAATTGGATAAATGTGAAATATGGAGTTTTTGTTTATTTCCGCGAAATACCTGCAGGTGCTCAACTCGTCCGTAAATAAGTAGGAAGTCACATAGTAAATAAGGTATGGAAAGATTTTACGGAAGTCGGAAAATTTTCTATTGTACATAATTTTTGAAAGGTGTTTATTTTTCTAACACGTGTTGAAACAGAAGGAACTTTCATTGTTCATCATTAAATAGATAAAGATAAGATAAGGAATTGATATTTTTCAATGTTGATACTTTGAGAAATATAAATAATCCGACTGTTGTTATCTGCATTTCGGTCTTTTGTATTGGTAAAAATCTAAGTAGGAATAAAAGTCGGCTAATTCTTATTTTCTAAACATATAAATTAGTCAAACAGGACAATCAGTGCTCATTCCGTAAATTTTTACTAAGAACATGGTCTATCAAAAAAGTTTTCATAGTAACATAAAGTTACTTAAAGTATCCCCTAAAATGGGACGCCCTAAAACAATTTTGAGTGATCGAGTCAAAGAATTTGCAACAGATGACCTATATCTGTGTGACACAAGACATAATTGCTACACAGTGCAGTTTTTCGTCATTTGCTAAAGCAGCATTACAAAGCATTTGGAGTCCAACGAAGAGCGTAGACGCAGAACGATTCTTCAGCACATATAATATTGTAGTGACAGTGACAGATCGAAGAACAGCTCTTAAAGAGTCGAATGTCGAAATTACAACGATGTTAGCTTTTAATTAATGTTTTCTGTTGTTTTACTCGTAGTTAAAAATAAATGCGAAATTTTGTAATTATAAAAAAAGTAAATGCGAAATTCATGTTTTTTATTTGCGAAAATTCCGTACCCCTAATTATAATTAGTTATAAAATAGCTTAAATGGGGAAAAGCTGTAAGCTTAGACCAAACACCAGTAGCATTAGTTAAGAGTAGCATCAGTAAGCAAACATCAGTTAAGAGTGGATTGCATTCTCATTTACATTTGAGATTCAGAGGACCTTGTCCCCTTAAGCAGAACGGACAACTTTCCAATGGAGAAGCCAAGCGTCACAGATAAGGTCTGGCGGACCGAAACAGCTGTTTGGCGTTTCACACTTGATGGGTTGTGTTGTTCTGCGACCATTGGATCAATAGTATAATTCAATGCCGGTAGGGGTATTAGCCCTCGGAGTAGTTGTTTCTGTTGATCCAAACATAATTGGTTGGGTTTCAGTGACCTAAACCGATCAGCAAATGGCTCTTGTTGTTCCAAGCTGTACATGGGTGACCTGGCAGCATTGCACACGGAACACCTGTGATGACATATTAAATGTTGATCAGTTAAGAGTGGATTGCATTCTCATTTACATTTAAGATTCAGAGGACCTTGTACCCTTAAGCAGAACGAACAACTTTCCAATGGAGAAGCCAAGCGTCACTGATGAGGTCTGGCGGACCGAAACAGCTGTTTGGCGTTTCACACTTGATGGGTTGTGTTGTTCTGCGACTATAGGATCAATAGTATAATTCAATGCCGGTAGGGGTATTAGCCCTCGGAGTAGTTGTTTCTGTTGATCCAAACATAACTAGTATTTTATATTATAGCAAAGTAATACATTTTCGGGTAGATCAGATATGTAGGATTTAGTGCTCGCTCTTCTACCTATATTTTATTAAAGTGTCTTATGAAATTTCAATTTCTGGATCATTTTTTGTCTTTAACTGGGATATTATTACTCTCCTGCCTTCTACTATTCTTTGCTTTTCTCACCACTCCTGCTGATATCTCTATATTTGTGTTTCGTTTATTTATTCGTTCATAGTTTGTTATTAATTTTGCCTCACACATATTTGCGTCTTAATAATTTTAACAATATAGAAATCTTATTACCTGAATAAAGGAATCATGTTTTGTTCAAATAAATTTAATAAATTAAAACCATTTCTACATACCATTTTGAAGATAATCATAACAACTTGAAAACACTACAACAAATGAAATGGAATAAGCAGTTGTTCCACATCTCTAACGTAAGGATATGAAGAAAAATTGATTCTTAATATCGTGTGTATTTTTCACCAGCGCGAATTAGTGCTTGAAATCTACGTGGCATGCTGCGTATAAGCCTGTCGATATCTTGTTGAGGTACCTATATTTTCCCATTCTTCGATTAGAGTTTCTTTTAGTTGTTGAAGGATTTGAGGTGGATGTGGGCGCCTCGGGACACATCTATCTAACATATCCCAAAGATGTTCAATTAGTATAAGCGAATAAATGCAATACACTCTTAACTGCTCAACACATCAAGGTGTTATAGCAGGTGTTCCGCGTGCAATGCTGCCATGTTCACTATTGGAGTCACTGGAGTAGTTGTTGCTATTGATCCAAAAAGTTAAGCTTTGCTTGGGTTTTCGGTAACCTTAACCGACAGCAAATGACTCTTGTTTTCCACGCTGTACATGTGAACATGGCAGCATTGCACGCGGAACACCTGCTATAACACCTTGATATGTTGAGCAGTTAAGAGTGTATTGCAATTTTTCGCTTATATTTTATAGTCAGAGGACACAGTCCCCAAAGCAGAACGGACAACTTTCCAATGGTGAACCCAAACGTCACTAATGATAGTCTGGGTGGACCGAAACAGCTGTCTAGTGTTTCACACTTGGTGAGTTGTGTTGTTCTGCAACCATTTGGATCAATAGTGTAATTCAACACCGGGAGAGGCATTAGCCATCGGAGTAGTTGTTGCTATTGATCCAAAAAGTTAAGCTATGTTCAATTAGATTTAGATCGAGACTCAGGGGTGGCCAATCCATGGTTTGAATCCCGTGCTGCTGAAGGAAGTTCTTGGGTTTGATTTCCTTTTACGACCCTGTCCAATGCGTCTTTTATATCGACCGGTTTCTACATATCGATTCCAAGCATGATGGATGACGGAAGAACTGACGATAAAATTCCTTGCCACCTGTCGAATACTGGTACCATTTTCATTAGTAACAACAAGAACGATTTCTTGCTTATTTGTATATCATTCTGTCATCTCTCATTTTGAAAAACTAGTGTGAAACTTAACAATTTATGATGAAATGTAAAATTTCTAGAATAAAACAACTGAAAACTTTTGTTTTCTGTACTTCCACAAAATTTATTTAGTAATTGTCACTACAGCTGTTTCGGCAACTTGCCTTTCTTAAGTGATGGTTAACCTAGTGTGCGTTCAGGTTATATAGTTTCACTGAACAGGTTGAGGAGGGGGGGAGTTGTTAGTCTCAAGTTCGTCATTCAGAATTGGTGTCTTTTAATTTTCATAGATTCTAATAAAGATAGCTTAAGGCTTTTATTTTGGACGTGAAGAATTTGAAATTGGTCGTTAAAAGAATGATTATGATCTAGAAGGTGAAGTGCATATGTGGATTCTGTTTTCCTATTATTGAAAGCCCTTTTATGTTCTGTTATACGTTTGTTGAAGGCTCTACCGGTTTGACCGATGTAAGCTTTTGGACAGTCTCCACAGGTGAGTTTATAAACCCCAGTGTGTAAGTGCATGTTTTTCGTTTGGCTCTTGTTGTTCTTAATATATTTAAATGCTGGTGTTATTCTTTTCTTTTGATCTGTCTGGCTATTTTAGTTAATATATTACCTGTATATGACGTGATCGAGCAATATATTGTATTGGGCTTTTTCTCTTGTGGTGGGAAGATTGATTTAAGGGCTTTCTTGAGTAGTTTTTGCTGTAACATTTTGTTTATTATGTGTTTGTTGTATCCAATATTTATTGCTATAAGTTTAATGATATTCAATTCTACTTCGAAGTTATTATTTGACATTGGGATTTCTGTCAATCTGTGGAACATACTATAGTAGGCTGCTAATTTATGTTGTGCAGGATGGGATGAAGTACTGTGTATGGTTGTGTCAGTATGTATAGGTTTATGAAATACAGAGAACTCGTGTTTGTTTTCAATTCTTATAATTTTTAAGTCTAGAAAATTTATTGACTGGTTTTGTTTTATTTCTTTTGTAAATTTAATATTACTATGGATTGAATTAACGTATGATAAGATTTGGCCAAATTCATGAAACATAAAATAATGCAATGTCAAAACCTGTAGCATGTTATTAATTATTCATACTTTATAGTACATTCTTAACTTTTGTTAAAGGTATTTCATACCGAAATTAAGAAGTATTCATGGTTTAGCCTATTTCTCCTTCGTGGCTATGAGTAATTGCATTAAATCAGAGTTGTGCAGCTGATTTGTAAAATGGGATTATTTCGTAAACTGTTAAGTTTTGAAGTTATTAACAATTATACCTTTTTTTGTTAAAATCATGTAACTCTAATATTTTTTTACCCAAATAGTGCTAACTTAAAGAGCAAAAAAGTTAAACGCAAATATATGCCGCCTATGTGGCGTATGTGGCGTCCTCAATCAGCTACATCAGTCATCAAAGTATGCATCAAATTATAATTCCTCGTACTCAAAAGCCCTCAGTCATAAATTTTAATTCGTAAAAATGTCTACAAACATGAAAGTTGTAGCGAAAAATAAAATTTTAAATTTCAACTTTAACACCCTGTATCTTTCTTAATACATATTTACATTTTAAGCAAACTGGCTTAAATGGGAATATTTTGAAGTTTAGAGTCTACTGTTTCTTTTTGTACAATTACTTACGGATCACCCTGTATAAAAATATGAACAAAAATGGAGCAAAAATGATATTTATTTAATACTTAGGTATAATTTATTTCATGAGAAGATAAAAATCGTGATCACCAATTTCGACATGATGTTTTTTAGTTAATAAAAATAGAATTGGATGCAGATTAAGGATTTATTAGATTCTGTAATGAAATATATTTAAAACAGTAAATATTCCAGATGAAAAATAAAGTGATAACGACAGCTTACAAGGTACCTACCTGTAAAAATATAATCCCTTTCTGAATAACATAATACGTCATTTTATAAAAAGGTAACTATGGATATTGTGATTTGTCACGTTTATTTCTTTTGAAAATACACAACAATATTACTGTTTAATCTCCTTGTCTCCCAATAATTTACCCATTTCATTGTTAAGTTATATTATCTTCCTAATTCATTGTTTAGTTTTCGGAAAATATGTAAATGTGCAGAACAGCCAACTCTTTATCTCACTTTTCTTAACATTGCTTTTAGGAAAGATTATTTAAATAAGATTTCAAAAGGTTTTACGACATGAACGTGTATTATTATATTATATTGTATTTTGGTAATCCTAAGATAGGCCCTTAATTTTTGTAAAATCGTAAATCCTCTTTTAGTGGATTTTTCATAACATCATGAAACATCTTTGTCCGATAATTTAGTATAAATACGGTAACTTACTCTTAAAATTTTAAATCAGTTTTAAGTGTAGTACTGAAATATTTCGAGGCCTGTTAATATTTGTGGAAGTGATCTACGTACGATGAATATGAACAAAATTAAACATAAATATAAGTTTCGTTCACGTACAGTGAAATTAGTGAATGAAGCCTTAAGTACAGGTAAGTTACATGTTAGTTATAATAGATCTTAGTCCATATCTTATTGCAAAGCTATCTATTTGGGTATTTTCCATTTTTACTTTTTACTGTGTACCTTTTACTGTCATCCTTATTAACATTACAAATTTCCAATTCATAAAAAATGTGGTCAATGTCTTACACATTTATTCATCTCCTCTTATCATATTTATGTTCTCCTAAATTAAATAAAAATTACAAAAAGTTGTTTGCTTGCTTCTGGAACGTCTGTCATTATTATGTATTACATCTATCACTAATCTTTCTCTTATAAAACCCGTTTGGTAATCCCCTAAAAAATTCTCGGTGTAGTGCCATAGTAATTATTACATTTCGTGCTATATTCTTTTTATAGTATAGGATAAATCACTGACTCTTATAACGGTAAATAAATATTCTTTAAAATTTCACTAAAGTTACTTAATAGAAGTTAAAAACTTAAAAGAAGTTAAAAAAACTATTAAACGGTTTCTACGGGTTTTAATGCTACTGCATCAATTTCAAGGAATAAATCACAAAACAACTTAATTCCAAGGAAACTATTTAAAATTAAGTTAATAGGTTGGTTAAAAAGGTAGTGTATTTAAAAAATCTTAAAAGGAATAACTAAAACGAAAAATACCGTAGTAACTAAACAGACATTTTGATAAAATAACTCCAATAAATTAAACAAAACTCTCAATAAATTTTCTAGATCTAAAACTTACTCGTGAAAATAATGCACTGCTGGTCAAAAAAATCCGGACACCTGAAAAAATGTGGTTTTATTCCCAAAAAACATTATCTAATTGTTACATCAATCTTTGGAAGATTAACAATTAATGTTTTCCAGCTTTGAATACTATTCATCCTTTTCTTCCCCTTGTTTTATTTTCTATTTCTAGGGTTGCTAAAATATTGTAGCTGTAAATTAAATATAAAAACTTGACTGTTCCTTAATTATCGTCGCATTCCAATTCCTAATCTTTTAATATGGCATTTCTTGTTTTTTGTTTGCATCTATCCTAATTAACTTACACAAATTATCGCGTGTTTTCTATTCGACTGTTCTTTCACCATTATTCTCCGTTTTTTTTGTATTTCAGTCCTTGTAAATGTTCCTTTCTTTTCCAATTCCCATTCTTCCAAATCCACTGTACACTGTTTACAATTTATTTTATATTTTTACATGAATTCCTAACATTATTTATGTATAATATCTTTCCTCAGTTGTCTGTTTTTCTCATTAATTTTTTTACTTTTTTTACAAGTTAAAGCCAGACTTTTTAACGCATAATTTTGTTTCCTTTTCTATGTTTACCACCTCGTTTATATGTATAATGTTATAAAATTGTTCTCTCTTCTTTAATTTTTCACTACTCATTCGTATCAATGTTTGATATTCCAATCAGTATCAATCAGTCCACATATTTAAAGTTTTGTTTGGTTTTTTAAAATTTGTTTTCATCGGCAAATTTGGTTTTTATAGCTTTTTAATTTCTTCTCTATATTCTCTATTTTTGTTTTATTATTTCTCTTAGTTGTTTAGATACCGATTTTCTTAATAATATCTCACTGGAGAACTTGTTGATTTTTGCTATTCTTAAAAACTTGAGTTACTATTTTTGTTTTTTAATAGTCACTTATTTTTGTCACTATGTGCAACCATCTTAAACTGGTTTCAGAATAAACCCTTATTAGCCGTCGTTTTCGATATATCTTTCACACAATTTTATTTGCAGCGTTGATTATAATTTTATTTTATACTTAATTTTGCGTTATATTATTATGATTAGGCCATCTGCGTAAGCTATACAATGGCAATATACTTTGAACCTTGTCAGTTTTATTTCGATTTTTCTATACCTACTAATGTTCTCTTTTAGAGTGCCATTCTAAGCCTCTCGATCAATCAAGATCATCAAACGGTAGCGAATATACTCCTACCTGTTTCAGTGGTAATACATATTTATTTTTGATTTCAAACACTTTAACTATAACTGTAATATATTTTAGATGATTTGGATGACTCATATGAAATGCACTCTATTTCTATTGAAACAACAGATGACAGTGTGGCAAATAGTAAGTTTCTTTGAATACAAATTTTGGTCAAATTAATAAGCATATTACGTACTCAAGCTTGACAAAAAATAGTTATCTTATCTCCATCTTCCTTATTTTACATGTGTCTATGAACTAATCGGTGGCTTAATTTTTAATAATTATTTTAGAACAACAAACAGATTGTGACTTGATGTATGAAAATGATGCTATTTTAGATGACTCTACCCCTAATCCAATATATCAAGAACTTATAGCATCATCTTCTCTCGGTAATTGAAAAGACCAGCTTTCAGTATTTTATAATAATACTTATTATTATCATTACAGATAATATAGAAAAATCAGCGGATGAAACTACTTCCTCACTTGTATGTTTGAAGAAAAGAAGGATACGAAGAAAACACAATTGTATTTACTGCGACATCCCTGTTTTAAATTTTGCTAGACACCTTGAAAGAATTCATAGTGATGAACTTGAGGTTCAAAAATACTTATCTCTTGACAAAAAGGATCCGAAACGAAAATATTTCATTGATAAAATACGAAAGGAGGGAGACTTCTGCATTGGCAAATCCGTACCTGTGTTTCGTAGAAATGTTTTAAGTAATAGTGATGAATCTTCGACTAATTCAAACATGCTTCCATGTATACACTGTAAAGGTATTTGTCAAATTTTTAGATAAATTGTTATTTGAAATGTTTATTTTTAGGATATTATGCCAAAAAATCGCTTCGGCGCCACATTAGACGGTGCTATTTTAATGAAAAAAAGGCAACAGGAAAAGTACGACATCAGTCCGAAGCCCAAAACCTAATGGCTACTAATTTTGGATCAACCGATCCACTAAGGACTTCGGGTGTTTTAAATTCACTAGCTGCGGATGACATCTCTTTAGTAGCAAAGAAAGACAAACTTATATGCGATGTAGGAAGGAAATATGTAAAAAGTCATAAAGACAGACATCTGATTCAAGTAGCCAAACGACAAATGCGGCGTTTAGCACGTCTTCTAATACAATCCAGGAAAATTGAAAACAATAGCAATTTAACGTTATTTTTCCTCCTACATCCCTCAAAGTTTAAAACAATTGTGTCCGCAACTCGGTCAATTGCGAATTATAATACCGAGAGCAAATGTTTCCAGTCACCATCACTTGCTCTTCAGATGGGTACATTAATTAAAAAAGCTATCAGTTCTGCTTATTCTATGGAGGTTCAAAGGGATGTCGATTCTGCTAATATTAAGAGCTTAGACGTCATGAAAAAACTTATCGATGATCAATGGGCGTTAGAAATATCGACTGAAGCTGGACAGAATATTCAAATCAATCGATTTAATAAACCGACCCTGATTCCCATGGCTGAGGATATTGCTGTAAGTAGACTGTATAACAACTGTCATTCTTTCAAAGCCTACCTGTTGTTTTGCTATATCATTATGAATGTTTTACTGAAAAATTCTTTGGTCAGAATACTGTCATTAGCACATTAATTTAAAAATTGATAAATTCATTGTATATTCAAATTATGAATCGGTTGCACTTGTGAGTCCATTTCAAAAGGTACGTAAAATGAAAGAAATGTTTAGACTTACTCACAATCGTTTATTTAACTATGGACGACCGGTTTCGACCAATACACTTTACTGGTCATCATCAGGTCTCCGGTACAGTTAATTAAAATGCTAAAAAATCAACAACAAATCAGGACAACAAAAGCTTTATGAGGTCTAATAAGTAAGATGCCAATCTAACCTAAATATGGTTTGAGGGTTATCTAATATACTTATATGCCGGTACAAGCTATGGAAACTATCGTGTAGTAAAAATTTCATTTGTGTTACTTGGTTCAAACTATTGGGTGATAACTGTATTATAGAACGATCAACTTTAGGGTAAGATCTCGAGGAGTAGATATTTGGGATAGTACATTTCCCAAATATCTACTCCTCATGATCCTACCCTTAAGTTGATCGTTCTATAATACAGTTATATACTCTCCAATATCGGAGACCTGATGATGACCAGTAAATTTTAGTGGTCGAAACCGGTCGTCCATAGTTAAATAAACGATTGTGAGTATGTCTAAATATTTCTTTCGTTTTACATATCTTTTTTTAGTGTATTTGTGACATTTTAGTTCATAGAGATTTCGAAATTAAAATGGTCATAACTCGTTAAATGCTCTGTATAGTAATATAGAACCCTATATTTGAAGAACAGGGATTATAAGAGAAATGTACATATGAGAATATATACAGGGTATCCCATTTAAAAAAATGTATTTTTGCTTTACCACGCAGTTATGAACCACCCTGTAGAATTGGGCATATTTTCAAAGCAAGGAGCATATCATTGCCTACAATTTTTCTTAAAAACTTTTTTTGGATATCTTGTACTCTAACGGAGTTATCGACCAATCTCACACTAAAAACTCACCCTGTAGATAATGCACCTAGAATACTAATAACAGTTTATGTACGAATATAAATTACTAATACTAATATCCATTTCATATTTTTTTCAGAAAATGAAGACTTATCTGGATGAGCTTATAACATCTTCAATAACTCACCTGGATGAAAATGTGAATAACACACAAGCGTACAAATGTCTGCTCGAAGGTACATATTGCAGCTTACTACTTTTTAATAAGAGACGAGTAGGGGAGCTGCAGAGATTACCTTTAGATATTTATTTAAAACATCATGATTCTCAATCTTCTAAAGAGTTTGAGAAAGTCCTAACAGAAACCGAGAAAATTTTAGTTCACTCTTTAAAACGCATAGTAATAAGAGGTAAGAGAGGTAGAGGCGTACCTGTTCTGTTTGACAAATTGACCAAAAGTGGAGTTGACACTTTAATTAAATATAGGAATAATTTTTTTACCTCTTACAACGAATACCTATTTGGCATACCGAATACTATTAACTGCATCAGTGGATATCATGTTCTCAGAAAGCATGCTTCTAAGGTGTTGAATGATGCAAACAAAATCACTACCCTCACGTCAACTCGCCTCAGAAAACACTTAGCAACAATAATACAAATTTTAAAAATGGAAAAGGGTGAACTAGAACAACTAGCAAAATTTATGGGGCATACCTCAAAAACTCATGATGAGTGGTATCGTCTCCCGTCAGACATTTACCAAACCGCAAAAGTTTCCAAAATATTATTGCTCGCTCAAAACACTAATATTGACCAATATAAAAATCGAAATTTAAATGAGATTGAAGTCGATAACGAGATATTGGAAGACGCAGAAGAAGCTGATAGTGACGAAGAAAATACTAATCAACCTATTCTTCAACAAAATGAAGTAAACATCCCGTCACAAAATAGAATAAAGGAGAAAGGTAAACGTATTTTAGTTCCATGGACAAAAGAGGAAAAAGAACTTACGCAAAAATTCTTTGCACGTCATATTAAGAAGAAAATTCCGCCAAAAAAAATGGAAGTTTTAAATTTGGTAGAAAAGTATCCAAATGTTTTTAAAAACAGGAAATGGGACACAATAAAAGTATTTGTACAAAATAAATATAAATCACAATAATTCATTCAAGTGATTACGATTTTCAATAAAATATTCTATTACAATCCTATAGTTTTAATGTATCCTTCATTACTTTCTTATTGAATTAAACCTAATTTTATTAACGTTTTAAAACGTCGTCATATTAATATTTTCTCTTGGATTTTGTAAATCCAATGAAATGTTGTAGATAGAATTTGAGGTTGGACAAACATTCATTTTTTCTTAGCTGTTCTAGTTTTAAAATAAAGTTTCTAACTAGTCTATGTTTCTAATGGTAATAGTGGGTTTTGTACAATTGCTAACGTATAGACTTTACCTATTTTACGTTTTTATCGAGTCTATTTTTTTTTTTAAATAAACCCGGTGTGGTCAATGTTGATTATTTCCATACGACATGTGAGTCCTAAAGTAACGGATAAATTCAATATTTTTGTAACTAAAAATATTTTGACGAAATCCTCGTACAGGTCGATTTTTGTTTTTTGTTGTGCATTTTTTCAATATAATCTTTTTATACAGGGCGTGTCGTGTAAGAGTGGCCAATACCAACTTTCTTATTTTAAATACAACACCCTGTATATTATTATATCTTTTGATTTCTAAGAATATTCTAGATAAAATTTATATTCAATCTTCTATTCCTATCTTTAACTGTTTTTGAGTAATCGAGGTTGGAAAAGTGACAATTGCTCACAAAATCTAAACAGTTCGATCTAGAGTAAAATGGTTTTTATATTAAGACAAAAGCTTTTTGTATTTACAAAAAGCTTTTGTCTTTATATTGATTCAGGGTATACAGCCAACTATTGGATTTGGTCCATTTTAATTAGTTTTTATATTACTATCTTAGTTTTTAATATGCTATCTAGTGGTATTAAATAAAAATAAAATACGAAAATTGTCGTGGTCGGCCCTAAATTTCAAAATTTGTCATTTTGAATATAATCCTATCATCTCTGGGTTTGATACCACTAGATAGCATATTAAAAAGTAAGATAATAATGTAAAAACCATTTTACTCTAGGTCGAACTGTTTAGATTTTGTGAGGAAAAATACACGAAATGTCACTTTTCCAACCTCGATTACTTAAAAACGGTTAAAGATAAGAATAGAAGATTAAATATAAATTTTACCTAATATTCTAAGAAATTCAAAAATATAATAATACACAGGGTGTTGTATCTAAAATAAGAAAGTTGGTATTGGCCACTGTTACACGACACGCCCTGTATAAAAAGATTCTATTGAAAAAAATGCACAACAAAAAATAAAAACCGACCTACATGAGGATTTCGTCAAAAGATTTTTAGTTACAAAAATATTGAATTTATCCGTTACCTTAGGACCTCACTGTATATAAATCACAATGGATCATTTTATGTACCATTATAGGTATGTGCCATGTATAGCCTTGATAAAGACTTAAAATAAAGTAAAAACATTGGCAAATTTTAAACATTAACTAGGTTTTAATTGTCCCTAACCCACTATTACCATTAGAAGCTATTAAGTGGACACTACTCCTAAAACGTTGTTTACGTTGAAAGCTATGTATCGCCATTTTAAAAAGAGAGACCAAGAAATTGTTGTATATCTGTTAGTGTTAAGTTAGTTACAGATGGAAATGATGGGTAACACTTAGCAGGACTGACAGGGTGTGTCATTTTCGACGTTAGTTATCCAAGCTAGTGGTTAGGGAACATACGTATTGTATCCGACTAGACTATATAAAGTTAATTGTGGCACTGTATGGGTAATGTACATTAAATAAAGTTGTTTAACCGAATCCACATTTAATTGTCAGTTTATCAAGTATATTACATAACATTTGGCGACGAGGTCGGTCTTAAACAACTTAAAAGTTTTCACATGTCACATGTGCTCGTTTTAAGGTTATGGTCGCAGTTGGCAGGATAACCAAACCACAGTACAGTTTGGCAGCGATCAGTGACAGTGGCAAGTGATCGTGGTGTGACTCGGTCCTTAGACAAGGAAAGAGAGCTTCGTGCTGTAACAGTAAGGTTAGGGTGACGTAACCTTGTTTTTTTTTTTTGTTGATGTCCAAGGAAAAAGTCATGGCATTAGTAGGAAACATTGAGCAGTTTAATGAAACAGGTGGGGAAGATTTCAATTCGTATTTAGAACGACTAGAGCACCTATTCATAGTCAATAAGGTAGATGAAAATATGAAGATCTCCCTGTTCATTACACTTGCAGGTCCTATGGTTTATCAGACTCTCAAAAATCTGGTGGCCCCAAAAAAACCAACAGAATTAACATATGCTGAAATAAAAAGCAAGTTAATTCTTCATTATGCGCCACCTGTGTCAGAAATTTATGAGAGATTTGTGTTTTATAACTGCCAACAAAAAGTGAATCAGTCAGTTAGTGATTACATGGTGGAACTGAAGAAGTTATCCAGCACATGTAATTTTGGGCAATTTTTAGAGGATGCACTGAGAGACAGGTTTGTTTGTGGCATGATGGATGAAGGTATTCAAAAAAAATTGCTTGCGGAAGCAGGTCTGACATTTGCTAATGCATGTCAGATAGCCCAAGCATCGGAACTAGCCCAAAAACAGGTTAGGAGTTTAGCGGACACAAGCAGTAATGTCAATAGCTTAAAAAAATCTGGCTTCCAGCAGTCTAGCAGTGATAAGGTAAAATGTCCTAAGTGTGGAAGGAAGCATGAGAAAGGAGATTGTCCAGCGTCTAGGTGGAAGTGTTACGGGTGTTCTAAGGTGGGACATGTTAAGAGATTATGTCCAAACAAGAAGAATTCATCTACCATAGGGGTTGTAGAAGAAAGTGAAAGTGACAGCGTGTTGCAGTGTAACGAACTCAATGAAGATTTGTGGAAGTTGAATATGTTAAAAGATGAAGCTTCAGGGGCGCCACACAAATTAAAACTATTATTAAATGGTGAGTTATATATTGATTTTGAGGTTGATACTGGAGCTTGTAAGTCAGTAATATCTGCAGATGGTTACAAAATAATGTTCGGTAATCAGGTAAAATTAAGTCCTGTAAGTTATAAGTTAAATGTGGTTTCAGGGCAAGGTATTAAAGCTATTGGAGAATGTAATGTCAAGGTTGAATTAGATAATAATAATTTTATATTGCCACTAACAGTAATAGAATCTCCAAAGCAGTTTACCCCCTTATTGGGTAGAAATTGGCTCAATGTCCTGTTTCCTGGGTGGCAACAGAAGTTTTCATCTGGATTTGTAAATTTCCTTCAAGGCTCAAATACTGTCAGTGAGTTGAAACTCAAATTTCCAGTAGTGTTTGACAATAATTTGTGTAACCCTATTAAGAAATTTAAAATTAATTTTAGTATTAAAAAAGATGCTACGCCTATTTTTAGAAAACCTTATTCGATGCCATATGCATTAAAACACAAAGTAGAGGAAAAGTTGGGCCAAATGATTAAAGTTGGGATTCTAAAACCAGTTAGTTTTTCAGAATGGGCCTCGCCCATAGTAATAGTCCCAAAAAAATGTGGAAATGATGTTAGAATCTGCGTGGATTTTCGAGTCACTGTAAATAAGGTCTTGAATGTAAATCAATATCCTCTTCCTATACCAGCAGACATTTTTGCGAGTTTAGCAGGTGGAAAGATTTTTTGTGTTTTAGATATGTCTGGAGCATACCAACAACTTCAGGTGCATTCAGATTCTCAAAAATATCTTACCATTAACACTCACATGGGTATGTTTAGGTATACTAGGCTTACATATGGAATTGCTTGTGCACCAGCTTTGTTTCAATCTGTTATAGACCAAATTCTCTGTGGTATACAAGGTGTTAGTGTGTACTTGGATGATGTTTTGATTGCTGGTAGTTCTTTGGAACATGCAAAGGAAATTTTAGGTAAAGTATTAAGTAAATTATCTGAGTTTAATGTAAAACTAAATGTAGACAAGTGTAGATTTTTTGAAAATCAGGTTGAGTATTTAGGACATTTAATAGATAAAGATGGTATACATCCTACTAAAGAAAAGTTAAGGGCCATTGTAGATGCTCCAGAACCCAGAGATTTGACACAGTTACGTTCATATTTGGGTCTAATAAATTTTTATAGTAAATTTGTACCTATGTTATCAAGTCAGTTAAGGCCCTTGTATAAACTTTTGGAGAGAGGTCAAGAATTTTCATTAAATAAGGAGTGTATTGAAGCATTTGAAAAAAGTAAAAGATTAATTTGTGAAAATGATGTCCTCGCACATTATGATACAAATAAAACCATAGTGATAGCATGTGATGCAAGTGCTTATGGAGTGGGAGGTGTGTTGAGTCATAGAGAAAGTAACGGTCAGGAGAAGCCAATATTTTTTGTTTCAGGTTCCCTCAGTAAGGCTGAAAAAAACTATTCACAATTAGAACGTGAAGCCTTGGCTATTATCTTTTGCGTTAAAAAATTTCATAAATTTATTTATGGTAGATCTTTTATTTTGGTCTCAGACCATCAACCGTTAAAAATACTTTTTAACCCAGATCGCAATATTTCAGTATTGTCTGCTTCACGGATTACTAGATGGAATGTCATTTTATCAGCCTATAGCTATACTATAGAATATAGAAAGGGGTCAAAGATGTATGAGGCAGACATGTTATCACGATTACCTTTGAGTGACGTAACTGGTATTGATAGTTCAATTAATTCATTTAATTTAACAGAGGATTTACCTATTTCATATGAGGATGTAGCTAAAGTCTCATCAAAAGATGGTATTTTGTTACAGGTGATGGATTTTGTAAAAACAGGTTGGCCAAATAAATGTGGAGATGGTGAACTTAAACCATATTTCTTGAAAAGAAATGAACTTTCTATTGAAAGTCAATGTTTGATGGTAGGTATAAGGGTGGTAATCCCCACTGTATTACGTGAAAGTATTTTGGAATTAATTCATGAAGGACATATAGGTATCGTACGGTCTAAAATGTTAGCTAGAGCAGTAGTGTGGTGGCCGGGGTTGCAACAGGATATTGAGACAATGATCAATAGTTGTCAGGTATGTCAGATAACGCAAAATAATTCTGAAAAAGCTTTAGTGTCTTGGCCTAAAACTGAAAATGTATTTGAACGAATACATGTTGATTTTTTTTATAAAAACAATTGTACATTTTTAATTATTGTAGACTCTAAATCAAAGTGGGTTGATATACATGTTATGAAAAAGGGTACTTCAGTATTACACACCTTAGACAAGTTGAAGGTAACTTTCTCTTTGATGGGTCTGCCAGTTATGCTGGTGAGTGATAATGGTCCACCGTTTAACGCTACTGAATTTACAAGATTTTGTCAAAACAATGGAATAACCATTCTAAAAAGTCCACCATATCACCCTCAGTCAAATGGGTGTGCAGAGAGACATGTTCAAACAGTCAAAGCTGCATTGGAAAAATGTTCCATTCAACAGTCGGAGCTCACTATGGAGCAGCAAGTGGTAAATTTCCTATTTAAGTATAGAAATACACCAAGTGCTAGTACTGGGTTAAGTCCCAATGAAATTGTCTTCAAAGTTAAACCTAGAACCAGAATTGACCTTTTAAAACCCAGAAAAGAAGGGAAAGTTATGTTCAACAAAAATGTTGACTATGTAAAACCAGATGTCTTTACTACAGGTGAAAAAGTGTTAGTGGGCAAATTAGGTCCATATGTTCAGGACAAATGGGTAGAAGGGGTTATTGTAAGATGTGTAAGTGCAACTACATATTTTGTAAAGGTAGATGATAAAATTATGTATAAACATGTGAATAATTTAAGAAAATTAACTAACACACGTGTAAACTTGGATGTTGAAAAATGTACGGAGCTTTTACCAGTATCACATGCAAATGTAGGCAATGACATGGTTCCTATAGCTAAAATTCCAAATTCGGATGAACAAGACAAAGGAAATTTGATACAGGTAAAATCTCCATCCATCCAAACAGAGGCACACCCTAGTAGTAGCCTGTCACAAGCAGTTAGTGGTGACTGCGCAGTAAATTCACCTGGAACTGAAACGTCCCTGAGACGTAGTTCCAGGATAGGCAAAAAACGTGTTAGATTAGACCTTTAGTTTAGTAGGGAAGGAAATGTTGTATATCTGTTAGTGTTAAGTTAGTTACAGATGGAAATGATGGGTAACACTTAGCAGGACTGACAGGGTGTGTCATTTTCGACGTTAGTTATCCAAGCTAGTGGTTAGGGAACATACGTATTGTATCCGACTAGACTATATAAAGTTAATTGTGGCACTGTATGGGTAATGTACATTAAATAAAGTTGTTTAACCGAATCCACATTTAATTGTCAGTTTATCAAGTATATTACATAACAGAAATTTTGTAAATTATATGTTTGCAACTGTGTTTCTTACAAAAACCTTTTGTATGTATATAACTTCTTTATTATTCACTTCTAATGAAGTTAAGAGATAAAATACTGATTCTGAATTTTGTTTAAAAGAAGTGTACCTTTAAACATTTGATTTTCAACTTCTTCAAAGTTACAGTAATTTCAACATATTTTCAATTCTTGAGTACTTCAATTCCCAAGAGATTTCAGTAATTTTATTTTATTTTTTTCTACGTAGGGCAAACACAACCATGAGATATAATCGAGACTCCATATATTTCAAACTAGGTTGATTTTGATAAAATTGGTTTTTGTTAGGTACAGATAATAATTACCTATGTAGTGCCTTCATAACAGGTAATTCTTATTTTTATGTTACAGCCTTAAAATAAAACATACATTATGTCGAATAAATTTTGATATATTATTTATTAACAAACGGTTAAAGAAAAACAAATATGTGTTAAAATACGACTCTTTTTTAATTATTGCTTTTCATAGTATATGGACATAATATTTTATTTCTTTTTAATGTAAAAGAATCTGGTTCGTTTTGATTGTGCATCTATTATTATATAATACCACATCAAACCAGATTCAGTGACGTACGAGAAGTATGGGCAGAGGAAAGAAAAATACACACAGTTGTAAGAAGTCAGATACCAAAAAATAAAGGAGAAAGTTATGTGCACTTTGCGTTCGGCAATAATGTGCCTGTTGTCTTAAACATCTTCACTTGCAAAAATTTTCACAGTGAGTGTTATCAAATGGTCGTATACTCTTATAAGTACTTTTGTTTGCTTTCTAAGTATTTTTCATGGACTTTGAATTTGCTAAAATATTGGAAAGTGTCATCGAAAATGCAAATCGAAGAGAAATACGAACAAGAACGGGAAAATACAGCCCATATAGCCCATAATGCGACGTAACAGCCCAAGACATGAAGTTACAATCATTGTAACATTTAATTTTAACATTTAATCCTACTATACCAGAATTTCTTTAGTAATACCAAATAATTCATTACAACAGAGCTCTTTTACTCAGGGAATAATCAGACTAGAAGTTGTTAAAAGACGATAAAACATTTTTAAATTACTGAGCTTAAAAAATGTAAAATAAAAGTATTTAGCAAATTAAATCAAATTTGAAGCTGTCATAATTTTAAAAGAAAAATATTCAATCTCGAAAAAAGCAATAACTACCTGCCTACAATTTATAGATAAAGAGTAATATACTCTAACAAGTTAAATTTTTAAACATCCGTTTCGACAACAAAATATTACAATGACTGAACAGATGAATTGACTCAGGTAGAATTCCACCGAAACCTTTAGGTATTATTGTCGACTTGAGTTATAAACCAATGGATGCTAAAGGTCCAAAGCCAATCGATGCCAAAGAAACCGCAACAGCGATTGATGCCAATTGGTACCGCAACAGAATTCGCTGTATATTGTGGCCCGTGAATATTCACGGATGCCAAATGGGAATACTTTTCGTCCAGAAGTCAATTGGTACTACAAAGAAATATATATATATATATATATATATATATATATATATATATATATATATATATATATATATATATATATATATATATATTTATTTTTAGCATCTCATGACGTCCCCCCATGTTAAACTGTAGTCTCTCGTGGCGTCCAGGTCTTCGTGGACTCCGATATACGGTTGCCACGAGGATTTTCTCTAAAATTTATCGCAGGTGAAAGGTACCACTTCCTACAATGCTTGAACAAAATATTGGCCGGATGTCCTCAGACACGTTATCTGTATAATAATATACACATTACTTGGAGCAGTTGCCGTCAGGCGCGCCACTTTCGCTTGCTGTATATCTAAAATCACTTTAACGGTTTTGGTGACGTCCAAATATATATCGAGACTGTTATTGCAAAAGGTCGTATGTCAAAAGAGGCACTTTTCAGGAGAGCAAAAAAACTTTATATTTTTTTAGTTAATAATATTATTAATCTGGAAATCTGTTTATAGATTATTTTTATTATTTAGTTTTATGTTACAATGTGTTTATATAAGTAAGTTATTAATTTTAGGTTTTCAACGCACATACGACTTTTTGTAATTAATATTTTAACTTTATTTCAACATACGACATTTTTACTCAGACATAAGACTTCTTGTACTTAAATTAGGGTGGTTTTATTCACATAAGACTTTTCATGAAACACATTTTTATTAAATAATTTTTAATAATTGTTTTACATTTCAATAAATGTATGACCTAAACTAGTGTTTACTCAGTGTCATGACATAAGTTGTCATAAAATGAACGATAATCCTCTTCTAGTAGGTTTTTCAACTCTTGCAAGTCTTTGAATTTTCTAGCTGAGATGGGGACCGGCTTGTTGTACAGTGGTTTGATCTGAGAATATACCTGTGTTATTGGTTTGGGACGTCTGGGCAGAAGCGTCCAGTTATCAGAGAACTGCAGTTTATACCAAATTTGACCATCAGAAGTGTACTTGAGGCATCGTAGGTCGGTCACATAAGGATCACCTTTTTTATTTCCGGGTCTGATACTTTTGTAGTAACCATCAGCAAAGCTAGAAAAGTCTTTATAAGTAAGAGTTTCTACAGAATAGGGGCCTGGAATTCTTCGAGCTTCTTTGATGTCTCTAACAAAGTCTGCAGGTACAAAATGTTCATGTTTTTGAATCTTCCTTTCAATCGTACTATGTACACTGTCTACTTCCATTTGGGTGTGGCCCACCTCAAGGTACTTTTGATACACTGTAATTCTTTTATTAATAGCTACACTCAACAGAGCATTGGATACTGTTTCGCATCTGTTCTGGTTGGTGCAGCCATCACTCCAAATTATAACTTCAGTTATGTCTGGGCATATTTCTAATTGTTTTTTAAGAAACAATCAAAGATGCAAAGATATCCCCATCTAACTGACCATTTCCTTCATGCCAGATGTAGCATGTTACATCATGGTTTGCTAGATTGTAAATAGAATAGTTGTGAACTTTCAGCTTAGTTTTGTAGTAAGACGAAGAGGCTTTGATGTTTGGACATGTAAACACTTTTTGTACATCAACGGCAACCACCAATGTATTGTTTGACTCTTCTGCTTTCTTCTTATCATTGTCCTTCTCATTCCTAGCTCCTTCTTTCCTATTCTGATGCTGCTGGTACTCTTCTGCTGTGACCATACCTAACTTAAACTTGATGCATGTTTCGCATTGATCATTTTTTGGAATGAAAAATCCTAGGTTCATTAGGACAAAAACTTTGTGAAAAAGGGATCTTGAGGCAGGTTGAACGACATTCCTTTCCTCACACCAACGAGTATATTCTCTGTGTAGCTGTGATTTATTTTCCCAATTGGGTTCTAAATATTGTTTTGTTGTCTTAGCCCGACAGTAATGGGACTTCATTTTAGGAAGAGAATTCAAAAACTGCCGAGCACTGTCTCTTTTTTCAGAATGTTCTATCTGCTCCTGGTCATTATTGTTTGGAACAATCTCATTGTCCTTCTCAATATCATCTGGGTTATTTTCCTGTGGCAGTGGTTGGTCCATAGGTCCTTTCAACACCCATGATCTTACTGATTTTTCACCAAGACAAAAGGTGTTCAGAAACATTTGCTTACAGACTCTAACTTTATCATCTCCCACTTTTAGGTAGTATTTAAAAGACACATTTTTACGAGAATTCTCAACATCAGTTGTACTTCGTCTATAGTCAGGGCGTGATTTTTCTACAAGTGATACAACCACAGCTCGCTTAGCTTCCCAACTGTCTACGTTCTTCCATAAATTATTGAAAAGTTTATTTCTGTCCAGATCTGTAACTTTAGTACAGTTAAATTTTGCACTATTTTTGCATCTACAACGAGCTTTCACTTCTCTACCTTTCCTCTCATTGTTGAATTTGTATTTCCTGCCATTTTCACTTTCTTGTTTCTTCAACCCTAAATAGGCTTCTCCTTTCTTTCTTTTGGCAGACTGAACATTCCTTTCCCAGTCCCTTGGATCTACAATTTCTCCTCTTCTTCTTTTCCTTTTTTCTTGTATGCCTTGTACAGTCTGTTCCATTTGTCTACGGTTTTCTACTACCGGTATATAAACTTCTTTTTGCTCTCCAACTATGGGAGCCGGATTATTCTCATGGAACACGCCAGGTTCTTCAATAACTTGTTGATTGTTTTCAATGTTGTCTGATCTGTCAACCACATTTGGGGGTTTTAAGGCAAGAGTATGACAAGAAGTATTTTTTTTCTTACTTAGTGTTTTCCTTTTCAATACTTTAATCCTTCTTGGAAAGCGGGTTTCTTCATCATTAGAGGTTGAACTAGGCTCATAAACATCTGAATCAGATGAAAATAAGGGATCATTTATACTATCGTCAGTTTGTTGTAACATTTTCTGAACTTGTTCTCTCCCTTTTGATTTTTTCTCTCGGCAAGGTCTAGCACATTCATTGTTGGTTGATCCAAGTTGCTCTTTCTTGTTCGTAAGAGTTATTTCCATAGCTTGTACGTCGACTTCCTCTAAAGCAAAAAGAGTAGAATTTCCATCTTCAACTGGCATTGGTAAAACCTCTACAGCAGCAGCCAGACCTGAGTCATCTAAAAAAAAAAATCATTAGCATTATAATCCCATCAGATTGAAAGATAATCAAAGCACATTTTTGGGGAAAATCGATAAGAAATAGGCTTAGCCAAAGAGTTACTGAATAAAGATGCTTTTTGGTTGCTGCTAATAATAGATAAATCAACAACAAAAACGGAGAGCGAGCGACATCTGTAACATTTTAATTCAATGTTAATGAGATAGGTAACTTAACAAAGCTTACAGGATAACAAGGTTAACAATACAATGCTGTGTTACAATGTCAAGTTAAGTGATGCAATAAAAAATTAGTGTAAGTTAAATTATTACTTTCAGAGTCATGCTTACCGACAAAAACAGCAACCTTTTTAAAGCAGTGTGCAGCCTAAATGAAATTCCTTGCATAGATATACCCGATTTAATTTTATTTTATCATACACTAGCTTGACTATATTATGTTTAAAGACAAATCCAATCCTTACAAGATAAAAAAAAGCGCATGAGGACTAACCAAGGTGATAGATGTGATTATAAGAATCAACAGATAGGCCTAAGTTACCTTTTTCTAAATTGTCTGCAATGGGTAGGCCTAAGTTCTTCACATTTGTAGAGTCTAGTCTCTGTTTTGCCAGTTCGACCATCAATTTGCCCCTTTGGATCATTTTCTAAAACAAAAATATGCATATAAAATATGTTTCAAAAAGTCATATGTTTAAAAATACATTTTAGGCTAAACACAAAACCCAATACTGAGACATAAGACATTTTGATAGCTAAATAAATTTTAAGATCGTGCATGATATAACCCTAACAAACCATTGCCTAGGTCCTAAACCCCTATTTTTAAGTATATTATTATAGTAGAGATACTAAAAACTTATTAAATCAGTTTTCTAGAGCTTAAATTGTTGTAACAAACATAACCTAAAAACACCTAAAAATGTAACCGTGTAAAAAGATATTGTTGTAAGAGTATAAGTCCGTATAAACTATTAAATAACATGCAGATTACAATTAAAACCCTTATGAAACACTTATAATCAGAAATATAACAGCACTATTCAGTATAAAGTAACTGGGAGAGAAAGCAAAGTACAACTTACCTCCTCTTTCGGTCTTCTCAGACATAAGGCATTTTGCAATAACAACAATCAACTGAGAAAACATAAGACTTTTAAAAATAAGGTTATATTTCACAATTTATCAGCTGTTGACATAAGACATTTTGCTGGTGGATGGTAAACATAATTTGCCACTCTTAAAGCCCATAAAAAAAAACTGAAATTTTGACATACGACTTTTTGCAATATCAGTCACGATATTTATTCAGTTTAAGGTTGTTGCGGAATCCGTATATTTCAGTTTATGTCCTCGTGGCTTCTACTACGCTGTTGCCACCTCAAATGTTGGTATTTAGACTTCGGATATTTTTATAAATGATTATTGTAGTATTTTAAACAATTATTGTTGTGACAGATTAATGATATTCTCTTTGTATAATTAACAGTGTCTTTTTTACTGCAAGAATAAAAACAATTAAAAAGTATGTTCATTAAAATTGATGAATTTATCATAACCAGTTACCGAAACTAGTGGTCTAATTGCTCAATTGTAACATATTATAGAAGTGTTAGAATTTAATTCTTAATTCTTTATTAGAGACCCAGATTTAGAAATTAGAACAACAAATACATTTAAAGAATATAAATATCTCGAATCTATATTATCAAAGAAGGCAAAAGAGACATCGAAAACAGAACACAGCAGGGCAAAATAGCGGTAAACATTCTAAGCTCTCTACTATGGTCTAAAGAGATAAGACAAAAAACGACAATCTATCGTACTTTGGTAGAGCCTATTATGACTTATGGAGCAGAAGTTTGGCAGATCACAAAAAAAAGATAGAAAGAGAATAGAAGTAGGTAGTAGAAATAGATTATCTAAGGAGAGCGTGTGGTATATTAAAGATCGCATCAGGAAGGAGGACAAAAACTGTATATTCCAGTGTAGATAGAATTGAAACGAGACAACTAGTGTGGTATGGTCACGTCAAACGAATGAATGAAGATAGATGGCCAAAGAAAACTTTAAATTACATACCACAACAAAGAAGAAGAAGGGGAAGGCCTTCAGTTACCTGGGAAGAACATGTACAGCACATCATGAGAGATAAAGCCATCAAAGAAGACGAATGGATGGACAGAAAAAGATAGCGGTCGAAATGTGAGAAGTAGCAGAGGCTATAGGAACCTCGCTTATAGATATATAGATAGAATTCTTTATTACAATATTTTTAATAATATAATTTTTCTATTCTCATACTATAATATATCAATTATAATGTCACCACCTGTATCATAGATAGAATCAGATAGATCGTTAGATAGAACTAAAAAAGCAGGACGAACTTCTCCAGGAAGTACATAAAATAATGCCCTCTATTCGTAACGGAACATCACAAGAAATATGGGAGACTTTTAAACATTGTGTAACAACACCAACTGATCATCCAAAGATAAATAATCCTGTGAAACGGAAACACTGGATAAAAGATGAAACCTTTCAAATAATTGAGAATAGAAGAAATCTTTGTAAGTGGTATGCATAGTGAAAGGGAAAAAGCTAGTTTAAGAAACCTCAATAAAAAAGTAAAGCGAAGATGCAAGGCAGATAAAAAACTGTACTATCAAAGTATATGCAAAGCAATTGAGAGACATGATCAGAATAATCAGCCGAGAGATCTATTTAGAAAGATACGCTACTTAACAAGATATTTCAAAGCCAGAACTTGGGCCATTGAAGACAACACTGGAACTCTGAGAACAATCAGAGAAGATATAGCAGAGACATGGAGATCGTATTGCAGGGACCTATATAAAGATGACTAACCCCAAGAACCTGTTAACCAAATCTTTGATGAGGTAGAAGGAGAACCTGATATACTTGAAAATAAAGTAAGACTAGTGATCATTAAGCTTAAATATAATAAAGCACAAGGTCCAGATATGATAACAGCAGAAATACTCAAATTACTCAAAGCCACAGAAGAAACTGGCGTAAAATTACTTCATCTACTCTGTAACCAAATATGGCATTCTAAACAATGGCCTGAAGACTGGACAAAATCTACAATAACAACAATTCATAAAAAAGGCAGCTTCCATAAATGCAACAATAATAGAACTATTTCTCTTATATCACATGCCAGTAAAATAATACTAAATATAATCAATGAGAGACTAAAAACATTCCTTCAAAGAGAAATTCCACAAGAGCAAACTGGATTTACCAAAGGTAGAGGTACTCGAGAACACTTGTTGAATAAAGACAGATAATCGAAAAATCTAGGGAATTTAATATTCCACTGTACATATGCTTTATAGATTATCGTTAGGCGTTCGACAGGGTCAAGTGGAGACACTTATGGCGAATACTAAAAGAAGTAGGCGTACCCCAACACCTTATTTCGCTTATAACTGAACTATACGAACAGACTATTGGATCAGTTAAAGTGCTTGACACACTTTCAAACGAATTTCATCCAGAACAGGGTGTCAGACAGGGATGTATACTATCTCCACGATTATTCAATATATATGAAGAGCATATCGACGGCTGAAAGGCAAAAATGACCAAGCGACATTTGGCTAACTTTACACTAGAGCGGTTTAAAGTTTGAAAATTTGGAAAAAAATTCATAAAACATGATTAAGTGGTTTTATTGTCATAATTCCAACGAACTTTAAATGCAGTTTAGATACTTTATAAACTACCCTTTGTAGACTATCTATTTTTTTAATACTTTATGAAATAGTGTCGGTTAGTAATATTTTCTGCTAAATCGCAACAAGGAAAAAGTTACCAACCGACTATATTTTTTTACCTTCAACTGGAAAAAAATACTGAAAGCGACTAATTTTTATTATCGGAACTGGTGAAATTGACTAAACCCGATAAATTTTTGAATGTATTTTCAGAAATATGACCTATCCGAAAATCATTCATGTTTTGTAACAGGTAAAACGGTTGAACTAGAAAACTAAAAAATATAATATACAGTAATTTAGTCCTGTCGCCAGGGGGGTACAACGGCCTCCTGTATTCAGATGGACTTACCCAAGTTTTTTTTATGTATTTTGACCCGTAGAACACGAATTTTTTGGGTAACAGTTGATCCGGATGTCGATAAGATTGTTATAAACAAAGAAGTTGAGGAATTACATAACAGCGATTTCTCGCAAAACAAAACAGGTTTTTGTATTTTTTGGGCCATTCTAACCAAAAAGTGTTCCTACAAATTTTTTCGTAGGATGCATAGTTTTCGAGACAAACGCGGTGGAACTTTCAAAAAATCGAAAAATTGCAATTTTTGTACCCGAATAACTTTTGATTAAAAAATAAAATAGCAATTCTGCTTACCGCATTTGAAAGTTCAAGTCAAAGTATATCGGTTTTAGTTATTTGCATTGCTAAAAATTTATTATTTTATTATTAAACAAAAGTATAAACACCTAGTGCTGGAGTGATGTTTTCAATGATTTCTCATTTAAAATCAAACGAGTAGGTAGAGTAGGTACAAGTGCAAGCGAGGCTATTTCTACGTAGCATGCATATAAACGCATGTATTAGGCACGGGAAACACTATGTGTTTATAGCTTTTTTTAGCAATAAACGCATAAATTTTTAGCAATGTATATATTCGAAACCGATAGAATTTGACTTGAACTTTCAAATGCGGTAAGCAGAATTGCTATTTTATTTTTTAATCAAAAGTTATTCGGGTTTAAAAATTGCACTTTTTCGATTTTTTGAAAGTTCAACCGCGTTTATCTCGAAAACTATGCATCCTACGAAATAACTTGTAGGAACATTTTTTGGTTAGAATGGCCCAAAAAATACAAAAACATGTTTTGTTTTGCGAGAAATCGCTGTTATGTAATTCCTCAACTTCTTTGTTTATAACAATCTTATCGACATCCGGATCAACTGTTACCCAAAAAATTCGTGTTCTACGGGCCAAAATATATAATAAAAACTTGGGTAAGTCCATCTGAATACAGGAGGCCGTTGTACCCCCCCTGGCGACAGGACTAATTATCATATTAATAACAAATCTTACTTTGAATCGTGTCGTCTTTTTCTATACGACATGCATGATCAGTGTAATGTATAAATTTCTTATTTGAAATATTTACTGATTTCTTGGCATACTGCTACACTTGCAAATGTTAAGATATTTCTATTAACTACCAGTGACCTATTTATATAACAGTAAAGCGTTTGTAAAAATGAAAACAGCTATCTGCTACAAAGACTTTAGCTTATGTAGATACTGTAATATGGACTTGAAAGCTGGACATTAAAACAAGAACACATAAATAAGCTACAGTAATTTGAAATGTGGTGTTACAGAAGGATGCTTGGAATAGCATGGACACAGAAGAAAACGAACACGGAAGTATTGCGAGAATTGGTTAAAGAATCCGAAATAATAAACACATTAAAAATAATAAAGTTACAATTTCTGGGGCACGCAATGAGGAGACAGCGATATGAAATGCTAAGATTGATAATAGAGGGAAATATAAGAGGCGGAGGGAGTATAGGAAGAAGGCAGTGGCATGATTGAAGAATTTAAGGTACTGGTTTAAAAGCAGTTCTATAGAACTATTCAGAGCAGTGGTAGATAGAGTAAAGATAGTGATGATGATATCCAACATCCGATTAGGAGACGGCACTTACAGAAGAAGAAGAAGTTAGGAACACCAAACACTAATATGGTATAAGAAACACTAAAATATTATAAATATGGGGACTTACCGCAGGTAAATCTTTGGTAGATGCCCCTGCTCTTGCTAGAGCTAGGCTTAGGATGTTATGTATTCGTTTTCTACTCTCCATTATATTTAGCTATTCCACAATTTCGAAGCACACTGACCGGTATTCTGTTACTAACTACAAATCAAACTATGATTTGGAGCCCATCTAAACGGCGGAACAGGTTACGTGCAATAATGATAAAATTTCTTTAAAATTTCCTTTTTAAAGAAATATAATACTGTAGTAAAGAAAAGAGAGACGTTCTCACAAACAATTTATTTTACCACTGACGACCGGTTTCGCTGTTTACAATTTGTACAGCATCATCAGGTCCGGTTAAAGTAAAATCAAATGCTACAAAACACAAAAAACCAGAGTTAGTGTGGTTTGAGTAAAATTTAATGATACAGCCAATATCAAAGTACATCTGTTAAAGCATGCACATGAATACCCACATGTATGTGCGCATGGTGTACAATCCTCATACTCACAGACATGCACGCATTCATGTGCAGTGGCAAACAAAAGTTTGTCAAGTATAAGATATATACTTACTTTCCGGTATAAGGGAAAAGTGTAGTAGTATTCAATATCATACTTTTAATGCACTTTGCTAGAGGGATGGTTGGTAAAGGGAAATATTTCAATGTAATATATTAACTAAACATCGATAGGGTGTTGAAGGGTTTAGTAGGAAAATACGACTTTAAACCGATAATCTAATTTGTTAGTTATATATAGTAATGTTATTTTAATTATATATATGGTGATGTTATTTTAATTATTAATGTAGCTTTTATTTATATATGATAGTTAGATGTTGTGTTGGTTGTGCGACTTTAAGAAAAGATTGGTCGTTTATGTAATAGATGTGATCTGTTTGTGAATATTTATTTGCTATGTTTAAAAATTGTAATTGAAGATGAAATTGAGCAATAGTAATTTGTTAAAACTTTTTCATTTAAAAAATATTAAAATTGTCAAAAATTAGTCAAAATTTAAAATCATTCATAACTGACTCAGAGTTGAAGCTAAGTGTTAAGGCAATGTAGTAAATAAATAACTTCACATTACAATAAGTTTAATTAATTAATTAATTAATTAATTAATTTATTTATTTATTTATTTATTTATTTAATTTACTTATTTACTTACTACATTGCCTTAACACTTAGCTTCAACTCTGAGTCAGTTATGAATGATTTTAAATTTTGACTAATTTTTGACAATTTTAATATTTTTTAAATGAAAAAGTTTTAACAAATTACTATTGCTCAATTTCATCTTCAATTACAATTTTTAAACATAGCAAATAAATATTCACAAACAGATCACATCTATTACATAAACGACCAATCTTTTCTTAAAGTCGCACAACCAACACAACATCTAACTATCATATATAAATAAAAGCTACATTAATAATTAAAATAACATCACCATATATATAATTAAAATATTACTATATATAACTAACAAATTAGATTATCGGTTTAATGTCGTATTTTCCTACTTAACCCTTCAAGACCCTATCGATGTTTAGTTAATATATTACATTGAAATCTTTCCCTTTACCAACCATCCCTCTAGCAAAGTGCATTAAAAGTATGATATTGAATACTACTACATTTTTCCCTTATACCGGAAGGTAAGTATATATCTTATACTTGACATACTTTTGTTTGCCACTGCACATGAATGCGTGCATGTCTGTGAGTATGAGGATTGTACACCATGCGCACGTACATGTGGGTATTCATGTGCACGCTTTAACAGATGTACTTTGATATTGGCTGTATCATTAAATTTTACTCAAACCAGACTAACTAACTCTGTTTTTTTGTGTTTTGTAGCATTTGATTTTACTTTAACCCGACCTGATGATGCTGTACAAATTGTAAACAGCGAAACCGGTCGTCAGTGGTAAAATAAATTGTTTGTGAGAACGTCTCTCTTTTCTTTACTACACTAGTATGGACTCACACATGCAACCCATTCATTATTTAAATATAATATTATATCTAAGCAACAAAAACATAAAAAAACGGCAGGTAAATTATTACCAAGCGACAACTTCGACCTATTTTCGGTAGAAAGAAGGAACTATTGATCTTTTTTAAGAAAGTTACATCTCGATATAATCAACTAAACAAAAATGGTATTCAATTAATATGCGAAAAAAAGTAATAAATGACAAAAACAAAATTTTCGGGTAGGGTAAAATTTCTTAAGCATTTTAAAAACTCTAGATATTGTTTGTAAAAAATCACTACGCGCCCAAACATTTAAAATACAATCTAATAAAAACTTACTAACTGTAAATGATTAAAATGGAAGAGGTACCAAAAGAAAGTTGTTCTTAAATTTACAAAATTCTAGTCGCTTGGTCGCCGAAAATTGTTAAAAATGTCAATTATTTTAAGTAACAAAGCGACAAAAACTTCATCGTAGCCGCATGAGGATACAACCAATCGACGCAGAAAAATTTTCTGATTTAAGTGATATATATATGTCAATATCGCCAAATTGGCGTTTGGTAACTTTTGTCTTTCAACCGTCGATATTATGAGAAGAGCACTTGAAGGATGGGAAAAAGGCATCTCAATAAATAATCATAAAATAGACAACCTACGTTTCGCAGATGACACAGCCGTTCTTGAAAATAGTCAATCAGAGCTGATTGATCTTATACGACTGGTTGAAAACGAAAGTCAAATATTTGGTCTGCAATTAAACATATCAAAGACATGCGAGTAAGGGCCAAAATAAAGATGAAATTAGCCACAGACAAAAACCGGAAAGTAAACACAAGAAGAAGATATAATGTGGAAGCTCTTAAACAAAAAAACACAAGAATCGAATTCACAAAAAGACTGAAATTAAACCGAACAGCAGTGTTCCAACATGAGGAAACAGTGGAAGAAATATGGAAGAACTTCAAGGACATTATGCAAAAACTGCAAACGAAATTATAGGGATGAAAAAAAAAGAGAAAAGAAATGGATAACCGGAGACACATTGTACTCCAGGGAAATAAGGCAAAAATATACGTTCGGAACACTTGACCGGCCAGGTTGCAAATGGATTATTTGGATACTATATACCTATTACATTATAAATACAAAAATGTCCGTTACAGTTCGGACGATAATTTTAGTTATTAGCGAATAAGGGTCAAAAATGTCAGTTTTTGAATTTTGGTACGATTATTTGTTGCTTCGGAAGTTGCAAAATAAAACTTAAATTTCGAAAATAAAAAATTTACTATAAGTTTTGCAAAAATAAATTTAAGACTGATATTACATGAAAAATTGGGTCAAACAGTCCATGTCCAGTCCAGATAATACACAAAAAATTTCAAGTCGATTCGTCAATTAGTTTACATTTTATTCAATTTGTTTATAAAAAAAAGCTTTTCTTTGTAATGATGAAGCATGCTTTCTTCATAAAATAATAATGATATAGCAATTTTGTGGAAACCGCATGAAAAAAGAATACTTATGTTTTCAAAGTTTTTAAAAAAATAATAAAAAGTCCTTTTTATCATTCCGAAAATATTTTAGTAAAGTAGAGTCATTTTTGGCTTATAAACAATTTGAATAACTTTGTTAGTATTGACTGCAAACTAAATTAATCGACCTAGGGATGGGAAAAACCTACCGGTTATAACCTAAAACCGGTTTTTTTAATTCGAAATAATCGGTTTTACCGGTTTTTTTTGTCCCGGTTATAACCGGTTTTTTCTTTTTAAAGTAATAACCGGTGAAAAACCGAATAAGTTACCTGTGGAAAAAAAATTATTTAGAGAAAAATGAAGAAATTTCTATCTATCTTCGATCTCAATCATATGTATTATAAATAATATCCGAAGTAATAAGTAATTAACCCAAACAACCATAATTCAACTTTTATTTACTAATAGAGAACTGGACGAAATTGTCACATCAGCTTTTATGAAACAATTTTGGGAATATGTAGTTATTTAGTTTTAGATGATAATATATTTACATAAAAAAGTAAGTGATCTGCTTGAAATAGATATTCCAACCATCATCTGAAAATTGTTTATACTTGAGTACTTGAGACTTGAGACTCTTGTATGAAATGTGAATACCGAAATACGATTAGGAATCTCCAATATGTAATTTTTAAATATTAGGAAATAAAAGCTAGGTATTATAAATATTATACAAACGTATTAAAAAATATAACCTACTGAAATTTTTTGATGGCAATAGAGAAGTAAATAATGAATTGGTTTATCGAATTTATTTTTAAGTAAAATATAAGTCATTTGGATATTTTTCTAAACTTGATAGATCCAAGGGACATTTCGGTAGATCGGGTAGGATCATCATTTTTGAGAATATCCCAATTATTGACAACGCAATATACGCCGAAGCCGTCTACAACAGCGGTCCGCAACCTTTTTGATATTGCGACCCCAAAATTAAAAAAAAGAGTTATGAGCGACCCCAGAAAAAAAATCACTAAATTAACAAGTGCAAAGGTTTGTTCAGGACGAAATTAAGGTAAACTTCAATTATCCTCCATGTTGTACTTAGCTGTTTTTATTTCGTAAATTATGTTGAAGAGTTTATTTATTTTGGAAAGTAATATTAGAGCAAACTATGCATTTAACATAATATTTATGATGGCATTAAATGAGACAAGCAATTATTTTAACATTTTATTTTTTTTTTAAATAGGTACATATAAGTAAGTTTACAAACTTATGTGAACCTTGTGCTTGCACACTTGCACTCAGTATATTAATTCTTGGTGATATATTATCAGAAAGAGACACCCTCAAATCAGGTTCTACGTTAAGTCTGGAGCGATATTTTGTTTTTATAGCAGTCAATGTGGAGAAAGCTGTCTCACACAGGTATGTAGATGCGAATGGCAGCAATTTCAGCAGATATGTTTTGTATACAGTGGATATTCCTTTTCCATCATTATCCAGAACTTGGATAGATCCGTAGTTTTTAAAATAGATCGAATGCTTTCATCGGACAATAAATCGATCAGCTGCTCCTTTTCCTTTAAGTTCATCTTCACAGTGTTAAGATCACAAGTGAATGGATTAATTGTCCATTGGTCGCCGTGTGACGTATCTGGGAATCGTATTACCAAGTCTTGCTTAAGGCTTGTGGCTTGTAAGATGCATGATGATTTTGGTTTTAATTTCTTCTTCGAGCTTTATATTGTTTTTTTCAGAAAATGTCTCCAAACATGCAAACATCTCGTAGTGTTCAGCACTGATTTCGTCTATCCACAAACTTATTTTCCTACAAAAAGCTTTTATTTTGTTAGCCAATATCAATACATTTGTACTCTTCCCTTGCAACGATTGATTTAAATCATTAAGTTTTTCAAAAATGTCCGAAAGATAGCCAACTGTTGCCAGCCAATTTTCATTCAAGAAATATTCCGCTAGCTTTGGTTCCCGTTCAAGTAGAAATATTCTGATTTCATCTTTGAGATCAAATCCAAGTTGGAGTATTTTTCCTCGCGATAGATTTCCTTTTCCTAGATTTTCGTATTCTGATCCCAATTCGCGACACATTCTTTTGAAAAGGCGACTGTTTAATGCGCGAGCTTTAATAAAATTTATTATTGTAACGACTTCAAACACTTTATTTACATCTGGTTGCAAATTTTTTACTGTAAGGGCTTCCCGGTGAATCATACAGTGAACAAAGCCTACGTGAGATGGAATCTCAGTTACTTTTGCTTTGAATCCTGTTCGGGAGCCGGTCAATGCAGCTGCGCCATCTGTACATACAGATACATACACAATATTCCCTCTTTATATCATGGATTCCAAATTTCTCCCATTTTTAGGGTAATTTGAGAGCGCCTAGGAAAATTTTTATAGGTTGAATTGGTTGGGAAATTTTTCGGGAGGAAAATTGAGGAAACTAAAGTGCAATATAAATGTAACATTATAACCTAATATGAGTATTTGCTTTTGATTAAAAAAATGAAAACCGGTTTTTGGAACAACCGGTTATTTGACCGGTTATAACCGCCAGGTTAAACCGTACCTACGTAAAAAAAAACGGTATAACCGAAACCCGGTTTTTTGTTCAACAACCGCCATGCACCATCCCTAGACTTTAGGATTTAAAAAGCTGGTACTTTTACATTATTATTGTATTATCGGTTTATAACCTTCTCCGTCTTCCGATACCCGTTCGCCATTCCTCTCTGTCCGCACATTGATCTACTTGCAGACCTCTTTCATCCATGGCTTTGTTTATTCCTGCCTGCCAACTTTTTCTCGGTCTACCTCTTCTTCTTCTACCTTGCGGTTTCTAGTTTTGCACTTGTTTTGTGATTCGGTCTTCATGCATTCTTTGTACGTGACCCAACCATCGTAGTTTATTTCGTTGATTTCATCATTTATTGTATATATGACCTTCATTATTTCTAGTATCCGTTCATTGGTGACATGTTCTCTTCTTGATCTTCCTGCAGCTCTTCTCCAAAAATCCATTTCAGTAACATCTAACATTTGTTTTGATTTTTCCTTCATATGCCATACTTCGCAGCTGTATGTTATAATGCATTTCACTACGGCGTTATAGATTTTTTCTTGTTTTGGTTGTTTATCTGCTTGTCCCAGAGTACTGAGTTTAGGAGCCTAATTGCTTTCCTGCTCTGAGTATTTCGTTCTTTAATGGCTCCGTCCAGTGTTCCATCATTCGTGATTTTCATACCCAGGTATTTATATTCGTTACATTTACTGATTGTTTCTCCTCCTTATATAGTCGAGAAAATGAAGCATTTTGGCTCGCAATTTTTTCGTCCAGCATGGATTTACTTGAAATTTTCACAGAAGGTAGGGAATAGTCCAAGGATCATTTTCTATATCATGCCGCTGCACGCTAAAAGCTTGGGGTGGTTGCCACCCCATCTCGGGGACGGGAATTTTTTATTATATTTTAACCACTTAAATCGATGTAAAAATGAATTCTAAGAAAAAAATGTTTTTTACATTTTCTTCGTAAAACTAGTATTTTTCGAGATATTCGCGCTTGAAAGTAACAGTTTTTCGACGAAAAAATCGACTTTTTTAGATGGTTTTTTGTGAATACCTCGAAAAATATGGATTTAATCAAAAAACTGTAGATATCAAAAATGCATCTTTTAGTAACACAAATTAAATTAAACTTAATAATATTTTTAAGTATAATGTTAGACCTTTCAAAAAATAATAATATGAAGCTCCTAGCATGAAAATTAAGCGATCAAAAATCCTCCATATGATCAAAAAAAGGTCGGTACCTGCCATTCTCTATGAAAAAATCAGTGAAAACAACCCCCTAACTACCCTACTGATTAAAAATTGGTCTTCACCTTTCTGTAATTCCCTTGATATTCGTATTATCAATACACCCAAGAAGTTTGACCTATTTAAAAGGCCTAATTTTAGAAAAATTGGACTTTAAAGAAAAATTGATTTTTTGCAATTTCCTATTTTCCTATTTGTCACCTTTTACTTCAAAATATCTCCGGAAATACTGGAGATACGAAAAAAATTATGGACTATTAAATTGTAGCTTATTATTTAATAAGTAAAATTCTCTTGTGCATAGATTTTCATTACAGTGAACAGTTAGCGAGATACTATGGCTATTTAAAACCTCTATTTACGAGCAAACACCCCCTTATTCGAGTCTTTTAAACTCACCCCAATTAAAAACTAAGGGATCTTACAGAATTTAGTTTTCACTGTCTTAGAACTCTTCAAAAATCCTACAGAATTATTTTTGAAAAAACTTTTTATCGTCAAAAATGAAGGAGCCATGTTTAGAAAACCATTTTTTTTTAAATATCGAATAGGCTGCTTATGGATAATTTTCAATGTATGTATAATACCACAGAACCGGTTGATATACTGGAAGATGACTAAAAAACTATTTGTATTTGTACATATTTGTAAATTCGTATTTTTGTGTAAATAAATGTTTTTGTAATTCTTTAATTCTACTTTTTTTGTGTATAGATCTATTAAATTATCTACTTATAAAAATTGTGATGTTATTAAGGGTGGTTTTTAAGGGTTGAAATATGATATTTTATCCTAAAGTATAAAACAATCATTATTTAACCAATCAAAACCAAATTTTACCCATATTAAAATTTACAATGTTTTTATATATTTTTGTCAATAAGGGGTAGGTTACACCCCTAAAATAATCAACGCCCTCAAGCATGATATAGAATATGAAGTACAGGGTGATATGATCCTAATCCCAAATTTTTATGTAAATCAATGCAAGCCGAAATGATTCTTTTAGGATAAGTAATTTTTTTATATATAGCTCCAACAAGGGTGGTTTTAAGGGTTGAAATATTATGATAGTATATATTAAAGCATAAAACAATCATTATGTACCTAATAAAAACCAAATGTTGACAATATTAAAGTTAAAAATGTTGTTTTATAATTTTTTACAGTTAGGGGTAGTTTTCACTTTTCACATTTCTATGTTTATATTTGTATTCTCCATTGCCTCCCATAACTTTACCGAAGGTACACTGTCGTATGCCTTTTTCAGATAAATATAATATACGAAATGAATCTCTTGGTTAATCGCTGTTTTCTTTTCCATGACTTGTGCGATTGCAAAAAGGTGATCAATTGTAGATCTTCCGGCTCTAAATCCTGCTTGTTCTTCTGCTTCCATTTTCTTGTATTCGTCTTCTATTCGGTTTTTTAAAATCCTTCCGTATATTTTGTTGATTGTTGGTGTACAGGAAATACCCATGTAGTTATCACATTGTTTTCGATGTGTACTTTTACATAAATGTTAAAAAAAACTTTCACCTTGATTAATTACGGTCAAAGTTAGCCACTTTTTTTTTATTTAATTCACAGCTAGTTTGTTCATAACAATTAAGAAAGCTAACTAGCGCTATTTTGAAGTTCAAGGTATGTATATAGTTTATATGTAAAAGTTTGAGTAAACTTGAACAGAGTGGTTAATATATCTTTAAAAATAACGTCCTAACGAAATCGACTGGTGGTCGGTGGAGGGGAATTATTAAAATCCGTGCACTCAAAAAATGAAATTTATTTTTCAAAGATATGTTGCTCTTTATATCTCCAGAGATAGTTGATGGATTTTGATCAATATTTTTTTTTAATTTATATATACTTCTTGTAGTCTTGTAGAGTATGTTATGTACACATATACCTACCAAACACTACAAAATGTTATGGTGCCGATAATTATGATTCTAAGACCTTCGAGTATACATATATTAATTTCATAAAAATCGTTCAAGCGGTATCGGAGGATTATGGCAACTAACACTACGACAGGAGTATTTTATAGATGTAAATAAAAAGATGGCTATTAAAAAATAGGGTCTTGGTGATAGAAGGGTGAAAATTAAAGGTTGTATATATATTTTTAATGGTACATACTATAAAATTAAGGTAGACAATTTTTTCTAAGACAATAAAAAAGTGGCAGAGGGTAACCCCCTTATAACTTATGGATATAAATAATAGATTACAATCTATTTTCAATCCTACAGAATATATGTGTAAAATTTTATAAAAATCGGTCAAGCCGTTTCGGAGGAATATGATAACTAACACTGTTACAGGAGAATTTTATGTATATAGAAGTAACTGTAAATTAAATAAGTAATAAAAGTGCCTAAAGCTCGTAATTAACCTAGGCGAAAAGTTTTTTTTTAATTCGTTTAAAAATATCAGCTTTTCAAATCCCAACGCAGATTTAGTCAATATTTTAATATGGTTATTCAAATTGTTTATAAGGCAAAAATGATTCTACTTTCGTAAAATGTTTTCAGAATTGTAAAAATGACTTCTTATTGATTTTTTAAATAAGTTGAAAATGTAAGTATTCTTCTTTCCTGTGGTTTCCACAGAATTGCTGTATCATTATTATTTTCTGAACAACATTGCAAAAAAAGCTCTTTGTGATAAACAAATCGAATGCAATTTAAACTAATTGACAAATTTAATCATCTTGCAATTTTTTGTGCATTATATGGACTGTTTGACTCAACATTTCATGCAATATCAAAGTCTTAAGTTCATTTTTGCAAAAGTTATAGCAATTTCTTTATTTTCGAAATTTAGTTTTATTTTGCAATTTCCGAAGTAACAAATAATCAGAACAAAACTCAAAAACTTCCATTTTAAACCTTTGCTTATCTACTAAAAGGTGAATAATCTAAATAAGATATTTAATTACGTTATTTTTACCTGTAGCCATTTAAACGAAAAAACTGTCATATTTGACCCTTATTTGTTAATAATTAAAACTCTCGTCCGAATTGTGACGGGCATTGTTGTATTTATAATGTAATAGGTATAACTCCAAAAAAAAACCATTTGCAACCTGGCTGGTCAAGTGTCCTGACAGAAACCTTATTTTTCTGGACTATTGCAACTAAGAGAAGAAAGAAAGAAACTTAAAGAAGAAATGTTACAAAAAGAAGCAACCGAAGAAGGAAAAGCAGTAGAAAGGAAATACAAAGAAAAATATAGCGGTTAAAAAGCAAGCCAGAAAAGACAAAAGATACTACGTAAATCATATGGTAAAAATGTCAGAAAAAGTTGCGCAAGAAAACGACCTGAAAATACAGTACAATATCATCCGAAATTTGACAGGGAAAACACTAAACAGTATTAAACAAATCAAAGATAAACAAGGAAATAATATAATTAAATCAGAACATAAAATAATACAAAGATGAAAAGAACACTGCGAGGAAATATACTCCAAACACCAGATGTAGACGGAGATAATGTAATACAGAAAATAAACATTACAGCAGTTGAAATTACGAAAGAAGAAATAGAAAACACACTGAATCAACTAAAAAAAATGGCAAAGCCGCTGAAAGCGACAAACTACCGATAGATTTAATAAAGGCGGACGCAAACGAATCGGTAGAAATGTTACACAAATTCTTTAACAAGATATGGGCCGACCAGGAGCTCCCACAGAAATGGAACGTGGGTTTAACCATTAAGATACCAAAAAAGGGCGATTTAAATAAATGCGAGAATTGGCGAGAAATAACACTGCTAACTGCCACATTCAAAATAATGTCAAATATCATATTGAACAGACTGAAGCCAGAAATAGACAAGAAACTAAGACTAAGAAGCAACAAGAAGGTTTTCGCGCAAAACGCTCCACTATCGACCACATTTGTATTATATCTGTACCTCTGTATCTTGTCCCTGTACCTCTGTATCTCTTGTACTCTATAATTATCTTGGAACAAGCTGGTGAATGGCAAAAAAATATAAACATGTTTACTTTGACTTTGACTTTGAAAAGGCCTTCGATAGTATAAACAGAGAACAAATGTGGAAGATTCTAAAACTATATGGACTACCGATAAAATAAATCAACTTAATCAGACTGTTTTACAGGAAATATAGAGCCAGACTAGAACATGCGGGAAAAATGGTAGTAGATATAGCTTGCTATACAAAGCGGAGTTAAACAAGGATGTGTGCTATCCATGACAATATTTATAATAAAAGCGGACTGGATCATGCAGAAAATAAGCGATAATAAAACAGGTATTAGATGGAAATTGCATAACTAGTTGGACGATTTGTAGTTCGCAGATGACATTTGTCCCCTAACCGAACATAGCAGCCATAAGCAAAAGAAGATCGACAAGCTTGCAAAATACTCCAAGATAATGGGCCTGAAGATAAAGACAAAAAAACCAAACTTAAAAAAAAACAGCAACCAAGAAACTAAAATTAAAATACAAGGAAGACAAATACAGGAGGTAGATAACTTTACATATCTGGGATTGATCATGGAAAAAAGGGCGCTAGTAGAGCAGATGTCGAAAAAAGGATAGTAAAGGCACAATATGCACTCATTATATAATCATATAATGCATTAAGGTGATACAGTAGCGATCAACAGGTAGCCAAAACGCGTTCCAAGATTGCGGCTGTAATTTTGAATATCTTTTCGAGATATTTGGCACACTTATTCGTAAAATAATAAAGAATGGCGGTACAGAGCCCAATTTGAAAAATATCTTAATATGTGGAAATTACTCTGTAATTAAATACAATATTAAAAAAACGAGCCTGTACCGCCATTAAGAAGAACAAAAAATACACTTTCTTCAAATAAACTTTTTTATCCGATGCCTAGATTTTGTGTCATTTTGGAACTACTAATGAAATAAAAAATTTTAGTAGTTCCAAAATTACACAAAATCTAGGTATCGGATAAAGAAGTTTATTTGAAGAAAGTGTATTTTTTTGTTCTTCTTAATGGCAGTACAGGCTCGTTTTTTAATATTGTATTTAATTACAGAGTAATTTCCACATATTAATATATTTTTCAAATTGGGCTCTGTACCGCCATTCTTTATTATATTACGAATACGTGTGCCAAATATTTTGAAAAAATATTCAAAATTACAGCCGCAATCTTGGAACGCTTTTTCGTTACCTGTTGATCGCTACTGTTTCCTCTTAAGGAAAATCTGGAACACACGCGATATATCAGAATTAACCAGAATCAAAATATTAATAGCTGGAGAAGAACTGTAACAAGAGATCATGAAAGAATTGGCGTTGAGATGGAGAGAAGTCAAACAGAGAGCGAGAAACAGAGAGCAATGGAAAATACTTGTATAGCAAATTTCGAAAGAATAAAACAGAAAAGGATGCGCTAATCGTGCGAATCAGCCATCTTTGATTTTTGGCTAAGAAACGCAAGAGCGCCGAATACTTCATATTAAGGGAAGGTATTACAGGTAGAGAGAGAAAGAGAGAGGGAGAGAGAGAAAGAGAGAGAGAGAGAGAAACAATACCGATTATTTATCAAAATAAAATTTAAGGATAAACCTAACCTAACCTATCGAAAGGATCATCAAACAATTATTAACTCAAAAGAAAACATTTGTCAAGGGTATATAGTGGTATTGTTAGGTATATTACATTATAACTTATTCCATCGAAATCTTCCGAAATCCATAATCTTCTTCCATCAAAATAAAATAGAAAATTTTAAAGTCTAGAAAATACATTATTCATAACTACACCCAAGAAATAAGTTTTTCTAATCTGATTTAAGAGTATAAAAACGAAAACAAAGAATTTACAGCAAATCCTTATCGTATATCCGAGCAAACCACCTAGTTGGCAAAAGTTATAAATAGAATTTGTCTGGGTTCTTCAACTAAATTCTCACGTAAACACGACCAAGGTTAAATATTTTACTTGATACCATAAGTACATTGTTGCCAGTATAACGGATGCCAAAGCGAGCGCTAACTGTATGAAATAATTCTTGTTAATATACACGCTGTATATTGATCGGAAGTCACGAAGAGTCAAAACTATACAGAAGCCACGAGGGACGCAAATGCAATATATATATATATATATATATATATATATATATATATATATATATATATATATATATATATATATATATATATATATATATATATATATATATATATATATATATATATATATATATATATATATATATATATATATATATATATGGCTCACAAATGATAGGAAGCCCGCTACAACCTGCCGATGAATGGAAGCCCGCGGTTTACGGGGTAAGGGGATTGTAGCACTGTCTTATTCCTACAGTCTTACGAAGCCCACTCGTATAAACGCGTTCACAGTGTATATGGATTACGCATTATACGAAGCCCGACGATGTTGCCATGTTTTAATTTACGTTTAAATAATACGACTGTTCTACGAGATCCTTATATGTGTATATAAGTCGTCATATTGCCTGTTATAAGAAGCCCAATTCTATTCAGCAATATATACGAAGCATTTTAGAAGAGTCAAGATAGAACGAAAAGATGCATTGTTTCGGAGCAATTCAAACAAGATTATCTTTTTCTAAAACTTTTTTTGTTAGTTTATATACATGTTAAAGTAAAAACTTCTACTCACAGATTTTGCCGCTAATTGTTTATTATTTGTTTAAACAATAACAATAATTGTTTTGTACAGTGTGTCCAATTAACACGCTGACGGACACTGCGTCAAATGTATAAGCAAGTGTTGTGACACTATATGTATTTTGCAAAGTAGAATAGGGAAAAATTCAACGTATATAGACGTTGTGTCACATTACATCAATGGAAATTAGACGACTATAGACGTTCTGTTCGTCAACGTGAAAAGTTGTGCATGGTCTAAATTAAAAATAGAACCATCAGTTCATTTTTTTAAGCCATATACGAGATATTATGTCAAAAAATATGAATTTTACTCAAGAGTAAAGTAGCTTTATTATTCAAAATATTAAAAATTGTTGTAATGAAAAGTTGTTTGGAATTAAGAACTATATTCTAATATGCCATTTCATCTTTCTAATTAAAAAAAAGTTGAATTTTTTTAATTATGGATATACAACATTATTTTCAGTTATTTCAATTATGATAACTCTTTTATTATAGACCACTAAGGATCTGTGAAAAACGTCTATTTTTGGATGTGAAAGGTGGCATTCGAATTTTTGCAGATAAAGTAAGGTGATAACTTCGTTAATAATAATTTACTTATGCTCCTTCTCAAATATGTCCGGAACATTAATAAAAAAAATAAAATATTTAAAAATTCGAAAAACGTCGATTTTTTTCTGTTTCTTTGCTTATAACTTTAAAGCGATTCGTTTTGGAACAAAGTCGTACAGAAATAAATTAAAGATAATTGAATTTTGTATGATATCGGACTGGTCAAAAATGTCTTAACTTATTACCTTTTCTGCAATATAGCAATAAATACAAAATAAGGGGGCAAAATATGCCTGTTGTTATTCAATGTTTTTAACCACTTCGGTGGTACTTAGAACCTTAGTAATTCACTTAGGAAATTTTTTGTAACATACTTAAACCGTGTACCAAATTTCATTAAAATCGACCTAATAGATTTTGCATAATAAATTTGCAATTTAAATGTTTTTAAAAAAGTTCAAATTTTTTAAAATCTTTCTGAACAAAAAGTAGACCATTTCGAAGTTGTCTAATTTTTTTACATATAAAGAGGTGTTTTACCTATCTAATACAGTTTACAGAATTAAAATCGGATTATTTAAGGGCCTCAGCAATGTTTTAAACTTATAAATAATTTTTTGGCTTATAAACAAATAGCTTTGTTTAATAATAAAAAATTAATTTTTAGCAATGCAAATATTTAAAACCCGTATAATTTGATTTAAACTTTCAAATTATGTCAGCAGAATTGCTATTTTATTTTTTAATCAAAATTATTCGCGTTCAAAAATTGCATTTTTTCGATTTTTTGAAAGTTCCACTGCGTTTATCTCGAAAACTATGCATCCTACGAAAAAACTTGTAAGAAAATTTTTTGCTTAGACTTACCCAAGAAATATAAAAAAATGTTTTATTTTGCGAAAAATCGATGTTATGTAATTCCTCAAGTTCTTTGTTTTTAACAATTTTATTGACATCCGGATCAACTGTTACCCAAAAAAATCGTGTTCCACGGGTCAAAAAATACATAAAAATCTTGGGTAAGTCCATCTAAATAAAGGAGCCCGCAGCACCCCCTCCTGGCCACAGGACTAATTTGTTTATAAGCCAAAAAATTGTTTATAACTTTAAAACATTGCTGAGGCTGCTTAAACAATCCGATTTTAATTCTGTAAAGTGCATTAGATAGGTGGAGTGCTTCTTTATATGTAAAAAAATTGACAAATCTTTGTATATACTAGTTTTTGTTGTGCAAGATTTTAAAAAATTTTAATTTTTTAAAAAAAGTTTAGATTGCAAAATTATTATTCAAAATCTAGTAAGTCAATTTTAATGAAATTTGGTGTACGGTTTTAGCACATTACAAAAATTTTCTAAGCGAATTAGGAAGGTTCCAAGTGTAGCCTAAGTGATGGAAAATAATTGAATAAAAACAGGCTTGTTTTGCCCCCTTATTTTATATTTATTGCTATTTTGCAGCAAGGGTGATTAATTAAGAGATTTTTAACTAATCGCATCTGATAGAAAATTTAATTACCTTTGTTTTATTCCTATACGACTTTGTTCCAAAATTAATCGTTTTAAAGTTATAAGCAAAAAAAGTTGAAAAAAAAACGAAATTTTTTAAAATTTTTAAATATTTTATTTTTTTTATTAATGTTCCGGGCATATTTGAGACGGAGCATTAATCAATTATTATTAACGAAGTTATCACCTAACTTTATCCGCAAAAATCTGAATGCCACCTCTCACATCTATCTAAAAACAGATCCTTACTGTTCTATTATTAATTATACGAAAAAAAGTTATCCTTTGTTAAAAGTTCTGCATGGCCAAAGACCTTAAATACAACCATCTTATATCAATTTTGATTAATTTTATACGAGGTATGTCAAAAAAGATAAATTTCGATCAAGAATAAAGTACCTTTATAGTTCAGAATATTTCAATGAGAAGGATGGAATATTGGAAGATGGTTTTTAGTGTTGTTCTGAAGCTATTTTCTTGTGGCATTTTTAAAATTTTTTTATTGGGAAATAAGCCACAATTAAATTGAAAAAATAATTTTATTAACGTTTCGACGCCCAAATCGGATGTCCTTGTCAAAATACAAAATATTACCGAGTAAATATTAGTAATATTTTATATTTTGACAACGACATCCGATTTGGGCGTCGAAACGCGAATAAAATTATTTTTTCAATTTAATTGTGGCTTATTTCCCAACCAAAGATAGATTCCCAACCTAGCGACCCGGCATTGGTCGCTAGGTAGATTGTTACGCGAGTGGTCGCGCGTGAGATTTTCTCTCACATATCCAAATTTTACCTTTTTTTACAAAATAAAGTTTTTAAAACAGTTTTTAAACTTTTTTTATTAACTAATAATAAGAAAAAAAAATGTAACATAATATAGATAATAATATAATAAAATAAAAAGAAATAATCGGAATTAAACCAATATTAATCAATCTCCGTATCTTGATAATTTACGGCACAGCACACAAATATAACAAGAATGCTCTGGAAAAATTGATTGATGACAATTATAATTTTGTTGACAGTTATATTGTACGTACTTATTAGTTTTAGTTCTAATAAATTTTGTTGGTTAGTTACATAAATAAATTAAGTAAACATGAAAAAATGACTTGTTATTTGAGGAAGGTGGAAAAACCATATGTATAACATGGGAGTAAAGTGCCTTTTCCTCCCTTGAATGATTACTGCCCTCCGCTACGCGTCGGGCAGTAAACTTCATTCTCGGGAGGAAAAAAAGCACTTTCCTCCCTTGTTATACAAATATCTATATGTATCATAATTGAAATAAACAACTAAAAATAATGTTGATTAGAAAAATTTTCAAATTTTTTTTTTGCCATTAGAAGGATGAAATTGCATATCAGAATATAGTTCTTAATTCCAAACAATCATGTTAAATTATATAATTTAAAATAATTTTAAAAATATCGTAGAATTTTGTTTCTATTTTGTTTTTGATTATGCTGAATCCGAATATGACATTACAATTTGAAAATGCTTATAAAGAAGCTCTTCTACACTATGTCTGCGTAGCAAGGAACCATATTTGAAACATTTTTATTACAAATTTTACGAAAAAAAGTTTATTCTTCATAAATTGCTCTGCATAGTCTAAAATCTAAATCCCAATCATCAGATATCAAGTTTTATCAATTTTATACGAGGTATGTCAAAAATACGAATTTTGTTAAAGAGTAAAATACCTTTATATTCCAGAATATCAAATTATGGGTATATAAAAAGTTGTTGGGAATTAAAAACTATGTTTTATTATAATTACATCATTATAATTGAAAAAAAAATTCAATGTTTTCTCAAATTACGGATACCCATCATCATTATTTTATTTCAATTATTTCAACTATTTTATTATTAATTTTACGAAAAAAAGTTATTCTTCATAAAATACTCTATTCTGGTCTAAAGTCCAAAAAACAACCATCAGATATCAAACTTTTTCAATTTTATACGAGGTATGTAAAAAATATGACTTTTGCTTAACAGTTCAGTATGGTTTGTTCAACAGTAAATGGTTGAGTTCAATTAGTGCGGTCGTAAATATTATTAAATTTATCTGACCTGGCCCATTGTTAAGACTCACCCGGAGCGATAAGCAACCGAGGTAGACAGAGTTGGTCTTTTGACAATTAACACTGACTAGACGGTAATCCCATAATAAAGCAAAGAAATTTTACCAGAAAACATATTTAAATTTTACCTGAAACCGGACCTTTTATACTATTATCGGTTATTCCAGGAAGTTTATAGTGGTAACTAATTGAACTCGACCATTTACTGTTAAACATACCATACCTTTATAGTTCACAATATCTCATTTAGAAGAATGTAATTGAACAGTGAAACATATTTTGTAATTCCAAACAACTTTTTTTAATAACAATTTTCGATATTGTGAAATCTAAAGGTACTTTACTCTTGAGTGAAATTCATATTTTTTTACATACCTCGTATGTCAAAATGTAAAATCGTATGTAAAACCTCGTATGTAAAATTAATAAAATTTGATATTTGATGGTTGCATCTGAGATCATATACGATGCAGAGTATTTTATAAAGAATAACTTTTTTCGTAAAACTGGTAATAAAAAAGTTATTAATAGGTTCGAAGTTACGCAGACATAATGTTTAAGAGCTAAACATATTTTTGTTGAAAATTTATTATTGTTCAAGCTTATTATTAAATTTATTTTAGGTAAGTTTTAGAGAAAACATTTTTGATCACTTTTTATAAACAATTTTTTAGTTGGTAATTTTCGGTTTTTGTATTAGGTACATTTTTGTTATCTTTCTTAATTTTTGTCAAAAAGGAATAGTTTCATTCATAGTTTCATAGTTTCATTTCTAAAATAAAATTATTGAGTAAATTTTAAAAAATACATCAAATGCTTTAAAAAATCACCTATAAAATTGTAAAAAATCTTTTCAAACTTGAGTAATACCGTTTTAAAGTGCTGGTAATTCTGTAAACTACGTTTTTACTTAAAACTTACGTAAAAGTTTTCAAAAATTGCATTTTTGCGTCATATCATTTGAATTAAATTTTTGGCATTTTTTTGAATGAAACATTGTTTAGTAAGATGTTTGAAAGGTAAGTTGTGCAAATTTGAGAGCTTTATAAGAAAAATTTTATTAGTTACACATTTTTAAATAATGTTTAAACAAAATTCAGCCCACACCGTACTTATGCCCATACATTTTATTTCTTTTTATTATAACCATAAGATAGCTTAATTGTTCTTCTTTCCAATTAAGCTATCCTTTCTTGTTCCTTCTCTTAATTTTCTTCTTTCTTATCCAATTTGTAAAATTTTATTTGATCCATTAATTAGAGAAATACACTGAAATAACTCAGCCGTGCACTTCGCTAGTTTACAGTGCGCCAATGTTTGTGAGAAGGGTGACTTTAGCGTTATAAATAAAAAATTATAGAAGCTACAGATTTAATTTTATAAAAATTTTAATCTTATATTTAGGTTTTTTTCAATAGTCTGAATTTTTCAATAGTCAAGTCAGTTTTTTTCTAAAATTTATATTTTCGGGGTTATTTAAAGAAACATCTAATTTCGCAGTTCATTTGTTTAATAAAAAATTAAGTGCCCACTTCTAGAGTAGAACTTTTTAATATGTTGTTTATTAAACATTTCTTAGGGCCATCGGTACATAATTCGCAAATATTTTAAGGCTATCCCTACTTTTTCTGTCTTTACACGGCAAATTACGTGTAGTAAAATTGTCACTGGTATGGATATGTAAACTTTACTTGACAATTTCATCATTAACTGTAAAGATGGCTTTTGAATGTTCTTGGATAACTTTTACTAGTATAATTAATTGCCTTAATTGTTAATTCAGTTAATTAATATGATTATTTCATATTTCCGACCAATAGAAAGCTACAGAAATACAAATTAAATTGATCATTTTTGATAATATCCCATCGTCAAGTATATTACGTCAGATGCCCTTCGTTGCTGTGAAAAAATACATTCAGTGACATTAATGACAATTACTGTTTTAAAACTTATAAAAGTGATGACTTTCAATCGTCAAATATTTATAACAACTGTGTGTTTAATTGTACTAATTTGTACTTACATAAATAAATTACAATAAAATTTTGGTTTTAAACAGTTTTATTCATGAAATAATCGCAGCAAATTGCAGCTCGATCTCTGAAATTATTATCGAATTGTTTCCCTCGTGCCACTTGACGTAATTTCACTCCCCTTCGGGTCGTGAAATTAATACTGTCAAAGTGTCACTCGGGAAAAATTCGATAATTTCAGAGCTCTTGTGCAATTACTACTGATAATTTTTTCACTACTTATGTATTCAGTAATAATTTATCTACTGTACAACAAAAGCTAATAATCAATCGAGAAAAGAGGAAAAGTGATAAAGTGATTTTTTAATACTTATATTGTTACTATGAAACGCTTACAATTTTGAACATCTGTAACAACACAATACTTGGATCACTGAATATATCCTGGTGTATTCTCTGCTTTGGATCTTCCATAAATAATAAACAATAAATAACTTTTTATTAAGTTCACGTCTTAAATCAATTATTTATTAAACACATTATCAATATTATTTAATCAACAACTGAAAATATTCCCAATGCCAGGTCAAATATTTAAAATTGTCACTGTCTGACTGACAATATGCTGGCAATATTCTATTTACTACTGACAAAGATTTGGAAAATATTACCACGGACATTGTGTTAATTTTTTTTCAAATCCTGAAAAAAAAAACAATAAATATTTTTGAAAAATTTAAACGCAAAATGAAAGACTAAATTATTACCGAGGGCCGAAAGTCTCTTACAATAAATAAAAAGTTTATTTTGAATAAGATATTTTGAAATTAAAAGTCACACTAAATTTTCTTTTAGTTTTTTAGCCCTGTAACTTATTAAAATAAACATTATAGAAGTTCTCAGGGACTTTCGGCCCTCGCTAATAACGTAATCTCTTATTCTGAGTTTAAAATTTTCAAAAATAATTATTAGTTCTCTCAGAATTCGAAAAAAAAATTAATTCCATTTGAGTAGCATTTCAGCAGAAACTACGTACCCATCACCTTAATGAAATTAAAAAACATCTATATTGTTTGATTTTTTCCGAAGGGAAAATCTATATGCATTTGTATTAAATATTTTGTATTTGTATTTTTTTATTAACTAATAATAAGAAAAAACGAATGTAACATAATATAGATAATAATATAATAAAATAAAAAGAAATAATCGGAATTAAACCAAAATTAATCAATCTCCGTATCTTGATAATTTACGGCACAGCACACAAATATAACAAGAATGCTCTGGAAAAATTGATTGATGACAATTACAATTTTTTTTACATTATTTCAGGTTTTAATTGCCAAAATAAAATTAATTTTTATGTACAGTTCGTAACGCGGGTGGTCGCTTGATGAGAGAATGTCTCACTTGAAGCGCGCTGGCTCAACAATTGGGTGATATTGGGTCAACTGAGTCACTATCTAAGCGGACGATTCTATTAGATTGTCGAGGGAGGATAGTTAGGAGACTAGAAGGAACTACAGATCTTATAATTTCCCAGAAAAAAAATTCTGTGCAATTTTCTGAAACCGTGAGAGAAAATCTCATATAGCGACCACTGGCGGGTTAATTATGGTTTTTAGTTCTAAACAACTTTACATAAGCACAATTTTCAATATTGTGAAAAATAAGGGTATATTATTTAAGTACTCTTGAGCAAATTAATATTTTTTTTATATACCTCGTATAAAATTGACAAAATTTGATATTAGACGGTTGTATTTTAGGTTTTAGACCCTGTAGAACATTTTATAAGGAATAACTGTTTTTCGTAAAATGAATAATAAAAGAGTTTTCCACCTACCTCTACCGAAAGTTTACTTTTCCGGATCTGATTGTAGGGAGCAAAGTTGTACTTTTCCTCCCTAGGGAGGAAAAGTAAAAGTGACATCATGGTATTTCATTCATAAAAACATAACTTATTGACGCCCTGTACAATATCTATTTTCTATTACGTAAGTTTGTATACATTTTAACGTTTATTTATAAAACACTCTGTATTTCACAGAATGGTAAAAAACTGTAAATTGTTATTTTGATTTAACAATGTTTACATTTTTATTTTGACTTATATTTGACAGTTGACAGTTATATTGTACGTACTTATTAGTTTTAGTTCTAATAAATTTTGTTGGTTAGTTACATAAATAAATTAAGTAAAAATGAAAAAATGACTTGTTATTTGAGGAAGGTGGAAAAACCATATGTATAACATGGGAGTAAAGTGCCTTTTCCTCCCTTGAATGATTACAGTAAACTTCATTCTCGGGAGGAAAAGTAGCACTTTCCTCCCTTGTTATACAAATAGCTATATGTATCATAATTGAAATAAACAACTAAAAATAATGTTGATTAGAAAAATTTTCAATTTTTTTTTCCATTAGAAGGATGAAATTGCATATCAGAATATAGTTCTTAATTCCAAACAATCATGTTAAATTATATAATTTAAAATAATTTTAAAAATATCGTTGAATTTTGTTTCTATTTTGTTTTTGATTATGCTGAATCCGAATGTGGCATTACAATTTGAAAATGTTTATAAAGAAGCTCTTCTACACTATGTCTGCGTAGCAAGGAACCATATTTGAAACATTTTTATTACAAATTTTACGAAAAAAAGTTTATTCTTCATAAATTGCTCTGCATAGTCTAAAATCTAAAACCCAATCATCAGATATCAAGTTTTATCAAATTTATACGAGGTATGTCAAAAATACGAATTTTGTTAAAGAGTAAAGTACCTTTATATTCCAGAATATCAAAATATGGGTATTATAAAAAGTTGTTGGGAATTAAAAACTATGTTTTATTATAAGTACATCATTATAATTGAAAAAAAAATTCAATGTTTTCTCAAATTACGGATACCCATCATCATTATTTTATTTCAATTATTTCAACTATTTTATTATTAATTTTACGAAAAAAAGTTATTCTTCATAAAATACTCTATTCTGATCTAAAGTCCAAAAAACAACCATCAGATATCAAACTTTTTCAATTTTATACGAGGTATGTAAAAAATATGACTTTTGCTTAACAGTTCAGTATGGTTTGTTCAACAGTAAATGGTTGAGTTCAATTAGTGCGGTCGTAAATATTATTAAATTTATCTGACCTGGCCCGTTGTTAAGACCCACCCGGAGCGATAAGCAACCGAGGTAGACAGAGTTGGTCTTTTGACAATTAACACTGACTAGACGGTAATCCCATAATAAAGCAAAGGAATTGTACCAGAAAACATATTTAAATTTTACCTGAAACCGGACCTTTTATACTATTATCGGTTATTCCAGGTTGTTTATAGTGGTAACTAATTGAACTCGACCATTTACTGTTAAACATACCGTACCTTTATAGTTCACAATATCTCATTTAGAAGAATATAATTGAACAGTGAAACATATTTTGTAATTCCAAACAACTTTTTTTAATAACAATTTTCGATATTGTGAAAGCTAAAGGTACTTTACTCTTGAGTGAAATTCATATTTTTTTACATACCTCGTATGTCAAAATGTAAAATCGTATGTAAAACCTCGTATGTAAAATTAATAAAATTTAATATTGGATGGTTGCATCTGAGATCATATACGATGCAGAGTATTTTATAAAGAATAACTTTTTTCGTAAAACTGGTAATAAAAAAGTTATTAATAGGTTCGAAGTTACGCAGACATAATGTTTAAGAGCTAAAAATATGTTTTTGTTGAAAATGTATTATTGTTCAAGCTTATTATTAAATTTATTTTAGGTAAGTTTTAGAGAAAACATGTTTGATCACTTTTTATAAACAATTTTTTAGTTGGTAATTTTCGGTTTTTGTATTAGGTACATTTTTGTTATGTTTCTTAATTTTTGTCAAAAAGGAATAGTTTCATTCATAGTTTCATAGTTTCATTTCTAAAATAAAATTATTGAGTAAATTTTAAAAAATACATCAAATGCTTTAAAAAACACCTATAAAATTGTAATAAATCTTTTCAAACTTGAGTAATACCGTTTTAAAGTGCTGGTAATTCTGTAAACTACGTTTTTACTTAAAACTTACGTAAAAGTTTTCAAAAATTGCATTTTTGCGTCATATCATTTGAATTAAATTTTTGGCATTTTTTTGAATGAAACATTGTTTAGTAAGATGTTTAGTAAGCTTTATAAGAAAAATTTTATTAGTTACACATTTTTAAATAATGTTTAAACAAAATTCAGCCCACACCGTACTTATGCCCATACATTTTATTTATTTTTATTATAACCATAAGATAGCTTAATTGTTCTTCTTTCCAATTAAGCTATCCTTTCTTGTTCCTTCTCTTAATTTCCTTCTTTCTTGTCCAATTTGTAAAATTTTATTTGATCCATTAATTAGAGAAATACACTGAAATAACTCAGCCGTGCACTTCGCTAGTTTACAGTGCGCCAATGTTTGTGAGAAGGGTGACTTATAGCGTTATAGCGTGAAGCGTTATAAATAAAAAAATTATAGAAGCTACAAATTTAATTTTATAAAAAATTTAATCTTATATTTAGGTTTTTTTCAATAGTCTGAATTTTTCAATAGTCAAGTCAGTTTTTTTCTAAAATTTATATTTTCGGGGTTATTTAAAGAAACATCTAATTTCGCAGTTCATTTGTTTAATAAAAAATTAAGTGCCCACTTCTAGAGTAGAACTTTTTAATATGTTGTTTATTAAACATTTCTTAGGGCCATCGGTACATAATTCGCAAATATTTTAAGGCTATCCCTACTTTTTCTGTCTTTACACGGCAAATTACGTGTAGTAAAATTGTCACTGGTATGGATATGTAAACTTTACTTGACAATTTCATCATTAACTGTAAAGATGGCTTTTGAATGTTCTTGGATAACTTTTACTAGTATAATTAATTGCCTTAATTGTTAATTCAGTTAATTAATATGATTATTTCATATTTCCGACCAATAGAAAGCTACAGAAATACAAATTAAATTGATCATTTTTGATAATATCCCATCGTCAAGTATATTACGTCAGATGCCCTTCGTTGCTGTGAAAAAATACATTCAGTGACATTAATGACAATTACTGTTTTAAAACTTATAAAAGTGATGACTTTCAATCGTCAAATATTTATAACAAATAAAAGTGATGACTTTCAATCGTCAAATATTTATAACAACTGTGTGTTTAATTGTACTAATTTGTACTTACATAAATAAATTACAATAAAATTTTGGTTTTAAACAGTTTTATTCATGAAATAATCGCAGCAAATTGCAGCTCGATCTCTGAAATTATTATCGAATTGTTACCCTCGTGCCACTTGACGTAATTTCACTCCCCTTCGGGTCGTGAAATTAATACTGTCAAAGTGTCACTCGGGAAAAATTCGATAATTTCAGAGCTCTTGTGCAATTACTACTGATCATTTTTTCACTACCTATGTATTCAGTAATAATTTATCTACTGTACAACAAAAGCTAATAATCAATCGAGAAAAGAGGAAAAGTGATAAAGTGATTTTTTAATATTATATTGTTATTATGAAACGCTTACAATTTTGAACATCTGTAACAACACAATACTTGGATCACTGAATATATCCTGGTGTATTCTCTGCTTTGGATCTTCCATAAATAATAAACAATAAATAACTTTTTATTAAGTTCACGTCTTAAATCAATTTATCAAACACATTATCAATATTATTTAATCAACAACTGAAAATATTCCCAATGCCAGGTCAAATTTTTAAAATTGTCACTGTCTGACTGACAATATGCTGGCAATATTCTATTTACTACTGACAAAGATTTGGAAAATATTACCACGGACATTGTGTTCATTTTTTTTTCAAATCCTGAAAAAAAAACAATAAATATTTTTGAAAAATTTAAACGCAAAATGAAAGACTAAATTATTACCGAGGGCCGAAAGTCTCTTACAATAAATAAAAAGTTTATTTTGAATGAGATATTTTGAAATTAAAAGTCACACTAAATTTTCTTTTAGTTTTTTAGCCCTGTAACTTATTAAAATAAACATTATAGAAGTTCCCAGGGACTTTCAGCCCTCGCTAATAACGTAATCTCTTATTCTGAATTTAAAATTTTCAAAAATACTTATTAGTTTTCTCAGAATTCGAAAAAAAAAATGAATTCCATTTGAGTAGCATTTCAGCAGAAACTACGTACCCATCCCCTTAATGAAATTAAAAAACATCTATATTGTTTGATTTTTCCGAAGGGAAAATCTATATGCATTTGTATTAAATATTTTGTATTTGTATTAAATGAGGCGCTCAGAGCAACAGTGGCACAGTCCACAAATTGAGCATTTTTAGATTAATACATCAATAAAAGCAGAAAAATTGGATATATGGTTCAACAGTGGTCTACACAATCTAGCTCTATATTTGGCAAGATGGCACTACATAATGTATTGTTGCCTTGACAAATACTAAAAATACGAATGAAACAGTGGCCTAACCCTCAATTGTGTGGCTCAGACTCATCAAACAAGTGTTCATCGTATCAGAATCAGAATAATACGCATAATTCATAAGAATGACTATTTTTAATTTTATAAAGTAATATTTAATAATAATAACTTTAACCCCGTCCTTGAATGAGTGGTAAGAGCGCCTACCTTTGGATCGAATAATCCGAATGGTTGTGAGTTCGAATCCACCAGGGTCAGAAATGTTTCATTTATTATAAATTAATAAATGAAAATAGTTTCTGTCCTTGTGGGATCGGTGCTCACCGGAGGGACCGCAGACGTTCGGATACAGTTAGCGTCTCTTTGCAAAGACAATAACGTCAACTTTGCAAAGTAACAAGACACTTACTCAACACACACACACACTACACATTACACTAGGTACCTAACTGTTAAAAATTACCGTACCTACCATGCCAATGGCCATTAGGTGTCGAGGCATTAACCTTTTTTAAATAAAAAAAAAACAATAATTTAATTTGTCATATTAATTTCCTATTTGGTAGCAAATTTTGTGGCTTATTACAAACTAAAATAGTAAATTAGTAATAAAAAGTATTAATTTGTATTAATTGTATCAATTAAAATAAATAATTCTTTTGCGGTTCAATTTTTAAATCTTTTTTCTGTCGGTATCTTACTGTGTACAGGTAATGCTAAGAATTACCATAATCTGTTCTCGGGAGTCTTAGTACACAAGATTAATGACGATGAACGACCCAAAAATACGAAAAATGTGCATTGCCAGGTAATAATAAAAATGTTTACAACCTAATAGTACTTTGAGGAATATGCAAAAACGTTGCCAAACTTCAGGGCTTCTTATAATCGGTAGCTCAATGTGGGCTTCCTAACACTGCTGAACTTCTACAGAGTATATACTTTTTTCGCAGCGCAAACTGGTGGTAGATACCATGAACTACGAGTGTATGTTTTGATAATAATTCCAGGCATAAGCAGCCCGGGCTTCGTATTGTTAATCATGATTTCAGAGCTACCTATGGTACATTTCTAAAATTTGTCCGAATATATATGAAGCCCAAGCGTATTTACATGTTCTGAGCTTGGTTAAAATATCGAGAGATGGTGTAAAGTACGTTTTTTGGGGAAATAACATTAAATAATTACGAAGCCCGAATCCCGGCTTCGTAAGGAGGTGTCGGGCTTCGTATGACCGGTGCGATATAGCGTTTTTGGCTTCCTAAAGTCGGAATCCATATATATATATATATATATATTTATATATATATATATATATACCATATATATATATATATATATATATATATATATATATATATATATATATATATATATATATATATATATATATATATATATATATTGTTATATTTCTATTTGATCTGAAAATTAAATTTTGATAATTATAAGCAGAATTCAATTTAATATAAAATATTTTCAATTTTCTCAACCACGGGCATATAAATTTAGAACAACCTGTATACAACAAATTGTTATATTTAATTATAAGAAGTGATTAGAAGAAGCTTACGAAACTCGGGACAATGCGCTTAGAATAAACAAAGTGAATGGCGCGTACCATTATCGTTTTCCGCGGAAGGTTCGATCATTAGCCTATGCTACATAATACTCAGTTGAAATCGATAATAGGTCATTATCGTTGTTCGCGGAAGGTTCGATCATTAGCCTATGCTAAATAAGACTCAGTTGAAGTAGATAATAGGTCATTAAATTTTGTAAATAGTAGAAAGTAATTTTAGAATGGGAATTAACTATTTTTTTTTGAAATCCATTAAGCATATTTAGAAAGATTAAAAATTGGTTTTGAGTAATACTGCGAATGAGAGTTGGTGGTGGAAGGTTGATTTGTGAATCTGGAAGGGATATTTAGAAAGTAGGGGAATGAATGACAAATAGAGATCAGAATGTTTTGAGCTGTCGAGAAGTGAAGTCCAGTAGTAGACGGTAGTGTACGGAGAGTGAGAAAGCCGGTGTAGTTCCGTAAGTGTGGAGATCTATCGTGGAACGAGAGGTAGGCCAGGTTGAGAGTAAAGAACCTCCTTGACCCAAGAGTGTCCCGGTAGCTGATTGCAGTTTCGAAAAAGGTAGAACACAGCATCACGACAGAAGCAGGAACGAGAGCTATACGAGCTAATCTTCAAAGGAGAACATTACTGAAAGCCAGGACGAGGTTTTGATCGCAGCCAAGGAGGAAACGGGTCTTGTGTGAAGACATTCTCAGTTCACCAGAAAAAGGTCAGTCTCATTTGTTTGGACATGAATGTATGGGTTTTTCGTATTAAATACCACATTATAAATTGAAGAACATGATCAATAATATCAGAAAAGCTTCATCAAACTTAAATAGAATTGTTGCTAATAAATCCTAATAGTTAAATGTTAATAAAAACTTTCAATTGGAAACCAAAAGGAAATAAGATTCCCATTTGTAAATGTTATGTTTAAGAATAATAAGATCTAGCACATATTAAGCAGTGATTGCCATTTAAATAAAATAAACAATATTTTGATTATAATTGTAACCCATATGTGTGTATTATTTTACTCTTTTCTTTCCTATCCCGATTAGGAACCATTGAGAAATACTGAGAAGCCACGTAAGTAAGTAATTAATTTTATAATTCGCCCTGAGATTGAAAACATATTGATATGTGATCTGGTTAATTAATTAAATTATTATTAATGCATTGATTAAATTAAATGACAAATAAGAATATTATCTCATATCAATAATCAAGATCACATCAACATATATATATATATATATATATATATATATATATATATATATATATATATATATATATAAATCTGTAGGAAATATCAGGTATGTGGTCTATAATAAAAAATCTTTATTTTTTCTAAAAACTCAATATTTCGCACATTTTTTTGATGGCTTCTTCAGGAGTATACTGTAACAACAATTTTAACAACTTACAAAGACGTACAAACTAGATTTTAAAATACTTACAGAAAGTTAAAAGATTTCACAAATAAATAACATTGACATTAAAATAAAAATTGTTACTGTCATATATTAAAATGCATCTTAAAATTAATATAAGGAAAGGTCTGAAGCACGTTCGTTACAGTAATAAGACAAAACACATAAAATGACTCAAACGCAAAAAATAACAACAAAAGAACAATTAGAGGAATACTATTACTTTAATTATTAAGGTTAGTTGTTTATTAAGGCGAGTGTTAACTTAATGATTATTGTAAATTTTTTTTCAATATATTACAATATATGTTACTTAACTGTCCAGTGTCTGTTTTGTAATTTAAAGTTTTTTTATTTTTGTTAATGTGATACATCTCCAGAAATAATCTACTTTTATAGTTATCAGATTGTGCCAAAATACGAGTATTATTATAGTCCAGCATATGACCGGTGTTTTCATAATGCTCAACTACTGCACACGTATTTTTTCTTTAAGCGGCAATCACTTTTATGTTGTGTGATTCTTTGCTTTAACCATTGTGATGTTTGGCCAATGTAACTATTCTGACATCCTAGACATGGTATTTCATAAACAACATTACTTCTATACAAGGTTGGTACTGGGTCTTTAATTTTTGAGAACAATTGTTTGCTGTTCATAGTATTGTATTTGGCTATATTGATATTGGGAACATCTTTAACTATGGATATGACTGAATGTGTTAGACCATTAATAAAGGGGAGTTTTTTATATATAATTGACTTATTGTTGGAATCATGTACGGGACCATCGTAGAAATTACTGCTGTAAATCATATGATGTCAGAATAGTTACATTGGCCAAACATCACAATGGTTAAAGCAAAGAATCACACAACATAAAAGTGATTGCCGCTTAAGAAAAAATACGTGTGCAGTAGTTGAGCATTATGAAAACACCGGTCATATGCTGGACTATAATAATACTCGTATTTTGGCACAATCTGATAACTATAAAAGTAGATTATTTCTGGAGATGTATCACATTAACAAAAATAAAAAAACTTTAAATTACAAAACAGACACTGGACAGTTAAGTAACATATATTGTAATATATTGAAAAAAATTTACAATAATCATTAAGTTAACACTCGCCTTAATAAACAACTAACCTTAATAATTAAAGTAATAGTATTCCTCTAATTGTTCTTTTGTTGTTATTTTTTGCGTTTGAGTCATTTTATGTGTTTTGTCTTATTACTGTAACGAACGTGCTTCAGACCTTTCCTTATATTAATTTTAAGATGCATTTTAATATATGACAGTAACAATTTTTATTTTAATGTCAATGTTATTTATTTGTGAAATCTTTTAACTTTCTGTAAGTATTTTAAAATCTAGTTTGTACGTCTTTGTAAGTTGTTAAAATTGTTGTTACAGTATACTCCTGAAGAAGCCATCAAAAAAATGTGCGAAATATTGAGTTTTTAGAAAAAATAAAGATTTTTTATTATAGACCACATACCTGATATTTCCTACAGATTTATTTATTGTTTTTGGTCGAAATAATCACTTTGAATATATATATATATATATATATATATATATATATATATATATATATATATATACAGGGTGTAACAAAAATACAGGTCATAAATTTAATCACATATGCTGGGAACAAAAATAGTTCGATTGAACCTAACTTACCTTAGTACAAATGTGCACATAAAAAAAGTTCCAAAAAATTAAAACTTACGATGTCCAATTGCTTGTTACAATTTTTTTATAAGTGTTCTACTCTATCTATAACTTATAACTCTATCTGACTTTTTCTATAACTTACTTAGATCACATATAATTTAATACAGTTTTGATGTCAGGGTCTTCAAAATTTATGTGGTGAGTTCCAGTATGTGATGAATGAAAAACGACTCCATAAACAGAAGAAAAAAGTGTTCTTTAAAGTGTTCTCAAGACCTAAGACAATACATCGACTCACAAGAGCGTCGCCAAACTATGTGATAGAGCAAGACCTCAATGTGCCATCCATAAAAACAGTAATAACGGAATATTACAAAAAATATTCCAAGAGACTAGAATCTCATCCAAATGAGTTAGCCAGCAACCTTACTGATGACCACAATGATGTACGACGCCTGAAGAGATTCAAAGTAGTGGATCTAGCAAGAAGATTCGAATAATCTGTGATAACTAAACTTATTTTAATTTGTTTTAATTTAATTTATGTAAAGAGGGTGATCACTGGATCTCCCTCTACAGGTCAAAATTTTCAATTTTTGTCAAATAATTTACCTATTGTTCTCAGTTGAGGACAGATTGTAAATATTACAACATTAAATAAAAAAAAAAAAAAAAAAAAAAAAAAAAACTCACAAGAGCGTTGTGACAGTAGCAAAAATTCGAGTTGGGGTTCGAATTACTTTCTCATGCGGCTTACTCTCCTGACTTGGCCCCCTCCGATTATTAAGTGTTCCCAAATCTGAAGAAATGACTCGTAAATAAAAAAATCAGCTGAGATAATTGAAGAAAAAAATAACTATTTTTCAGAGCTTCCAGAATCGTATTATGCGCACGGCATCGACATAAAAAATTTGTAAAACCGTTAAAATCGCTGTATTGAACATATTGAATAAAATTAAAGAATTTTCATGAAAACATGTTTTTCATGAAAATATGTCTACTTTTATAGGACGCACTTCAGCAGTTCATAAAAAAAGCTTACAGACTTTCTAACGCTGTTTGCTAAATAGCAAAAATAACAAAAATTTTATTACTCATGAAGAAGATCAAGCAGCTAAATTTAAAGTAAAATCATTAGATGGCATATAAATAGATATGGAATAGAAGTTGATATCCACTTCTGAACCCACCTCAGAAGAAGTTGACGAAATAGAGTAATTGGGAGTCCTTCAAAGGTCACCTGAGCACTCAGAACCTAGTACCAGTACATGCAGCTGCGATAATATTAAAGAGAAATCCGACAAAAGAATTGAGAGGGAACTCTGGACCAAATATCAAAAACCAGTGTAACCTAACACTTCCAGCTTCATATTAATAATAGAAAATCACCGAAAGACAAATATGTAATGTAAAGAATTAATATCTCAATATTCCGGTCTACTAAACAATAACGATTGGCAAAACATTAAAGTCGTATATTCAAAAAATAAGACAAGTAGAGTAATAAATGGATAATTAAAAATTGCGACAAACACTGCAAGAAAATTATTTAATAGACCCGAAGACAAAAAAAAACAAAAATTAATGTGCTAAATAAAAGTATTGATTCGTTACTGCAGAACTAAAACTGTTATATGGAGCTATACTCTGGATCGGTGTAAATTAAATGAGAAAGAAAATAATATAATAAACACACTTTAAGAGCAGATAGAGAAAATATATGGATTATCAGAAGGTTCAAACGGCAGAATTATCAACGATAAACAAGAAAAAGTCAACGAGATAATGATTCTGGACCAACTGTTTTATTATAATTAGGGGTACGGAATAGATGCGAATTTCGGCGAAATTTTGAACAAAAATTGGATAAATGTGAAATATGGAGTTTTTGTTTATTTCCGCGAAATACCTGCAGGTGCTCAACTCGTCCGTAAATAAGTAGGAAGTCACATAGTAAATAAGGTATGGAAAGATTTTACGGAAGTCGGAAAATTTTCTATTGTACATAATATTTGAAAGGTGTTTATTTTTCTAACACGTGTTGAAACAGAAGGAACTTTCATTGTTCATCATTAAATAGATAAAGATAAGATAAGGAATTGATATTTTTCAATGTTGATTCTTTGAGAAATATAAATAATCCGACTGTTGTTATCTGCATTTCGGTCTTTTGTATTGGTAAAAATCTAAATAGGAATAAAAGTCGGCTAATTCTTATTTTCTAAACTTATAAATTAGTCAAACAGGACAATCAGTGCTCATTCCGTAAATTTTTACTAAGAACATGGTCTATCAAAAAAGTTTTCATAGTAACATAAAGTTACTTAAAGTATCCCCTAAAATGGGACGCCCTAACACAATTTTGAGTGATCGAGTCAAAGAATTTGCAACAGATGACCTATATCTGTGTGACACAAGACATAATTGCTACACAGTGCAGTTTTTCGTCATTTGCTAAAGCAGCATTACAAAGCATTTGGAGTCCAACGAACAGCGTAGACGCAGAACGATTCTTCAGCACATATAATATTGTAGTGACAGTGACAGATCGAAGAACAGCTCTTAAAGAGTCGAATGTCGAAATTACAACGATGTTAGCTTTTAATTAATGTTTTCTGTTGTTTTACTCGTAGTTAAAAATAAATGCGAAATTTTGTAATTATAAAAAAAGTAAATGCGAAATTCATGTTTTTTATTTGCGAAAATTCCGTACCCCTAATTATAATTAGTTATAAAATAGCTTAAATGGGGAAAAGCTGTAAGCTTAGACCAAACACCAGTAGGGGGCATCCAATTAATTGAGTGAAAAAAATTAAATGTATAACAATATTCACTTCATTTACTGAAAAGGCATTGTCCCGCAAGAATGGTTGAAATCACAATTAATAGCCCTACAAAAAGACAAGCGCTTAAAAGTGATAAGACCATTGAACAATAAGCCTGTAAGCTACCTTTTAAACACATTCTCAAAAATAATCCATAACGCAAGGATTGTTAGGAAATTCTTTTATAGACTTCAGGCAACCAATTCTCCTGATCATATTTAAAAAACGTACGGAATGTACTAAATAAAAAAATATATTTATCATTTAAAAATATATACCCTTATACTATAACATAATTCTAACGTTGAATATATAATGCTTTCCTGTGGAGTATACAAAGGATGGTCCTGTTTTTCCCGCACGCTGCCTTGTTTAGTCTTCTTTGTCGTTTAATTCGTTAAATTATATCCTCTTATGTCACGGCTTCAGGAAGAAGTGGATATATGCAGTGAACGGGAGGCCTATGTCGAACAGTGAACGAAGGGGGCCTTTTCGCGTTTATCATGTAGAGCAGTCACCTGTCAAAAACTGGACGTATGTAATCGTATTCAATTTGTTAAATACTGTCACATAATATGTCATACACCTCTGTGCGTTAATCCATTTTATTTCTACAATTTTAAGTTGCTATTACATGCCGCCATTTTGATTTGTCTACAGTCGCATTCTGCCCGTTAAATCCCATCGTTTGAGGCGCTGTACGTCACGATTGGATCAATTGTAGCGAAGCTGCATGACTAAGGCCCTTTTAACATGTTGCTGTATTTGATTTTTCTGTGCCATTTTATATTATTTGTCAAATACTATTATTTGAGGTGCTGTACATCACGATTGGACCAATAGGACCATAGATACAAGACTAAGGCCCTTTTGACATGCTGCTGTACTTGATTTTTCTATGTCATTGTACTCTATTTGACAAATCCAGTTATTTGAGGTGCTGTACTCCACGATTGGACCAATAGGAGCGAAGATACGTAAATAAGGCCCTTTTGGCATGTTGCTGTATTTGATTATTCTGTGTCATTGTATTCTGTTCGTTAAACCCTATCATTTGAGGTGCTGTATGTCACGACTGGACCAATAGGACCGAAGATACATAACAAAGGCCCTTTTGACTTGTTGCTGTATTTGATTTGTTTGTGTCAAATTTGATTCTATTGGTCAAGTCCTATTATTTAAGATGCCGTACGTCACGATTGGACTAATAGGACCGAAGACACGCTACTAAGGCCCTTTTTACATACTGTTGTATTTGATTTTTCTATGTCATTGTATTCTGTTTGTCAAATCCTATTATTTGAGGTGCTATACATCACGATTGGACTAACAGGACCGAAGATACATAACTAAGGCCTTTTTGACATGCTGCTGTGTTTGATTTTTCTGTGTCATTGTCTTCTATGATGCTTAAGGCATGTCTATGATATGCCTTATTTTTAAATAAAACAAGTAATTGGACTTCGTAAGTCCTAGGTTTTTACCCAAAGTAATCGAAAGTAGAACTGGAAGACAATATTTGAATTGTACGTGTAACTTTGCGTGGATTGATATACTAATTTACTAATTTTGAGTCATTTTTACTAAACTTTCACATTTGTCACCTCATTTGTAGGTAATTCTACCCGGTATAATGGCGGAGGAGTTATATTGGCGGTCGTACGGACCGACAGAAAGATTGCCTAGGTCAAATATCTCACCTTTAGTACCATCCTTGGATTATAAGCTTCCATTTGACATCTCATTTATCATTCTAGATGGTATCATGATGGAAGAGCTATATTCGCGGTCGGACGGACCGACGGACAGACCGCCTAGGTCAAATATCTCACCTTTAGTAACATCCTTGGATTATCAGCTTTCATTTGACACCTCATTTGTCATTCTACCTGGTATAATGACGGAGAAGTTATATTCGCGGTCGTACGGACCGACGGAAAGACAGCCTAGGTCAAATATCTCACCTTTAGTACCATCCTTGGAACATAAGCTTTCATTTGACACCTCATTTATCATTCAAGCTGGTATAATGATGTAGGAGTTATATTCGCGGTCGTACGGACCGACGGAAAGACAGCCTAGGTCAAATATCTCACCTTTAGTACCATCCTTGGATTATAAGCTTTCATTTGACCTCATTTGTCATTCTACCTGGTGATGGAGGAGTTATATTCGCGGTCGGACGGACCAACGGACAGACCGCCAAGGTCAAAGATCTCACCTTTAGTACCATCCTTGGATTTTTAGCTTTCATTGGACACCTCATTTGTCATTCTACCTGGTATAATGACAGAGAAGTCATATTCGCGGTCGTACGGACCGACGGAAAGACAGCCTAGGTCAAATATCTCACCTTTAGTACCATCCTTGGATCATAAGCTTTCATGTGACACCTCATTTATCATTCAAGCTGGTATAATGATGGAGGAGTTATATTCGCGGTCGTACGGACCGACGAAAAGACAGCCTAGGTCAAATATCTCACCTTTAGTACCATCCTTGGATTATAAGCTTTCATTTGACACCTCATTTGTCATTCTACCTGGTATAAAGACGGAGAAGTTATATTCGCGGTCGTACGGACCGAAGGAAAGACAGCCTAGGTCAAATATCTCACCTTTAGTACCATCCTTGGATCATAAGCTTTCATTTGACGCCTCATTTATCATTCTAGCTGGTATAATGATGGAGGAGTTATATTCGCGGTCGGACGGACAGACCGCCTAGGTCAAATATCTCACCTTTAGTACCATCCTTGGATTATCAGCTTTCATTTGACACCTCATTTGTCATTCAACCTGGTATAATGACAGAGAAGTTATATTCGCGGTCGTACGGACCGACGGAAAGACAGCCTATGTCAAATATCTCACCTTTAGTACCATCCTTGGATCATAAGCTTTCATTTGACACCTCATTTATCATTCAAGCTGGTATAATGATGGAGGAGTTATATTCGCGGTCGTACGGACCGACGGAAAGACAGCCTAGGTCAAATATCTCACCTTTAGTACCATCCTTGGATTATAAGCTTTCATTTGACACCTCATTTGTCATTCTACCTGGTATAATGACGGAGAAGTTATATTCGCGGTCGTACGGACCGACGGAAAGACAGCCTAGGTCAAAGATCTCACCTTTAGTACCATCCTTGAATCATAAGCTTTCATTTGACACCTCATTTGTCATTCTACCTGGTATAATGACGGAGAAGTTATATTCGCGGTCGTAGGGACCGACGGAAAGGCAGCATAGGTCAAATATCTCACCTTTAGTACCATCCTTGGATCATAAGCTTTCATTTGACGCCTCATTTATTATTCTAGCTGGTATAATGATGGAGGAGTTATATTCGCGGTCGGACGGACCGACGGACAGACCGCCTAGGTCAAATATCTCACCTTTAGTACCATCCTTGGATTATCAGCTTTCATTTGACACCCTCATTTGTCATTCTACCTGGTATAATGACAGAGAAGTTATATTCGCGGTCGTACGGACCGACGGAAAGACAGCCTAGGTCAAATAGCTCACCTTTAGTACCATCCTTGGATCATAAGCTTTCATTTGACACCTCATTTATCATTCAAGCTCGTATAATGATGGAGGAGTTATATTCGCGGTCGGACGGACCGACGGAAAGACAGCCTAGGTCAAATATCTCACCTTCAGTACCATCCTTGGATTATCAGCTTTCATTTGACACCTCATTTGTCATTCTACCTGGTATAAAAACGGAGAAGTTATATTCGCGGTCGTACGGACCGACGGAAAAACAACCTAGGTCAAATATCTCACCTTTAGTACCATCCTTGGATTATAAGCTTTTATTTGACACCTCATTTATCATTCAAGCTGGTATAATAATGGAGGAGTTATATTCGCGGTCGTAGGGACCGACGCACAGACCGCCTAAGTCAAATATGTCACCTTTAGTACCATCCTTGGATTATAAGCTTTCATTTGACACCTCATTTGTCATTCTACCTGGTATAATGACGGAGGAGTTATATTCGCGGTCGGACAGACCGACGGACAGACCGCCAAGGTCAAATATCTCACCTTTAGTACCATCCTTGGATTATCAGCTTTCATTTGACACCTCATTTGTCATTCTACCTGGTATAATGACAGAGAAGTTATATTCGCGGTCGTACGGACCGACGGAAAGACAGGCTAGGTCAAATATCTCACCTTTATTACCATCCTTGTATTATCAGCTTTCCGTTGACACCTCATTTGTCATTCTAGCTGGTATATTGACGGAGGAGTTGTGATTACAGACAGACGGACGGACAGACGGACGTGGATAATACAAAGTTTTCACATTTTTTCAAAATTGGGTGAAAACAACATGATGCCAGAATGATTTATTGATGAAAATAATATATACATTCTCAAATTGCCTATTTTTCGGTGTGGATAATATTTTATTCAACAGTGATGCCAAATTTCTGATGCCAAAATGATTGATAATGAAAGTGGGATATACGTTTTCATGTATATAGCGGCAGCGACAAAACGGTAAAACACTGAACTAAATGTATATAATATTTTCACTGTACCATCATTTTGGACTCAAACATTTTATGGAATAAACTTATATAACTTAGTAAGGGATAAACAAAGAAAGCTGATATATTAAAGTAACATCAAGAAATCAAATCTCTAACTACCGAGTTGATTAGACTTCTGGTAACAAGTGCAGGAAAAAAGTTATTAAGGTAGTGTAAAGTGGCATCGATATACAGATGCCACTTTGCAAGACGATGCCAAATCGAGGTAAATGCATAATGTATCGATGCCAAATTGATAGTAGGATGTATATATATATATATATATATATATATATATATATATATATATATATATATATATATATATTGATGTGATCTTGATTATTGATATGAGATAATATTCTTATATGTCATTTAATTTAATCAATGCATTAATAATAATCTAATTAATTTACCAGATCACATATCAATATGTTTTCAATCTCAGGGCGAATTATAAAATTAATTACTTACTCTCGTGGCTTCTAAGTATTTCTCAATGGTTCCTAATCGGGATAGGAAAAAAAAGAGTAAAATAATACACACATATGGGTTACAATTATAATCAAAATATTGTTTATTTTATTTAAAAGGCAATCACTGCTTAATATGTGCTAGATCTTATTATTCTTAAACATAACATTTACAAATGGGAATCTTATTTCCTTTTGGTTTCCAATTGAAAGTTTTTATTAACATTTAACTATTAGGATTTATTAGCAACAATTCTATTTAAGTTTGATGAAGTTTTTCTGATATTATTGATTATGTTCTTCAATTTATAATGTGGTATTTAATACGAAAAACCCATACATTCATGTCCAAACAAATGAGACTGACCTTTTTCTGGTGAACTGAGAATGTCTTCACACAAGACCCGTTTCCTGCTATCCTTGGCTGCGATCAAAACCTCGTCCTGGCTTTCAGGAATGTTCTCCTTTGAAGATTAGCTCGTATAGCTCTCGTTCTTGCTTCTGTCGTGATGCTGTGTTCTACCTTTTTCGAAACTGCAATCAGCTACCGGGACACTCTTGGCTCAAGGAGGTTCTTTACTCTCAACCTGGCCTACCTCTCGTTCCAACGATAGATCTCCACACTCACGGAACTACACCGGCTTTCTCACTCTCCGTACACTACCGTCTACTACTGGACTTCACTTCTCGACAGCTCAAAACATTCTGATCTATATTTGTCATTCATTCCCCTACTTTCTAAATATCCCTTCCAGATTCACAAATCAACCTTCCACCACCAACTCTCATTCGCAGTATTCCTCAAAACCCAATTTTTAATCTTTCTAAATATGCTTAATGGATTTCAAAAAAGAAATAGTTAATTCTAGGGATGGGAAAAGCCTACCGGTTTAAACCTAAAACCGGTTTTTTTACTTCGCAATAACCGGTTTTACCGGTTGTTTTTTTGTCCCGGTTATAACCGGTTTTTTCTTTTTAAAGTAAAAACCGGTTATTAGGTTTTTGCGGTGATTAGGATTAGTAATTATTCCAAACAAAACTATAATTCAAATTTTATTTTATAAAATACAGAAGCAAACTAAAAGTGCAATCTCTCATCACCCAGAAACAATTATTAAGTTTTATTATAATATTTCCTTGAAAAGGTATTTGTAATCATAATATTTACATAAAAAGTGTCTGGTTGAATTAGATGCAAACATCATCTACTTTTCACACTTAACTCTTGACATTGAAAGTGGATGAATGACTTTTCTGATTACCAAAAATAATGCTAATATCGAATTACTGATTACGAATACGAATCTCCAAGAATTTCGCTACGTTTTCAAAACGATATACTCATACAGGAAGTATTAAATGAGTTAAAATATACCTATTCTACAAATATACAAACGTGCTAAAATTTCGATTAGTACTAATTTTAATCATAATTGATATCGAGTCGAATGGAGTATCGCAAACTAAAGTGTATTGTAAATGTAACTTTGTAACCTATTGGATTAAAAAAACCGAAAACCGGTTTTTCCAAAAACCGGTTTTTTTGGCCGGTTATAACCGCCAGGTTAAACCGTAAGCAATAAAAACCGGTACAACCGAAAACCGGTGTTTTGTCAAAAACCGCCATCCCTAGTTAATTCCCATTCTAAAATTACTTTCTACTATTTACAAAATTTAATCACCTATTCTCTATTTCAACTGAGTCTTATTTAGCATAGGCTAATGATCGAACCTTCCGCGAAAAACGATAATGGTACGCGCCATTCACTTTGTTTATTCTAAGCGCATTGTCCCGAGTTTCGTAAGCTTCTTCTAATCACTTCTTATAATTAAATATAACAATTTGTTGTATACAGGTTGTTCTAAATTTATATGCCCGTGGTTGAGAAAATTGAAAATATTTTATATTAAATTGAATTCTGCTTATAATTATCAAAATTTAATTTTCAGATCAAATAGAAATATAACAAATCCCCGCCTTGTATTCGATAAAATTTATCTGCATTTTTAAATAAATTTTCTCGAGGCAAAACCAACTCCCTGTATATTTCCTTACTTTAATCTACGTCTTATACCCCTTCTTCTTGTATTACTCTAATTAGTCCCACCTGTAGAGTAATTGTTTCCTTATTTTCAGTGTCCTCATCCTGTGTTAGAGTGTCGGCTATTATGTTGTCTTTCCCTTTTTCCCATATCAATCTTCTGTCTTTTTCCTCAGATTTTTCACATACTTTTACCGTGTATTCTGCATCCTCGTTTTCATATGCCTCCTCTTCAAATGCCACTGTTTCGATCATATCTTTTTCGCTTTCATTTGTTAGCTTTATTTCTTTTTCTCCTGAGCTCATCTCTTCTTTTGAGGAATCCCAGTTTTCTTTTGCTTTTGATACTCTCAATTTTTCTTCTTCTGGGCTCAACTCTTCTTTTGAGGAGCCACAGGTTTCATTTTCTTTTGTCTTTTTCTGACTTTTTCTCCCTTTTCTTCTTTGTCCTTGCTTCGTTGCCAAATTCATTTCCACTGTTTGTTCTTTACCTGATTCGTCCGTATTTTGTTTCTCCTGTTCCTTGTCCTGTTCTTCTTCTTTTTCTTCTGTTAGATTCATCGTATTATTTTTAAAATCTATCACTACATGTTTTTCTGCCAATTCGTCAACTCCTACTATCATGTCATGTGACATGTTTGGCATTATTACACATTGTAGTGCATACATCTTCTTACCCAGTCGTACCATTACTCGTATGCCTTCATTTATAGTTGCCAATGTCCGTTTGTTTGCGCCCACTAAATTTACCCTAGGTATTTTGTAAATTAAATTTGTTAAGTTAACTTCTTCTATTAGTTTTCTGTTGACCAATGTTATTTCAGATCCAGTGTCTATCATAATTTTAATTGGTTTCTCGTTGATAAATCCATCCACAAATTTTAAATTAACTCCATTTTTCTTTTCGTTGTTTCTTGCCAATTTAATAAACTCCTAGGGGTTACAAAAGATTCCTGTTTGATTTTTGGTTTTTAGTGAGCGCCGTCGTGAAAAGACGCCGGTTGCTCATCGTTGTTTATATTTTCGTCATAATGTCTCTCTCCGTCATATTCATCTGTCTGGGTATTATTTACTTCTCTTCTATTTTCTCTTGGTCTGTCGGATCTGTTTCGGTTTTCTCGATATCCCTGTTCATTTTGTCTACCATTATTTCTGTTTTCTTGATTTGCGAGTGTGGTGTTTCTATTCTGGTATTCTCGATTTCTGTCCTCATTTCATTGCCTATTTCTTTGTTCATAATTTCCTCTTCCGTTGTCTCTATTTTCGTTTTCCCTTCTGGGATTAAAATCTCGTCTTGTATAGTCCCTCCTATTTTGATTTCTATCTCTGTAATCCTGTGTTTCTCGGGGCCTGTAATCTTCTCGCGACCTTCTTGATTTTCTTTCTCTTGAACGTGATTCTCTTATTTGTAGGAATTGGCATAAACTATCTATGTCTTTGTAGTTTTGCAATGTGATATGGTCTTCCAGCGTTTCTTCGAAATGTCTTGCAATCAGTTCGACTAATTGTTCCGATGAGTAATTATATTGTAAATGTTTTGCGTTATAGTAAATTTGTAATGCATATGTCCTTTCTGATATACCCATCCTATCATTGTATTTCCCATTTTGCAATTCCTTGTTAATTTCCAATTGTTGGACTTTTCCCCAGAAATAATTCAAAAATTTTTGTTCAAATTGTTGCCAACTGTCAAATTCTTCTTCTTTGCAATCGAACCATAGGCTTGCTTCATATTTGAGATGGTTTCTGATAGTTTCTTTTGCTGTTTCGAAATTTCCGATGTGCTGTATTTTCTTTTTCAGGCTATTTATAAACGGCACTGGGTGTAATCTTCTTACATCCCCGCCAAACCTTATCTTCACGTCATCTGTGCTATGTATAACCATTTCTCTTCTTTCTCCTACATTTTGTTGAATATTGATTTCCGCAATCTTTCTTTCCATTTCTTCTCTGATTGCTTGAATAGCGTTTTCAAACTTGTTTTCCAAATTTTCTATTTCCTTTTTCTGGCCATTCGTTAACTCCTTTATTTTATCTTGAATTTTCATTTCATACTTTTCTATGCGTTCCTCCATTTTCTTGTTGTTCTCTTCTATGGCTTGTTTTGTTTCCTTCTGATTTTCTTGCATTATTCTTTTTGTTTCATCCATTTTTTGATTCAATTTTTGTTGTGTTTCATCCATTTTTTGTTGTGTTTCATCCATTTTTTGTTGTGTTTCATCCATTTTTTGTTGTGTTTCATCCATTTTTTGATCCACTTTATCCATTTTCTTTGATGTTTCTTCCTGATTTTTATCCATTGCTTGTTTTGTTTCCTCCTGATTTTTATCCATTGTCCTTTTTGCTTCATCCATTGCTTGTTTTGTTTCTCTTTGATTGTCATCCAGTTTTTGTGACTGGAGTTGCATCAGTTGTAATAGTTTATCTATTCCTGATAATTCTTGCTGTTCTGATGCCATGATTGTCGTGTCTAAAATATCTTCTTGGTCTGAATGTTCTTTTTGTTTTTTGTTGTCCTTGCTGGCGTCTTGTCACAGACATTTGTTTTCAAGAAGTATTATCCCCGCCAAATATGAAATTTTACTAGTATGTTACCAAGACGACTTTTTTTACCCAAATATTATAAATTGTCAATAAATATATCAAATGTAAATATCGTAAAAATAAAATATTAAATCAGTTATGTAAAATTTGTACCTAAAGAGATCTAAAATTTTATGTTATCAAATGTAAGTATAGTATTTTTACTACAAAAACGTTATTACGTAGGTCAAAATTTTTGACGTAAGAGAACTGTCAAAACATTAGAATGTGACATTTCATTATTGCCATGTTTATAATAAACATGGCAATAATGAAAAGTGACATTCTAATGTTTTGACAGTTCTCTTACGTAAAAAATTTTGACCTACGTAATAACGTTTTTGTAGTAAAAATACTATATCTCACTTTTTACCACAGGCATATAAATTTTCAAATACCGGCTTTACTCTTTCTATCCTTCAAATTTGCCACTAGAAATACTTTTCAATGCTTTCCACGTTGGACGACAGTTGATGTGATCTTGATTATTGATATGAGATAATATTCTTATATGTCATTTAATTTAATCAATGCATTAATAATAATTTAATTAATTTACCAGATCACATATCAATATGTTTTCAATCTCAGGGCGAATTATAAAATTAATTACTTACTCTCGTGGCTTCTAAGTATTTCTCAATGGTTCCTAATCGGGATAGGAAAGAAAAGAGTAAAATAATACACACATATGGGTTACAATTATAATCAAAATATTGTTTATTTTATTTAAAAGGCAATCACTGCTTAATATGTGCTAGATCTTATTATTCTTAAACATAACCTTTACAAATGGGAATCTTATTTCCTTTTGGTTTCCAATTGAAAGTTTTTATTAACATTTAACTATTAGGATTTATTAGCAACAATTCTATTTAAGTTTGATGAAGCTTTTCTGATATTATTGATTATGTTCTTCAATTTATAATGTGGTATTTAATACGAAAAACCCATACATTCATGTCCAAACAAATGAGACTGACCTTTTTCTGGTGAACTGAGAATGTCTTCACACAAGACCCGTTTCCTGCTATCCTTGGCTGCGATCAAAACCTCGTCCTGGCTTTCAGTAATTTCTCCTTTGAAGATTAGCTCGTATAGCTCTCGTTCTTTCTTCTGTCGTGATGCTGTGTTCTACCTTTTTCGAAACTGCAATCAGCTACCGGGACACTCTTGGCTCAAGGAGGTTCTTTACTCTCAACCTGGCCTACCTCTCGTTCCAACGATAGATCTCCACACTCACGGAACTACACCGGCTTTCTCACTCTCCGTACACTACCGTCTACTACTGGACTTCACTTCTCGACAGCTCAAAACATTCTGATCTATCTTTGTCATTCATTCCCCTACTTTCTAAATATCCCTTCCAGATTCACAAATCAACCTTCCACCACCAACTCTCATTCGCAGTATTCCTCAAAACCCAATTTTTAATCTTTCTAAATATGCTTAATGGATTTCAAAAAAGAAATAGTTAATTCCCATTCTAAAATTACTTTCTACTATTTACAAAATTTAATGACCTATTCTCTATTTCAACTGAGTATTATTTAGCATAGGCTAATGATCGAACCTTCCGCGAAAAACGATAATGGTACGCGCCATTCACTTTGTTTATTCTAAGCGCATTGTCCCGAGTTTCGTAAGCTTCTTCTAATCACTTCTTATAATTAAATATAACAATTTGTTGTATACAGGTTGTTCTAAATTTATATGCCCGTGGTTGAGAAAATTGAAAATAGTTTATACTAAATTGAATTCTGCTTATAATTATCAAAATTTAATTTTCAGATCAAATAGAAATATAACAATATATATATATATATATATATATATATATATATATATATATATATATATATATTGATGTGATCTTGATTATTGATATGAGATGATATTCTTATTTGTTATTTAATTTAATCAATGCATTAATAATAATTTAATTAATTAACCAGATCACATATCAATATGTTTTCAATCTCAGGGCGAATTATAAAATTAATTACTTACATACGTGGCTTCTCAGTATTTCTCAATGGTTCCTAATCGGGATAGGAAAGAAAAGAATAAAATAATACACACATATGGGTTACAATTATAATCAAAATATTGTTTATTTTATTTAAATGGCAATCACTGCTTAATATTTGCTAGATCTTATTATTCTTAAACATAACATTTACAAATGGGAATCTTATTTCCTTTTGGCTTCCAATTGAAAGTTTTTATTAACAGTTGACTATTAGGATTTATTAGCAACAGTTCTATTTAAGTTTGATGAAGCTTTTCTGATATTATTGATTATGTTCTTCAATTTTTAATGTGGTATTGCATACGAAAAACCCATACATTCATGTCCAAACAAATGAGACTGACCTTTTTCTGGTGAACTGAGAATGTCTTCACACAAAACCCGTTTCCTGCTATCCTTGGCTGCGATCAAAACCTCGTCCTGGCTTTCAGTAATGTTCTCCTTTGAAAACTAGCTCGTATAGCTCTCGTTCCTGCTTCTGTCGTGATGCTGTATTCTACCTTTTTCGAAACTGCAATCAGCTACCGGGACACTCTTGGCTCAAGGAGGTTCTTTACTCTCAACCTGGCCTACCTCTCGTTCCACGATAGATACTCCACACTCACGGAACTACACCGGCTTTCTCACTCTCCGTACACTACCGTCTACTACTGGACTTCTCTTCTCGACAGCTCAAAACATTCTGATCTATCTTTTTCATTCATTCCCCTACTTTCTAAATATCCCTTCCAGATTCACAAATCAACCTTCCACCACCAACTCTCATTCGCAGTATTCCTCAAAACCAATTTTTAATCTTTCTAAATATGCTTAATGGATTTCAAAAAAAATAGTTAATTCCCATTCTAAAATTACTTTCTACTATTTACAAAATTTAATGACCTATTATCTACTTCAACTGAGTCTTATTTAGCATAGGCTAATGATCGAACCTTCCGCGAACAACGATAATGAACTATTATCTATATCAACTGAGTCTTATTTAGCATAGGCTAATGATCGAACCTTCCGCGAACAACGATAATGGTAAGCGCCATTCACTTTGTTTATTCTAAGCGCATTGTCCCGAGTTTCGTATGCTTCTTCTAATCACTTCTTAAAATTAAATATAACAATTTGTTGTATACAGGTTGTTCTAAATTTATATGCCCGTGGTTGAGAAAATTGAAAATATTTTATATTAAATTGAATTCTGTTTATAATTATCAAAATTTAATTTTCATATCAAATAGAAATATAACAAATCCCCGCCTTGTATTCGATAAAATTTATCTGCATTTTTAAAAAAATTTTCTCGAGGCAAAACCAACTCCCTGTATATTTCCTTACTTTAATCTACGTCTTATATCCTAACTTACTATCTACTTCATGTAATTCTGTCTTTTATTCGTGATATTTGTATACATCGTGAATATTATAAATTCCTCGGATCTTTTCCGAGTTCCTGTGCCTCAACTCATAACTATTTATCCCATTTTCATTATTCACGATGTACGGGCCTTCGAAAACAGGCATCAACTTTGCGCAAATGCCCTCAGGAAGATTTCATGCTCGTAATGCCCTCACGAGTACTTTTTCACCCTTTTGGAAAGTCACTGGTCTTCTTTTTCTATTGTGTTCCTGTCTTTGGATATATTTTTCGTTGCTTCGCCGTAATCTTCTCTGTACGGTTTCAATCACCTGTTGATATTCTTTTGGCTCTTGGTCTTCCCATGGCCTTATCGGCAGTACACCCTTCATGATGTATTCTGGGGTCTCTTTTGTTACTGTGCTCGGAATTGTATTTAGATACCTTTCTATTTCCGCCATTTTCCTGTCCCAATGGCGATGTTGACCATCTGTTGCAATGCGAAGAAATTTCGTCACTTCCTGTATGAATCGTTCCGAAGGATTACTCTGTGGATGCCTGATGCTGACAAAATTTGTCTCTATTCCTCGTTCTCGAAGTTGTCCCTTGAAACGATCATTTCGGAAATACGTTGCATTGTCCAGTAGAATCTTTTTTGGTGTTCCTACTATGGCTATAAAATTGTCGATTTTTCTTAATATTTCTTCCCCCTTTGTGGTGCGGCAACTATATAATTTTACGTACTTTGAAAACACATCCACCATTACCAGAATATGTTTGTTCCTTTTAGTGGTCATAATTAGATCGCTTAACATATCTATTGCTACAATGTCTAGTTTGTTTCGGGCTTCAATATTTTTGGCAACATTTTCGTTTTTGAAATTTCGACTCTTATATTTTTGACATACATCGCACTTCTGGGTAATTTCCTTTGCAATGCGGTAATCCTGTCGGCTGATGTAATTTTCCCTAAAAACGAGCCAAATTTTTCTGCTACCGATATGCCCATTGTCCTCATGTAATTTCTTTATTATCTTTTCGGCCAATGTCTGTGTCACTAAATATAGTTCCTTTCCGTCTATTCTCTTAAAATATATGTTATTTTCTACTTCCGCTCTTCTTTTCTCTCTTTCCTCTAGGTCTTCCTGGTTTGTCCTTATCTCATTTAACGAATATATCCCTTCTTCTTGTATTAATCTATTTAGTCCCACCTGTAGAGTAATTGTTTCCTTTTTTCCGGTGTCCTCATCCCGTGTTAGAGCGTCGGCTATTATGTTGTCTTTTCCTTTTATATATCGGAACTCAAAATCATACTCCTGTAATAATAGAATGCCTCTATGTATTCTATTATTTACTAATCTATTCTTCATGATATGTACTAAAGCTGCATGGTCTGTTTCGATTGTGAATTTTGCTCCCAATAAGTAAAACCTCAATTTGTTTACGCAATATAGTACACTGGAAAACTCCAATTCTGTAACACTATATTTTCTCTCATGTGTTTTAGTCACTCGAGATATAAAACATATCGGCACTTCTTGGTCGTTTTGTATTTGAGACAGAACTCCTGCAAATTTTTGTATGGACGCATCAGTTCGGAGTATAAAAGGTAAATTGTAAATGGGGTGGTATATTTTCGTTCCTTTTGCGAATTCTCGTTTTAATGTTTCGAAAGCTTCCTCCTGTTCTTCTTTCCAATTCCATTTTATTCCTTTTTTAAGCAATTTTATCAGAGGGATTTCCTTTTGGCTCAAATCGGGAATCAGCTTTTTAAAATAATTAATCGTGCCAAGAAAACCTCTCAATGTTTTCAAATTCGTTGGTCTTGGGTATTCATCTATGAACTTGACTCTGTCTTCGGCTAATCTTACTGTTTTGGTGTCCAATTGAAAACCCAAATAAATGACTTCTTTTTGAAAAAATTGACATTTTTCAATGTTTAATTTCAATCCCGCTGTGTCCAATTCTTCCAGAATTATTTCTATGTGTTCCAGATGACTCTGAGTATCTTGTGAAAAAATTAATAAATCATCGATATAATGAACTATGAAATCTTCATGGCGATTCAAAATGGTATGTAGAGCTCGGACGAGTGCAGCACAAGCACTCTGCAATCCAAATGGCACTACCTTAAACCGGTAGACAATACCATCAATAGAAAAAGCGGTGTAGTTTCTACACTTTTCAGCTAACGGTATCAACCAAAAACTGTGTTTTAAGTCAATTTTTGAAAATATGTGTGACCCGGTGATTCTTCCAAAAATGGCCTCGATGTTTAGAGGTGATTCATATTGTGATACAGTGTGCTGGTTGATATTCCTGGCATCTAAACATAATCTCAATTCTCCATTGCTTTTCTTTACTATCACAATCGGGTTAACATACGGTGAATCACATCTTTCGATGATTTGATCTTCCAACATTTTATTTATTTCTTCTTTCACCTCTTGTCGATACTTGTATGGAATCGGGTAAGTCTTTGATCGAAAATTTCCCAAGTTTTTCACCTCAAATGAATGTTCGTACTTTTTAGCCACTCTGTTTTCCTCATTGATCAAATTTTCGTAGTTTCTTAACATCAACCGCAATTCTTTTTCTTTCCCTTCTCCACATATCAATTTTCTGTCTTTTTTTTCAGATTCTTCACACATGTTTACCGTGCATTCTGCATCCTCGTTTGCATATACCTCCTCTTCAAATACTACTGTTTCAAACATATTCTTTTCACTTTCATTTTTTAGCTTTATTTCTTCTTCTCCTGAGCTCGTCTCTTCTTTTGAGGAATCCCAGGTTTCCTTTGTTTCTGATACTCTCAAATTTTCTTCTTCTGGTCTCAACTCTTCTTTTGAGGAGCCACAGGTTTCATTTTCTTTTATCTTTTTCTGACCTTTTCTCCTTTTTTTTCTTTGTCCTTGCTTCGCTGCCAAATTCATTTCCACTGTTTGTTCTTTACCTGATTCGTCCGTATTTTGTTTCTCATGTTCCTTGTCCTGTTCTTTTTCTTCTTCTTCTATTAGTTTCATCGTATTATTTTTAAAATCTATCACTACATGTTTTTCTGCCAATTCGTCAACTCCTACTATCATGTCATGTGACATGTTTGGCATTATTACACATTGTAATGCATACATTTTCTTACCCAGTCGTACCATTACTCGTATGCCTTCATTTATAGTTGCCAATGTCCGTTTGTTTGCGCCCACTAAATTTACCCTAGGTATTTAGTAAATTAAATTTGTTAAGTTAACTTCTTCTATTAGTTTTCTGTTGACCAATGTTATTTCAGATCCAGTGTCTATCATAATTTTAATTGGTTTCTCGTTGATAAATCCATCCACAAATTTTAAATTAACTCCATTTTTCTTTTCGTTGTTTCCTGCCAATTTAATAAACTCCTTGGGGTGACAAAAGATTCCTGTTTGATTTTTGGTTTTTAGTGAGCGCCGTCGTGAAAAGACGCCGGTTGCTCATCGTTGTTTATATTTTCATCATAATGTCTCTCTCCGTCATATTCATCTGTCTGGGTATTATTTACTTCTCTTCTATTTTCTCTTGGTCTGTCGGATCTGTTTCGGTTTTCTCGATATCCCTGTTCATTTTGTCTACCATTATTTCTGTTTTCTTGATTTGAGCGTGTGGTGTTTCTATTCTGGTATTCTCGATTTCTGTCCTCATTCCATTGCCTATTTCTTTGTTCATAATTTCCTCTTCCGTTGTCTCTATTTTCGTTTTCCCTTCTGGGATTAAAATCTCGTCTTGTATAGTCCCTCCTATTTTGATTTCTATCTCTGTAATCTTGTGTTTCTCGGGGCCTGTAATCTTCTCGCGACCTTCTTGATTTTCTTTCTCTTAGACGTGATTCTCTTATTTGTAGGAATTGGCATAAACTATCTATGTCTTTGTAATTTTGCAATGTGATATGGTCTTCCAGCGTTTCCTCGAAATGTCTTGCAATCAGTTCGACTAATTGTTCCGATGAGTAATTATATTGTAAATGTTTTGCATTATTGTAAATTTGCAAAGCATATGTCCTTTCTGATACACCCATCCTATCATTGTATTTCCCATTTTGCAATTCCTTGTTAATTTCCAATTGTTGGACCTTTCCCCAGAAATAATTCAAAAATTTTTGTTCAAATTGTTGCCAATTGCCGAATTCTTCTTCTTTACTATCGAACCATAGGCTTGCTTCATATTTGAGATGGTTTCTGATAGTTTCTTTTGCTGTTTCGAAATTTCCGATGTGTTGTATTTTCTTTTTCAGGCTATTTATGAACGGCACTGGGTGTAATCTTCTTACATGCCCGCCAAACCTTATCTTCACGTCATCTGTGCTATTTATAACCATTTCTTTTCTTTCTCCTACATTTTGTTGCGTCCGGTTTTCGGTGACTTGTTTTTCTATTTCTGTGATTCTTTTTTCCACTTCTTCTCTGTCTACTTGAATAGCATTTTCCAACTTATTTTCCAAATTTTCTATTTCCTTTTTCTGGCAATTCGTTATTTCCTTTATTTTGCTTTTGATTTCTTTAATCTCTGTCTCTTGTTGTCCCATATCGTTCTTGATAATTGTCAAACATCCTTTTACTTCCTTTTCATACTTTCCTATGCGTTCCTCCATTTTCTTGTTGTTCATCTCTATTGCTTGTTTCATTTTTTGTTGTGTTTCATCCATTTTTTGATCCAATTTTTGTTGTGTTTCATCCATTTTTTGATCCACTTTTTGTTGTGTTCATCCATTTTTTGTTGTGTTTCATCAATTTTTTGATCCAATTTTTGTTGTGTTTCATCCATTTTTTGTTTTGTTTCTCTTTGATTGTCATCCAGTTTTTGTTGTGTTTCATCCATTTTCTGTTCCATTCTTTGTGACTGGAGTTGCATCATTTGTAATAATTTATCTATACCTGATAATTCTTGCTGTTCTGATGCCATGATTGTCGTGTCTAAAATATCTTCTTGGTCTGAATTATTCTCTTGATTTGAATGTTCTTTTTGTTTTTTGTTGTCTTTGGTTTGGCTTCTTGTCACAGACATTTGTTTTCAAGAAGTACTGTCCCCGCCAAATATGAAACTTTACTAGTATGTTACCAAGACGACTTTTTCTCACCCAAATATTATAAATTGTCAATAAATATATCAAATGTAAATATCGTAAAAAATAAAATATTAAATCAGTTATGTAAAATTTGTACCTAAAGAGATCTAAAATTTTATGTTATCAAATGTAAGTATCTCACTTTTTACCACAGGCATATAAATTTTCAAATACCGGCTTTACTCTCTCTATCCTTCAAATTTGCCACTAGAAATACTTTTCAATGCCCCACGTTGGGCGCCAGTTGATGTGATCTTGATTATTGATATGAGATGATATTCTTATTTGTTATTTAATTTAATCAATGCATTAATAATAATTTAATTAATTAACCAGATCACATATCAATATGTTTTCAATCTCAGGGCGAATTATAAAATTAATTACTTACTTACGTGGCTTCTCAGTATTTCTCAATGGTTCCTAATCGGGATAGGAAAGAAAAGAGTAAAATAATACACACATATGGGTTACAATTATAATCAAAATATTGTTTATTTTATTTAAATGGCAATCACTGCTTAATATTTGCTAGATCTTATTATTCTTAAACATAACATTTACAAATGGGAATCTTATTTCCTTTTGGCTTCCAATTGAAAGTTTTTATTAACAGTTGACTATTAGGATTTATTAGCAACAGTTCTATTTAAGTTTGATGAAGCTTTTCTGATATTATTGATTATGTTCTTCAATTTTTAATGTGGTATTTAATACGAAAAACCCATACATTCATGTCCAAACAAATGAGACTGACCTTTTTCTGGTGAACTGAGAATGTCTTCACACAAAACCCGTTTCCTGCTATCCTTGGCTGCGATCAAAACCTCGTCCTGGCTTTCAGTAATGTTCTCCTTTGAAAACTAGCTCGTATAGCTCTCGTTCCTGCTTCTGTCGTGATGCTGTATTCTACCTTTTTCGAAACTGCAATCAGCTACCGGGACACTCTTGGCTCAAGGAGGTTCTTTACTCTCAACCTGGCCTACCTCTCGTTCCACGATAGATACTCCACACTCACGGAACTACACCGGCTTTCTCACTCTCCGTACACTACCGTCTACTACTGGACTTCACTTCTCGACAGCTCAAAACATTCTGATCTATCTTTTTCATTCATTCCCCTACTTTCTAAATATCCCTTCCAGATTCACAAATCAACCTTCCACCACCAACTCTCATTCGCAGTATCCCTCAAAACCAATTTTTAATCTTTCTAAATATGCTTAATGGATTTCAAAAAAAAAATAGTTAATTCCCATTCTAAAATTACTTTCTACTATTTACAAAATTTAATGACCTATTATCTACTTCAACTGAGTCTTATTTAGCATAGGCTAATGATCGAACCTTCCGCGAACAACGATAATGGTACGCGCCATTCACTTTGTTTATTCTAAGCGCATTGTCCCGAGTTTCGTATGCTTCTTCTAATCACTTCTTAAAATTAAATATAACAATTTGTTGTATACAGGTTGTTCTAAATTTATATGCCCGTGGTTGAGAAAATTGAAAATATTTTATATTAAATTGAATTCTGTTTATAATTATCAAAATTTAATTTTCATATCAAATAGAGATATAACAATATATATATATATATATATATATATATATATATATATATATATATATATAATAAAAATTTTTTTGGGGAATGCAGTCAATAAATTTTTGGGCTATTCAGTGAAACACTTTGAACTTATTAGTCGAGCTTTCGAAAATTTTATTTTCTTTATCAAGACTATCTACAAATAAAAATGTTTAAATTTAGATAAAACTCAAAACAAAACTTAACTTACTGCTCGTGGTTACAAATTAATAATTATACAACTTATATAAAAACATGAAAATTTCTTAAAAGTAATATGTAAACGTAAAAATTTTGATAGTATGTCAATTCGACATCACTCAAAAAATTGTCGTTGGACTACTATAATAATTCGATAGGTTGGGAAAGAAATTAATGACATAATTTTTTGCAATTTATGACAGAAGGAATAAAAAAATATTTTAGGTAGAATTATTAGTAATATTTCAACAAATTTTAATAAGACAAAATGTTATTATAAATGATACTTAATTTATCAATGTCAGATCTCTTATTAATGCAATTTGATTTTTTTATCCAAACCATTTCTTTAAATTCTCTTTTGCGTAAATTAATTTCCCTTTCTAAAATTGTGGTTTCTTGAAACATGAAAACATGATCATCATTAATCACATGTTCTGCCAAGGCACCAGATGGGACATTTCTCTTAATATCACTTTTGTGTGAAGTTAATCTAAGGGATAAATTCCTTGAGGTTTGACCAACGTAACATTTACCACAAGTGTTACAAGGTATAGAGTAAATAAGATTAGAATTCTCCATAATTTGTAGTGGAGTCTTCGTTTTGGTGTAAAGACTGTTTAAAGTTTTAATATTTCTAGTGGCAATCTTAATTTTTGGATTTTGCCTAAATAACTTAACCAACTTGGGTGTTAAAGTTGGTATATATGGTAGAGAACAATAAGAAATGGTAGGTAAACTTTCTAATTCCCTTTCCTGTTGGTCAATATTGTCTTCCTGAAGTGTTCTATTATAATTAGTGCTAAAAATTAATTTATTTAATAAACCCCTGGGATAACCATTTTCTAATAAAATTTTTCTTAATTTGTTGAGGTCATTATTTACAAAATCCCTATGTGACAGTTTACATATTCTGTTCTTTAGTCCTAAAACTAAGTTAATTTTCATTTTGAAAGGATGTTGAGAAAGATAATGAATATACCTATTACTGCAAAAAGGTTTCTTGTACCATTGAGTTCGTAGGATATTATTAGAATCTCGGTGAATTAACAAATCTAAGAAAGGTAAGCAATTATTTACCTCTTTTTCGTAAGTAAATTGGATACTTTGATTCCAACTATTAAAAATAGATAATGTATACTCAATTTTGTCTGATGGTAAAGCCAAGATTAAATCATCTACAAACCTCTTTATAAAAGGAATTGGAAAATCAATTTTCTTTCTTATATCATCAATCAAGTCATCCAAGACAAAATTACTAACTATAGGGGAAATCTTTGAACCCATTGGTGTCCCAGTTCATATTCAACTCAAATATCTTAATTTTCCAAGACTTTATATACAAACAAGTTCCATGGGACACCAATGGGTTCAAAGATTTCCCCTATAGTTAGTAATTTTGTCTTGGATGACTTGATTGATGATATAAGAAAGAAAATTGATTTTCCAATTCCTTTTATAAAGAGGTTTGTAGATGATTTAATCTTGGCTTTACCATCAGACAAAATTGAGTATACATTATCTATTTTTAATAGTTGGAATCAAAGTATCCAATTTACTTACGAAAAAGAGGTAAATAATTGCTTACCTTTCTTAGATTTGTTAATTCACCGAGATTCTAATAATATCCTACGAACTCAATGGTACAAGAAACCTTTTTGCAGTAATAGGTATATTCATTATCTTTCTCAACATCCTTTCAAAATGAAAATTAGCTTAGTTTTAGGACTAAAGAACAGAATATGTAAACTGTCACATAGGGATTTTGTAAATAATGACCTCAATAAATTAAGAGAAATTTTATTAGAAAATGGTTATCCTAGGGGTTTATTAAATAAATTAATTTTTAGCACTAATTATAATAGAACACTTCAGGAAGACAATATTGACCAACAGGAAAGGGAATTAGAAAGTTTACCTACCATTTCTTATTGTTCTCTACCATATATACCAACTTTAACACCCAAGTTGGTTAAGTTATTTAGGCAAAATCCAAAAATTAAGATTGCCACTAGAAATATTAAAACTTTAAACAGTCTTTACACCAAAACGAAGACTCCACTACAAATTATGGAGAGTTCTAATCTTATTTACTCTATACCTTGTAACACTTGTGGTAAATGTTACGTTGGTCAAACCTCAAGGAATTTATCCCTTAGATTAACTTCACACAAAAGTGATATTAAGAGAAATGTCCCATCTGGTGCCTTGGCAGAACATGTGATTAATGATGATCATGTTTTCATGTTTCAAGAAACCACAATTTTAGAAAGGGAAATTAATTTACGCAAAAGAGAATTTAAAGAAATGGTTTGGATAAAAAAATCAAATTGCATTAATAAGAGATCTGACATTGATAAATTAAGTATCATTTATAATAACATTTTGTCTTATTAAAATTTGTTGAAATATTACTAATAATTCTACCTAAAATATTTTTTTTATTTCTTCTATCATAAATTGCAAAAAATTATGTCATTAATTTCTTTCCCAACCTATCGAATTATTATAGCAGTCCAACGACAATTTTTTGAGTGATGTCGAATTGACATACTATCAAAATTTTTACGTTTACATATTACTTTTAAGAAATTTTCATGTTTTTATATAAGTTGTATAATTATTAATTTGTAACCACGAGCAGTAAGTTAAGTTTTGTTTTGAGTTTTATCTAAATTTAAACATTTTTATTTGTAGATAGTCTTGATAAAGAAAATAAAATTTTCGAAAGCTCGACTAATAAGTTCAAAGTGTTTCACTGAATAGCCCAAAAATTTATTGACTGCATTCCCCAAAAAAAATTTTATAACATTCCAACAGTCATTACATATTAACAATCATATATATATATATATATATATATATATATATATATACATCCCGCTATCATTATGTCATCTTTTCATGTTGCAGTCATTTGGCATCACCAAGAAATACTATCATTTTCGAATTTTAATTCGTGTATGTTTGTTGAGCGCATTTTTTAACGCCCTGTATCGTTCTCAGTTTTCTAAAATTTTAATTTTAAAAATTTAAATTATATACAAAAATTTTTACACTTCATAACCATTTTGACTTCCACCACATAAAAATGTGTATTTCCCATCATTTTGCCGCTTTTCGACGTTGCCACGAGTTAAAAATACCGATCTTTTGAGGACAGGTAGAAAAGGTCTATTGTAAACTTAGAGGATGGAATATTTTGGTAAAATATTCCATCCTCTCAGATTATAAACTACATAAAAGGTAGGTTCTTTACCTGTTCAGCTGGATTACCAAGCAAGGGTCTAAATATTTTACGAGTTGAATTGTGTTTATTTGATTTCATCTGTTAAATTAAAATTTCTCATACCGACTTAAAATATTTGTTTGAAAAATTCATTTTATATTTTCGTTTAATTTACTTAGGGTTTTTGGTCAGAATTTTGAAGAAACGCTTGGTTTGACATAAAATTTGGGACACGTACCTATAGCTAATATGTTAAAGAAAAAAAGTGATATTGTGCCGATATGTGCTTTTGATCTGGAGGTGAGTTTCGTCGGTTATAGGGTATGAAAACAAATACGTTCAAATAAGTCCGGAATTGGATAAACTGACTAATTCTAAGCAACTTCTATTTTATAGCGTTTTTCACTAAGTCAATACTTTTAGAGATATTTGCGAGTGAATATGTTCATTTTTCAACAAAAAAAAAACGTTTTTATACGGTTTTTCGCAAATAACTCAAAAAGTAGGTACTTTATTGAAAAAAAATTAGCAAATAGTAAATATAGCTTATAAAAAAGTGAAAAAATGGTATATGTGTCAGGTCTGTAGACCCAGTAGAAGCAGAGTTATTGCTAAGCTTTGTTTTAAAACCAAGAGGAGTAGGTAAACTAAATGGCAGATTCACACCCAAGAAAGTCACTAGAAATATCATCAGATAAATCTTCTTTTTTGGTTGATCATATCGGCCTTTGACGGTAATCTTGACTAAAAATCTAAAAATAAAAGGAAGAACGCAGAAAATACAAAAATTGCTGATAAAATAAATAAACTAACCTATGAAATGCCAATAGTGTCAAAATTTGATATGAGTAAAATTGCCTGAGGTTGTACCAATTACAAACAAGGTGTACGGCGCGGGAAATTTGAATGACTCCTCTTGTTTAAAAACAGACTATAGTGAAAAATAAGCTCTTATATCTCAAATTGCAAATCGAATATTTTAACGTGAAATAAAAAAAATGAAACACTTTTCTGGGAAAACTTATTACAACTTTCTTAAAGTGTTTAAGAAAACGTTTATTTTTATTTTTTTTTTAAGTTTCCAGCAGCAAGAGTAAGCAGGTTACGCTCAAAATACAGTTGTTCCTTTTTTTTTGGTTAAAAATATTCTAAAAACTCCCTCTAATTAACAGCCCAAATGGAATTAATCGTTACCACTTCACAAGTAACTTTATGTATTGTTTGTGTTTGTAAGTTTCATCAGTTCAAAGTGCTTATTTGTGGAAAAATTTGGTTTTAAAGTAAATTTTTTTAAATCTTTAATTTTGAAAAAAAGACTTTTGTCAAAATAACTTAAAAATTATTAGTGATACCAAATATCTTAAAGAGTAAAAAATGTAGGTGTTGCTTTTTTAAATATTTGGAATTTTTTGATTTTCTGGAAGACAAAAATTGGTTAAGATATGGCTGTTCAAAATTTGCATATACATACTCGTGACTAGTGATTCGTTCGAGGCCTTTCAACAAAACTCCTTTCAAAAATAAGCATTTTGAACCAATGCAACTTACAGATCATATACAGGGTTTCCCCGAAAATAGTGCGTTCCTTAAAGGTATAGATAGAAAGCACAATGTAGAGCAAAAAAGTCTTATAATATTTTATTCTAAATTCAGCCGTTTGACCAAAAAACGAAAATACATTTTGATATGCAAATTGATACTCAATTAGTAAATAAACAAGGGGTCCCATTAGATTAAATTTCACAGTCACAGGTTCTTCTACGCCATGTTGCCAGGTCATATAAATTTATGAAAATAAAAATTTACTCTTATGGAGAACAACGTAATTTTTGTTGAAACGGTTAACTTTAGGAAAAAATGTTACAACACCTTTTTGTTCTAAATTGTGTATTATATCCACACCTTAAAGGAACGCACTATTTTCGGAGACACCCTGTATAAACATGCCATTTATCTAAAGTAACGTGTGAAGCGGTAACAATTAATTTTCATGACTTTCTTTTGCCAAAAAAAAGGGAACGATTTTATTTTCAGCGTAACTTGCTTACTTTTCACGCTAGAAACTGTTTTAAAAACACCAAAAAAAATTTTTTTTAAACACTTTAAAAGAGTTATGATGAGTGTTTCCCGAAAAGTGCTTTATTTTTTTGGTTATTTTACGTTGAAATATTCGATTTGGTATTTGACGAATAAGAACCTATTTTTCATTAGCTGCAACCCTGCTTCTACTGGGTCTACAGACCTTATACTGACACCTCTTTTTCATAAGCTATATTATTGCTAGGAATATTTTCTTCGATAAAATATGTACATACTTACTTTTTGAGTTATTTGCGAAAATCCGTCCAAAACGTGTTTTTCTATGAAAAATAAACATATTCACTCGCACATACCTCGAAAAGTATTGACCTAAAACTTTTATAGAACAAAATTTGCTTAGAATTAGAATTAGTCAGTTTATCCACTTCCGGACTTATTTTGCACGTATGTTTTTCCACCTCCAAGAAGGGGTGAAAGTCACATCCAGGACAAGAGAACATATCGGCATAATCTCACTTTTTTCTTTGGCATTTTAGCTACGTGTGTGCCAAATTTTATGTCAATCCAAGCGGTTCTTTAAAATCTGGAGGTTTTGCGATATTTTATCGTGAGTGAATGGAATAATAATTATTACAACGGCAATTATTGCCGTTGTCACTTTTAGATAAGAAGTCATTATCACAATGATATAGTCAGGTTAACTGAATTGTATAATTATTGTTTTTATCATTAAATGTGAAAACCTAGAATTATCCATGTCTGTCCGTCAATAAACACAACTCGTCTATTAGTAGGACAGAAAGAATGACAAATAAGGTGTCAAATGAAAGCCTATAACCAAAATATGATATTACATGTGAGAAGTTTGACCTCGGACTGCCTGTTCCACAGTTGCAACCGAAAGTACTGTTTTAAATTCGTCGAAATAGTACAAACTATTGGTCAACACGACTAAGAAAGACCAGAACAAATACATACTTCCGGTTTCATGCCTGTCTGTTCGTCCATATCTGTAGGTGAACAAAATTCATCCGTCATATCAGCTGACAAAAAGTTACACGAAGGGTTCAAATATCGACTGCCGGTTCAACTTCCGGTCACTTTTTGTGAAAAATTAGAACTTACGATGTCCAATTGCTTGTTACATTTTTTTTTATAAGTGTTCTACTCTATCTATTCTGACTTTTCATTAACTTACTTAGATCACATATAATTTAATACAGTTTTGATGTCAGGGTCTTCAAAATTTATGTGGTGAGTTCCGGTATGTGATGAATGAAAAACGACTCCATAAGCAGAAGAAAAAAGTGTTCTCAAGACCTAAGACAATACATCGACTCACAAGAGCGTTGTGACAGTAGCAAAAATTCGAGTTGGGGTTCTAATTACTTTCTCATGCGGCTTACTCTCCTGACTTGGCCCCCTCCGATTATTAAGTGTTCCCAAATCTGAAGAAATGATGGGCGAGTCACAAAGTTTCACAAAAAAGCGAATATTTCGCGAAATGAACGTCAGATCGAAAAACTAAAAAATGCGTGTTCAATATTTTTCAAAAGTCTATCGAATGATACCAAAAACGAACCCCCACGGAAAGGGGTGAGGAGTAAATTAAAAATTTTAAATACGAACCCTGCGATATTTCGCGAAATGAACATCAGAGTGCCAGTGTGTGCTTTTTTTCTGGGGATGAGTACCACCCCCTTCTCGAGTGTGAAAAAATATAGGTCCAAATAAGTCCGTAAGTGGATAAACTAATTAAATTCCTTGTAACTTTTGTTTTTAGATGGTTTTTCGCAAATAAATCAAAAAGTAAGTATTTGATCGAAAAACTATTCCTAGCAAATATAAAGCTTATAAAACAGTAAAAAAAATGATGTATGTATGAAGTCTGGACACACAATAAAAACAGAGTTGGAGCTAATCAAAAGTTGGTTCTTATTCGTCAAATTCCAAATCGACTAGTTCAACGTAAAATGTCCAAAAAATAACGCACTTTTCGGGGAAAACCCGCCACAAATTTTTTAAAGAGTTTAAAAAAAGTTTTATTTTTGTTATATAAAAAGTATCTATTCTATCACCATCAGCATCAAAAGTAGACCGGGCAGTATCGTCGCCCCCGCTAGCGAAATTATTCCGATTCGATTTTTTTGCACAAACTTACTCAAAAAGAGGTCCTTATAACATATCCAAAGGGTGCCGGGCGGTGCATTGGTCGAAAAATTGTTTAAAAAGTTTTTTTGAAACAAATTCACAAAAACAATTTTTTCATTTCGAACAATTTTTTTTAGATAACTTGTGTCATTCTGGGCAAAAAAGGTGTCTTGCCATTTTTGTTTAAAATTGATTGTTGTCGAGTTATATGCGATTAAAAATTTGAAAAATGCGAAAATGGCCATTTTTAAGTCTTAATAACTCGATTAAAAGTTATTATTATGAAATTAAAAAGTGAGCAGATCAAGTTTCAAACCCTTGCTTCAAGGTCCTTAAGAGATTTTTGTCATTATTTTATTACAAAGCTGTTATTTTTAATTATTAATAATTAGCGCTATAGTCCCGGATTTATCGTCGCCCCTGTTAGTGAAATTATTCCGATTCGATTTTTTTGCACAAACTTACTCAAAAAGAGGTCCTTATAACATATTCACAAGGTGCCGTGGTCGAAAAATTGTTTAAACAATTTTTTAAACAAATCCACAAAAATAATTTTTTCACTTTGAACAATTTTTTTTTAGATAATTTTGGACATTCTGAACAAAAAAGGTCTCTTGTCAATTTTCTCTAAAATTGATTGTTGTCGAGTTATACGCGATTTAAAACCTGAAAAATGCGAAAATGGCCATATAACTCGACAAAAATCAATTTTAGAGAAAAATCTCAAGATACCTTTTTTGCTCAGAATAACCCAACTTATCTAAAAAATCGTTCGTAATGAAAAAATTATTTTTGTGAATTTGTTTAAAAAATTGTTTAAGGTGATACAGTAGCGATCAACAGGTAGCCAAAACGCGTTCCAAGATTGCGGCTGTAATTTTGAATATTTTTTCAAGATATTTGGCACACCTATCCGTAATATAATAAAGAATGGCGGTACAGAGCCCAATTTGAAAAATATATTGGGTAATATTTGAAAATTATTCTGTAATTAAATACAATATTAAAAAAACGAGCCTGTACCGCCATTAAGAAGAACAAAAAAATACACTTTCTTCAAATAAACTTTTTTATCCGATGCCTAGATTTTGTGTCATTTTGGAACTACTAAAATGTTTTATTTCATTAGTCCAAAACAAAATTTAAATTTTTTAATTCGACAAAATATTTCCACGCACAGGCTGTGGTCTGTATTAATTCGAGAACCAAGAGAGACAGCTCATTAACCGCCTTTCATTTTTTCTTAGAAAATAAACGATCTCTACACAAAGTACTTATAGGATAATACGCCGCCGTTATGAAATGATTGTAGGATGTTAAAATGACGAAGGATGTTTTACCCGGAAATCCGAATTTTATATACTTTTGTTATATTTAATACCCTAATAGCACACGACGTCCTTTGGACCTCCAAAATAGGTCAATTTTTGGTCCTAACGTCCATGGACCATAAACGGACGTCCTTTGGACGTCCGACGCTGGACGTACTTCGGGTGTACTAAATATGTACGTCCTTTGGACGTCCGGCGTTGGACGTCCGGCGTTGGACGTCCTTCAGGTGGACTAAATATGTACGTCCTTTGGACGTCCGGCGTTGGACGTCCTTCGGGTGGACTAAATATGTACGTCCTTCGGACGTCCGGTGTTGGACGTCCTTCGGGTGGAATAAATATGAACGTCCTTTGGACGTCCGTACTCGGACGAAATACGGACCTTTTCCAATCGTCCATATTGGACATATTCTACCAATAAGGGGATTAAACAGCAAAATTATTTAATAAAATATTAACTTAATTATGTTAATAAAATAGTTTAAATGGAAAAGATTATAAATCATATTTAATTCAAAACTGTATATGTAGTTTAATATCTAATACATGTTTTTGTTTTTATGTAAAGTGTGAAAATCTGATCGGTAAATTATTCGTTATGTCCACTCTACATCAACAATAAATTGAACAAGAAATTGACTAAGTTATTCAAGGCCAAATTTGACGAGTACAAAATGTATGATTTGTAAAAGAAAATGAAGGAATTTGATGAAATAGAACAATTGGATATGTTTTATTTTGTCAAATTTCTTTATTTTCTGTTTATTCACGGCAAAATTGGAAGTAGAATTGTGTTTTGTATAAGCCAAATTTGACCTTGAATAACTTGTCGTCAATTTCTTGTTCAATTATTGTTGATGTAAAGTGGACTTTATAATGTTTTATTATTCCCGTTACCAAGATGATAGAAGTTTGGTGGTTAATTCTAATAAGCAAAAATATAATTTTTATCAATGTATCCTTACTACAGATGAATATTGAGAGCATCTTTTTGAAGTTGAGCGTACGTGTGCCCAAAATAGGTCCAGTTTTAGTCCTAATGCGGATGGACTAGAAATGAACGTCCTTCGGACGTCCGACGTTGGACGTACTTACGTGTTGAATAAATATGAACGTCCTTTGGACGTCCATTTGACGTCCGTGCTCGGACGTCCGTTGGACATTGACATCGATCCGTGAGCGTCATCTGCAAAGAAGAAAATCACAAGCCAGGACAACCAATCCAAATAGTGAGTGTTTCAAACTTTTGTGTTGTGTTGTCAAAAGTTTATTTAATTATTTATGTTTTTCCTTACATACTTACATATTTTTTCAAGCTTTTTGGTATATTTTTCATATTTTTTACTATATTTCGATAAAAAAATTCTTCGCAGTTTTATCCTAATCAACATCATCATCATTCTATCCAAAAAGGCAAATCGCCAAAATCGCAATTTTATCATAATATGATATGTATATTTGCATTTTACCACATTTTTTCGATGTTTTGAATTGTGTATCTATCTATATTTTGTATATCACCCCTCCTCGGGGTGAAACTCACCCCCCAAATTCACATACTAATTTGTAAGTACACATACTTTGTAAGTATGGAATAAAGGTTGCTTAATATTAATCAGTTTATCGAAGTCCGGACTTATTTTGAACGTTTTTCACCCCAGAGAAAGAGTGAAACTCACCCCAGGACAATAGCACACATTGGCACAATATCACTTTTTTTCTTTGGCATGTTAGCTATGCGTATGCCAAATTTCATGTCAATCCTTTAAAATTTACAGCAAAAACCATCAAAGAATGTAGTAATACTTGTTTTCATGAAGTCGGTGATAGAGTTTGACAAATCTTTATGGTTGTTAAATATCTTTTAATTTGTGTATTCGATTTTTAAAGGTAGGTACTATATACGTCCATTTGGCACAATAAAAAATAACCTTCGACCGGTACATATTGCTTGTATCGATGCTCGGTGCATTGTTCAGTCATAAATTTTACCTGTCCCTATAGCGTCGGCCGTCGGGTCCTATTGTAAATTATTATAATAATAGTCCGTCTCGGTATTTTATTATTTCTGTCATAAGTATCTCTGTGGAAATGCAAATGCTGCTTGTAACATCCCAAAAACCAGCTCTACTATTAATTGTACTCGTATAAATAAGTGTATAATATGTACCTACCTACTTATTTATTGTATTCATTTATAGACCTGGATCCCGCGTAATAAAAAAAGTTGATTAACAGCAAGCTGAAAATTTGTTAATAGCTTCACGGTGTCTAGTCGGACAAACTTTGATGTACGGGAATACTGGAACCGGGGAAGTTTTAATTGTGGAACAGGTTAAAAACTTGGAACATCAGACTACCGAAAACGTTCCATGTATTTTGTCGGACAGAACTTCCAATTGATTTGTTACCATTTCATTAAACTCTTATGCAAAAATCTGACTGCGTACCAGTCTACTTTTATTCTCTTAATATTTTTACTTAAAAAAAGTGTACTATAATCATCTCGCTAAACTTAATATAACTGTTTTCGAGATAAACCCATTTTAAATCTGCGATATAACATAATTTTTTGCATAATATTGTAGTTAAATCCGAAAAATCAACTTAAAACCATAATAATAATTGTGCCAATTCTCATTTATGTCATTTATATTTTTGGAGATTTTTATGGTTTACAAGTTATTTTTCGAGTTTAGCGAGACGAATGTAGTATATATTTTTTAAGTAATAATATTAAGAGAATAAAAGTTTTGATTCGAAAAGTATATGTAATGTAGAGTTCCCTCAGCGATGTGATATAATATTATTACAGTATAGCTCCCCGTGCATGACAAGCTTATGGAGGTAGCCCATATAGCCTAGGCTATAATATTATTAAAAAAATCACTTAGATGGGACAATGGCTTTAGGAAATTCGAGACATCAAAAATGGCCCATTTTTAAGGTGGTGCGTTAATTTCTTGGAGAAATGTAATTATAATTTAATGTAAATAATCTAATATCCAATAATTGTAAATTAATATAAGATGTAATATAAGTTCCTTAAAAAATATATTTTTTATTTCCCACAATACATTCTCCACAGGTATAAATATCGTCTCTAGACGTCCACCGAACGTCCTCCCAGGACGTTAGATGGATGATCGGCAGCAATACATTGGACCAAACTGGGACGTCCTATGAAGGCCCAATTGACGTCCACCGAACGTCCCTTCGGACGTTAGGTGGACCTCCATTGGGCGTTTGGCAACGTGGAATTTGGACCAAAATTGGACGTCCTGTTAAGGTCCAATTCACGTCCCCTAAGACGTCCGATTAAGATCCAATTTACTCCGATTAAGGTCCAATTTACGTCCAATTAAGGTCCCATTTACGTCCGATTAAGGTCCAATTTACGTCCGATTAAAGTCCAATTTACGTCCGATTAAGGTTCAATTTACGTCCGATTAAGGTCCAATTTACGTCCAATTAAGGTTCAATTTACGTCCGATTAAGGTCCAATTTACGTCCGATTAGGGTCCAATTTACGTCCCCTAGGACGTCCGATTAAGGTCCAATTTACGTCCGATTAAGATCCAATATATGTCCCCTCGGACATTAGATGGACGTCCAATGGACGTTCGGTAGCGCGACATTTGGACCAAAATAGGACGTATAAAGGACGTTCCTCGGACGAAAACGGACGTCCAATGGACGTCCCTAAAGTCCGTGAAGGACGTCCATTGGACGTCCTTGTGCTATTAGGGTAGGTACCTACCTATAATTCTGGTGATTTTTTAAATCCTCTATTGTTAAGAGAATTTACACCTTTAGCCAAAGTTTTACGATTTTCTAACGGAAATTAACAAGTTATTTTAAATACGCACCAATTATCGATGTTGAAAGGAGTTTTTCAAGTTATAAAAATATTTTGTCTGATCAAAGAATATGTTTCCTCGTAAAGAATTTGGAAAAACACATTGTAGTGAATTATAATCGAAGATATATTTATAGTGATATTGTTGTTTTATTTTAAATAGGTAACTATTAGTAGCAGTTTTTGTAAAAACTGTGAATAAATTGCATATATAAAAAATGATTTTATTTGAAAAATAATAAATAAGATTACTAAATAAGACAGAAAATTTGTGGTTTCCCGAAATGCGCATTTTTTGAATTTTTGTGCATATCTTGCGCATATTTCGTAATTTTTTACCGCATATATATGCGAATATTTCATCAAAATTGATCGCATATAAATCCGCTCCCTAGTCATTGTATTCTGTTGGCTGATTCCAATGATTTGAGCCGCCGTACGACACGTTGGGACCAATGGGAGTGAAGATACGTAACTAATACCTATCAAGAGGTTTACTCAAGCTTCTTTTCTGTACTTATACCTACCACTCGGTATAAGTACAAAAAAGAAGTTAATTATTTATATGGGAAATAAGCCACAATTAAAATGAAAAAAATAATTTTATTAACGTTTCGACGCCCAAATCGGGTGCCGTTGTCAAAATACAAAATATTACTTAAAAAAAGAAGTTTGTGTAAACCTTTGCACAACTGTGTAAATACTAAAGAAAAATCTAAAATATTAAAAAAAAATAGTGGAATCCGTTAATCTGTTCTCGAAAAAATTAGCTATGAAAATGAGCATAATTTTCTATATCCCTAACTTTTGACGAGCAGTTTAGCTTAAATGGGGAAAAGCGGTAAGCTTATACCAAACACCAGTAGGAGGCATTCAATTAATTGAGGAAAAAATTAAATGGATAACAATATTCATTTCAGTTATAGAAAAGGCATTGCCCCGCTAGAATGGTTGAAATCACAAGTAACAATTAATAGTCCTACAAAAAAGACAGGCGCTTGAAAGTGATAAGACCATTGAACAATAAGCCTGCGAACTGCCTTTTAAACACATTCTTAAAAATAATCCATAACACAATTAAAAAAAGGTTTGTTAAGAAATTCTTTTATAGACTTCAGAAATTCAACAACTTCTCCTGATTATGTTTAAAAAACGTACGGAATGCACTAAATGAAAAAAAGAAGAAAAAGATTTATCATACCGTTATACTCTAATATATTCTTACGTTGAATATTTGATGCTTCCCTGTAGAGTATAAAACGGACAGTTGTGTTTTTCCCGTGAGCTGCCTTGTTTAGTCTTCTTTGTCGTTCTATTCGTTAAATCCTATCCTCTCAAGTCACAGCGTCAGAAAGCAGTGGGTATATGCAGTGAACGGGAGGCCTATGTCGAGCAGTGAACGTTGGGGCCCTTTCGCGTTTATCATATGTAGAGAAGTCGCTTGTCAAAAACTGGACGTATGTAATCGTATTCTATTTGTTAAATACTCTCACCTAATATGTCATACCATGTGTGTTAATCCATTTTATTTCTACAATTTTAAAGTGTTATTACATGCCGTCATTTTCATTTGTCTACACCATCTTATTCTGCCAGTTAAATCCCATCATTTCAGACGCTGTACGTCACGATTGAACCAATAGAACCGTAGATACAAGACTAAGGCCCTTTTGACATGATGCTGTAATTGATTTTCATACGTCATTGTATTATATTAGTCAAATCCAGTTATTTTAGGTGCTGTACGCCACGATTGGACCAATAGGAGCGAAGATACGTAAATAAGGCCCTTTTGACATATTGCTGTATTTGATTTTTCTGTGTCATTGTATTCTGTTCATTAAACCCTACCATTTGAGCTGCTGTACGTCACAATTGGACCAATAGGACTAGATATACATAACTAGGGCCCTTTTGACTTGTTGCTGTATTTGATTTTTCTGTGTCATTGTATTTTATTTGTCAAGTCCTATTATTTGAGATGCCGTACGTCACGATTGGTCTTATAGGACCGAAGATACGCGACTAAGGCCCTTTTGACATGAGGTTGTATTTGATTTTTCTCTCATTGTATTCTGTTTGTCAAATCCTATCATTTGAGGTGCTATACATCACGATTGGACCAACAGGACCGAAGATACATAACTAAGGCCCTTTTGACATATTGCTTGTTTGATTTTTCTGTGTCATTGTCTTCTATGATGTCTAAGGCATATCTCTGATATGCCCTATTTTTAAATTGGACTTCGTAAGTCCTAGGTTTTCACCCACAAGCTTTTATTTGACACCTCATTTGTCATTCTACCCGGTATAATGGCGGAGGAGTTATATTGGCGGTCGTACGGACCGACAGAAAGAGTACCCAGCTCAAATATCTCACCTTTAGTACCATCCTTGGATTATAAGCTTTCATTTGACACCTCATTTATTATTATAGCTGGTATAATGATAGAGGAGTTACATTCGCGGTCGGACGGACCCACCGACAGACCGCCTAGGTCAAATATCTCACCTTTAGTACCATCCTTGTATTACCAGCTTACATTTGACACCTTATTTGTCATTCTACCTGGTATAATGACGGAGAAGTTATATTCGCGGTCGTACGGACCGACAGAAAGATTGTCTAGGCCAAATATCTCACTTTTAGTACCATCCTTGGATTATAAGCTTTCATTTGACACCTTATTTATCATTCTACTTGGTATAAAGACGCAGAAGTTATAGTCGCGGTCGTACGGACCGGCGGAAAGACAGCTTAGGTCAAATCGCTCACCTGTAGTACCATCATTGGATTATCAGCTTTCATTTGACACCTCATTTGTCATTCTACTTGGTATAAAGACGCAGAAGTTATAGTCGCGGTCGTACGGACCGGCGGAAAGACAGCCTAGGTCAAATCGCTCACCTGTAGTACTATCATTGGATTATCAGCTTTCATTTGACACCTCATTTGTCATTCTACCTGGTATAACGACGGAGGGGTTATATGCGCGGTCGTACGGACCGACGGAAAGACAGCCTGGGTCAAATATCTCACCTTTAGTACCATCCTTGGAATATAAGCTTTCATTTGACACCTCATTTGTTATTCTACCTGGTATAATGACGGAGAAGTTATATTCGCGGTCGTACGGACCGACAGAAAGATTGCCTAGGCCAAATATCTCACCTTTAGTACCATCCTTGGATTATAAGCTTTTATTTGACACCTCATTTATCATTCTACCTGGTATAATGATTGAGGAGTTACACTCGCGGTCGGACGGACCGACGGACAGACCATGTAGGTCAAATATCTCACCTTTAGTACCATCCTTGGAATATCAGCCTTCATTTGACACCTCATTTCTCATTCTACATGGTATAATGACGGAGGAGTTATATTCCCGGTCGTACGGACCGTCGGAAAGACAGCCTACGACAAATATCTCACCTTTATTACCATCCTTGGAATATAAGCTTTCATTTGACACCTCATTTGTCATTCTACCTGGTATAATGATGGAGGAGTTATATTGGCGGTCGGAGGGACCGGCGCACAGATCGCCTAAGTTAAATATCTCACCTTTAGTACCATCCTTGTATTATAAGCTTTCTTTTGACACCTCATTTGTCATTCTACCTGGTATAATGACGGAGGAGTTATATTCGCGGTCGGAGGGACCGACGGAAAGACAGCCTAGGTCAAATATCTCACCTTTAGTACCATCCTAGGATTATCAGCTTTCATTTGACACCTCATTTGTCATTCTACCTGGTATAATGACGGATAAGTTATATTCGCGGTCGGAGTGACCGAGTCACAGACCGCCTAAGTCAAATATCTCACCTTTAGTACCATCCTTGTATTATAAGCTTTCTTTTGACACCTCATTTGTCATTCTACCTGGTATAATGACGGAGGAGTTATATTTGCGGTCGGAGGGACCGACGGAAAGACAGCCTAGGTCAAATATCTCACCGTTAGTACCATCCTTGGATTATATGCTTTCATTTGACACCTCATTTGTCATTCTACCTGGTATAATGATGGAGGAGTTATATTCGCGGTCGTAAAGACCGACGGACAGACCGCCAAGGTCAAATATCTCACCTTTAGTACCATCCTTGGATTATCAGCTTTCATTTGATACCTCATTTGTCATTCTAGCTGGTATATTGACGGAGGAGTTGTGGTTACAGACAGACGGACGTGGATAATACAAAGTTTTCACATTTTTTCAAAATTGGGTGAAAACAATAAAACATGATGCCAGACTGATTTCTTTATGAAAATAATATATACATTCTCAAATTGTCTATTTTTCGTTGTGAATAATATTGTATTCAACAGTGATGCCAAATTTCTGATGCCAAAATGATTGATAATGAAAGTGGGATATACGTTTTCATGTATATAACGGCAGCGACAAAACGGTAAAACACTGAACTAAATGTATATAATATTTTCACTGTACGATCATTTTGGACTCAAACATTTTATGGAATAAACTTATATAACTTAGTAAGAGGTAAACAAGGAAAGCTGATATATTAAAGTAACATCAAGGAATCAAATCTCTAACTACCGAGCTGATTAGACTTCTGGTAGCAAGTACAGGAATAAAGTTATTAAGGTAGTGTAAAGTGGCATCGATATACAGATGCCACTTTGCAAGACGATGCCAAATCGATGGTAAATGCATAATGTATCGATGCCAAATTGATAGTAGGATGTATATATATATATATATATATATATATATATATATATGAATTAAACGAAAAGATTTCTCTGATATACAGAAGAAATCTTTTCCGTAGCGGACGCGAAAATGTAAATTTCAAAGTCTTCATAAAAGACGATGAACGACAAAAGACACCTCTTTGTGTCACAGATTTGTCTACAAAGCCACGTTATTCGCTACACATTCGTCAATAACGGAGAAAAACCGTGATATGAAAGGAAACGGCGATTGCATTTTATTTCACGTCGACCACCACCGATATTCTACACGACGTGTTTCGAGCTCATGTCAAGCTCTCGTCAGGAATATCTAGGTGGATGGTCGAGGTGTAAGAAAATGCTTTTGGCCTTTCTGGTAATAATAAAATAACCAGACTTCAGTACACTTGGTACGACATCTATATGAATTAAACGAAAAGATTTCTCTGATATACAGAAGAAATCTTTTCCGTAGCGGACGCGAAAATGTAAATTTCAAAGTCTTCATAAAAGACGATGAACGACAAAAGACACCTCTTTGTGTCACAGATTTGTCTACAAAGCCACGTTATTCGCTACACATTCGTCAATAACGGAGAAAAACCGTGATATGAAAGGAAACGGCGATTGCATTTTATTTCACTTCGACCACCACCGATATTCTACACGACGTGTTTCGAGCTCATGTCAAGCTCTCGTCAGGAACATCTAGGTGGATGGTCGAGGTGTAAGAAAATGCTTTTGGCCTTTCTGGTAATAATAAAATAACCAGACTTCAGTACACTTGGTACGACATCTATATGAATTAAACGAAAAGATTTCTCTGATATACAGAAGAAATCTTTTCCGTAGCGGACGCGAAAATGTAAATTTCAAAGCTTTGTAGACAAATCTGTGACACAAAGAGGTGTCTTTTGTCGTTCATCGTCTTTTATGAAGACTTTGAAATTTACATTTTCGCGTCCGCTACGGAAAAGATTTCTTCTGTATATCAGAGAAATTTTTTCGTTTAATTCATATAGATGTCATACCAAGTGTACTGAAGTCTGGTTATTTTATTATTACCAGAAAGGCCAAAAGCATTTTCTTACACCTCGACCATCCACCTAGATGTTCCTGACGAGAGCTTGACATGAGCTCGAAACACGTCGTGTAGAATATCGGTGGTGGTCGAAGTGAAATAAAATGCAATCGCCGTTTCCTTTCATATCACGGTTTTTCTCCGTTATTGACGAATGTGTAGCGAATAACGTGGCTTTGTAGACAAATCTATGACACAAAGAGGTGTCTTTTGTCGTTCATCGTCTTTTATGAAGACTTTGAAATTTACATTTTCGCGTCCGCTACGGAAAAGATTTCTTCTGTATATCAGAGAAATCTTTTCGTTTAATTCATATAGATGTCTTACCAAGTGTACTGAAGTCTGGTTATTTTATTATTACCAGAAAGGCCAAAAGCATTTTCTTACACCTCGACCATCCACCTAGATGTTCCTGACGAGAGCTTGACATGAGCTCGAAACACGTCGTGTAGAATATCGGTGGTGGTCGAAGTGAAATAAAATGCAATCGCCGTTTCCTTTCATATCACGGTTTTTCTCCGTTATTGACGAATGTGTAGCGAATAACGTGGCTTTGTAGGCAAATCTGTGACACAAAGAGGTGTCTTTTGTCGTTCATCGTCTTTTATGAAGACTTTGAAATTTACATTTTCGCGTCCGCTACGGAAAAGATTTCTTCTGTATATCAGAGAAATCTTTTCGTTTAATTCATATAGATGTCGTACCAAGTGTACTGAAGTCTGGTTATTTTATTATTACCAGAAAGGCCAAAAGCATTTTCAAAAGTACCTACAGAAGAAGAAGTCCAGGAAACAACAAGTGAAGAATCAACGCCGAAAAGATGGAGGACAAAGGAAGTGGTGCACCAGCGGAACACTTAAAAGAAGAAAATGAAATATCTTAAGATAATGAATTATAAATTTTATTAAGGCAATAAACGTTTTTATTTTTATTTTTATTTTATTTTTATTACACCTCGACCATCCACCTAGATGTTCCTGACGAGAGCTTGACATGAGCTCGAAACACGTCGTGTAGAATATCGGTGGTGGTCGAAGTGAAATAAAATGCAATCGCCGTTTCCTTTCATATCACGGTTTTTCTCCGTTATTGACGAATGTGTAGCGAATAACGTGGCTTTGTAGACAAATCTGTGACACAAAGAGGTGTCTTTTGTCGTTCATCGTCTTTTATGAAGACTTTGAAATTTACATTTTCGCGTCCGCTACGGAAAAGATTTCTTCTGTATATCAGAGAAATCTTTTCGTTTAATTCATATAGATGTCGTACCAAGTGTACTGAAGTCTGGTTATTTTATTATTACCAGAAAGGCCAAAAGCATTTTCTTACACCTCGACCATCCACCTAGATGTTCCTGACGAGAGCTTGACATGAGCTCGAAACACGTCGTGTAGAATATCGGTGGTGGTCGAAGTGAAATAAAATGCAATCGCCGTTTCCTTTCATATATATATATATATATATATATATATATATATATATATATATATATATATATATATATATATATATATAAAACACTTTTGAGTTTCGGTGGGTTGGAGTCAATAAAAAGGGGCTGTTAGAATACTATTTTTTATTACTCGAGCTTTCGAATGTATTTACATTCATTTTCAAGAGCTAAAAAGTAACTGATAAAGTGGAAACAAAGATCATGTAAAAATATAACTCACCAGATAAATCTAGATCGGTTATTAAAACTTGCTAACATTAATACATATAAATAAGAGGAAAACTATTAATATCCATAAAATGAATTCTTCCCAGACTGCATAATATAAATTAATGGCCAAAAGATTTAAATTTTTGAAATGAATTTTGAATTTGAATGATCGGTAAATTGGAAAAAAATTTTAATACAAAAAGTCAATGTCAGTGAAAAAATCAGCCTACATCGAGAAGTAGCTAAAAGTAATTTATTTAAATATATTATAACGTGATGATTTGTTAAAAAAAAGAAAGAAGAAATAAATAAGTAGAGAAAAAAATATTTTAGTAGTTTACAGAAGTACAAAAGAAATGTAATAAGGATGTGAAAAAAGTGAAATATTTATGGTGCTCTGAATATTATTTAAAATTATAAGGAAATGATGTAATTATAAATTTTGCTTAAATTTTGAATTTCTGATCTTTTATTTAAACTATGATCACTTCTACTAATGGATACCATTTCCAAAAAAGTCCTTTTGAATTTATTACCTTCATTGCACAAAATTTTTATGTTGTCAAAATCCATGATATGATCTTTGTCAATCACATGCTCTGCCAAAGCACAAGACGGTTTTTTGATTCGGCAATCACTTTTGTGGGAAATTACGCGACTAGATAAATTCCTGCCAGTCTCACCAATATATACAGCCTCACACTGAGTGCAACTAATGCCGTATACTACATTAGTTTTCTCTAATTTTTCTATAGGATACTTTGTCTTATAATACAGAGATGTAATGGTTTTGATGTTTTTTGTTGTTATTTTTATATTGTTGTTATTTTATATATATATATATATATATATATATATATATATATATAATGATGTTGGATAATCGAGTACAAATATAAAAATAAATAATCAAAATCATTGGCTAATACTCGTAAAGTGAATGTGAATTTAGTTGGAAATATATAAAATGATGAAAGGGTCATCATTCCATACATTTCTGTGCAACTATATACACCGGTGTTTCGGCCTATTTGGGTTTCGTCAGTATAGTGTAGCAAGTTAAAAAAGTTGTTTGTAAACTTGTAAAAGGATTACTACAGGAGCAAGGTTACCATTTTTGGTCAGATCGTTAGAAGACCCGCAGTTATAGTTATTTACAATGTTAGTTGTAGCCTTGCGACTGCGGGTCTTCTAACATTCTGACCAAAAATGGTAACCTTGCTCCTGTAGTAATCCTTTTACAAGTTTACAAACAACTTTTTTAACTTGCTACACTATACTGACGAAGCCCAAATAAGCCGAAACACCGGTGTATATAGTTGCACAGAAATGTATGGAATGATGACCCTTTCATCATTTTATATATTTCCAACTAAATTCACATTCACTTTACGAGTATTAGCCAATGATTTTGATTATTTATTTATATATATATATATATATATATATATATATATATATATATATATATATATATATATATATATATATATATATATATATATATATATGCTATGTCTGGGTCTCGAATGTTGTTTTTTGATTGAATGTGTCTAAAGATATTCAACCTCTCATCTTTATTGATAAGCCCAGAGAGGTTGAAGAGGGCGAAACACATTTCTAAGAACAGGTGTTTGGATCTTTGATTCTATTCAAGAAATTTTTCCCAACCTGAAATGGTGGATGTGTGAATTGTTCGTAAGGGGATTTTTCCACATTCTCTATTTCATTTGTTTGATATATATATATATATATATATATATATATATATATATATATATATATATATATATATATATATATATATATATATATATATATATATATATAAAATGATGTTGGATAATCGAGTACAAATATAAAAATAAATAAGCAAAATCATTGGCTAATACTCGTAAAGTGAATGTGAATTTAGTTGGAAATACATAAAATGATGAAGGGTCATCATTCCATACATTTCTGTGCAACTATATACACCGGTGTTTCGGCCTATTTGGGCTTCGTCAGTATAGTGTAGCAAGTTAAAAAAGTTGTTTGTTAACTTGTAAAAGGATTACTACAGGAGCAAGGTTACCATTTTTGGTCAGATTGTTAGAAGACCCGCAGTCGCAAGGCTACAACATTATATATATATATATTCAAACTATATATTCATACTACATATATATATTCAAACATTACTATATATATATATATAAATAAATAAGCAAAATCATTGGCTAATACTCGTAAAGTGAAATTATATAAAATGATGAAGGGTCATCATTCCATACATTTCTGTGCAACTATATACACCGGTGTTTCGGCCTATTTGGGCTTCGTCAGTATAGTGTAGCAAGTTAAAAAAGTTGTTTGTTAACTTGTAAATGGATTACTATATATATATATATATATATATATATATATATATATATATATATATATATATATATATATATATATTCTATAACACTATAAAACAGTGTTGAAATTATCGGGAATTGCGGTCTGTGGCTTAGATTGAAACTACATTTAATTCAGTTGAATTCGATATTTCGATGAGTATTTATTAATTTTTCATCTTCATCAGGAACAAACTACAAAATTAACTAACAGTTAGGTACAAACATAATATTACAATGATATAACTTACGAATTGTTGTAGGTATGTTATATAAAGCAATTTAACTTAAAGCTATACATGTCGTTTCACGAGAACGTCGAGGGCGGCACTGAGTCAGGTATCTTTTCTCACATGTGTTAAGGGTCAAAAGTTCCAATATCGAGCCATCTGTTTAGTATTCTGCTATTTTTCGAATTTTAAAACATTGCAGTAAATTTCGCTTAATCTACTTGTGTCTGATTTGTAATTAATTGAACGTTTATTACTGTTTATGTGGTACATCTCGAGGAACAATCTTTTCTTATAATTGCTTTCTGAATCTAAGATCTTGATATCTGACAAATTAAATTTGTGTCCTGTTGTTATGGAATGGTGTGCTGCTGCACAAGTATTTTTGTGTGTTTTACAATCACTTTTGTGCTGCGTTATTCTTTGTTTCAGCCATTGCGATGTTTGTCCTATATACTGCCCATCACATTCGAGACAAGAAAGTTGATAGATGATATGACTCTGATTTAGAAGCGGTGTCTGGTCTTTAAGCTTCGAGAATAAGCTGTAGTTGGATATGCTATTGTATTTCGCTATTTTGATTTTAGGAATTCCGTTCAGCAGCTTGATTATATTGTTGGTTAAGCCATTTATGAAGGGCAACTTTTTGTAAATCACGGGATCTGATGGTCTGTTGTCACGTTGCCCGTCGTATAAGTCTGAGCTATATATAACTCAGACTTATACGACAGGCAACGTGACAACAGACCATCAGATCCCGTGATTTACAAAAAGTTGCCCTTCATAAATGGCTTAACCAACAATATAATCAAGCTGCTGAACGGAATTCCTAAAATCAAAATAGCGAAATACAATAGCATATCCAACTACAGCTTATTCTCGAAGCTTAAAGACCAGACACCGCTTCTAAATCAGAGTCATATCATCTATCAACTTTCTTGTCTCGAATGTGATGGGCAGTATATAGGACAAACATCGCAATGGCTGAAACAAAGAATAACGCAGCACAAAAGTGATTGTAAAACACACAAACATACTTGTGCAGCAGCACACCATTCCATAACAACAGGACACCAATTTAATTTGTCAGATATCAAGATCTTAGATTCAGAAAGCAATTATAAGAAAAGATTGTTCCTCGAGATGTACCACATAAACAGTAATAAACGTTCAATTAATTACAAATCAGACACAAGTAGATTAAGCGAAATTTACTGCAATGTTTTAAAATTCGAAAAATAGCAGAATATTAAACAGATGGCTCGATATTGGAACTTTTGACCCTTAACACATGTGAGAAAAGATACCTGACTCAGTGCCGCCCTCGACGTTCTCGTGAAACGGCATGTATAGCTTTAAGTTAAATTGCTTTATATAACATACCTACAACAATTCGTAAGTTATATCATTGTAATATTATGTTTGTACCTAACTGTTAGTTAATTTTGTAGTTTGTTCCTGATGAAGATGAAAAATTAATAAATACTCATCGAAATATCGAATTCAACAGAATTAAATGTAGTTTCAATCTAAGCCACAGACCGCAATTCCCGATAATTTCAACACTGTTTTATAGTGTTATAGAATATACTTGCACGGTCGATAAATACATCGGATTTCGAATCCAGTTCTATATATATATATATATATATATATATATATATATATATATATATATATATATATATTCAATATCAAATACCCAATAACCAAAAATATATTAAATACCAAATGAATATATAAATGAATGAATGAATACCAAATACCCATATTAATGGCAATTATAGATTTTGAAAAGGCATTCGACTCTATAGAACACTGGGCAGTGAAACAATTACTACACAATAGCAGAGTAGATTACGGGTATACAGAACTAATTTCTAATATATATAGTAAGGCCACAACTACGATCCAACTTGAAACAGAATACACATCTCATATCTATCAAAAGGGGCGTTAGACAGGGAGATACGATTTCGCCGAAAACCTTTAACCAAGCACTAGAAGACATTTTCAAGAGATTACAATGGGAAGAATATGGAATCATTATTAACGGCCAATATTTAAATCACCTAAGATACGTTGACGACATCGTCCTTATCGCTACAGATACGGAATAACTACAAATAATGATACAACAACTAGATCAAGAAAGCCAGTAAAGTTGGATTAAATATGAATTACAGCAAAACAAAAGTAATAACAAATCAAGAAGATGAGTTAAGGATCGTAGTTAAACAAAACCAAATAGAGGAAGTGAATGATACATATACTTGGGACAAATAATAAAATTGAATATAGACAACCAAATAGCAGAAATATTAATTTAATAATGATTCCATATTCTTCCCATTGTAATCTCTTGAAAATGTCTTCTAGTGCTTGGTTAAAGAGTTTCGGCGAAATCGTATATCCCTGTCTAACGCCCCTTTTGATAGATATGAGATGTGTATTCTGTTTCAAGTTGGATCGTAGTTGTGGCCTTACTATATATATCCAGATTTAGCCATACGGCTCACACTCCCTCTAAGGGGAAAATTGACTCATCCCAGATACCTACGGTATCAAAAGGATTGAGCTCTGGTGGGACTCTTTCCGTGTTATCGAGCCCTAGGTGACTTGGTATGCAGGTGTATCTCCCAAAAATTTTCGTACACATCTGGCCGTTGCGAGTAGTACTGCTTTCTGCATGGTCTTATAAAGATGTTCATTAAGACCCAGCTTTTTTATGCTTTCGAGGAGGGTCTTCGGAATGACTCCAGTAGTAGACATAATAATCGGTATCGTCTGGCGATCTGTACTTGGCTATCTTTTCAGTAAATTTAGTACGTAGATTATTGTTGTTAGGAATCGCCACATCAATGAGGGTTGTTTGTCTCGTTAATTTATTGACTCATACGAGATCTGGTCTGTTATGCGCCACTGTTTGGTCTGTGAGCACAGTGCGGTCCCAGTATAGCTTGTAGTTGCCATCCTCAAGCACACTCTCAGGGACGTATTGATAATATGGGAGATGGTCGGTTTGGAGAAGTCCCAGCTTGATAGCTATCTCCTGATGAAGGATTTTTCCCACTGCGTCATGCCTTTCCTTGTACTCAGTTGCAGCAAATGCCTGGCAGCCCCCTGTAAGATGTTGGATGGTTTCTTGGGCTTGACATCCACATCGGCATCTGTCGTTTTGAACATGAGGGTCTTTGATGATATATTTCAGGTAATTTCTGGTTGGTATAACCTGATCCAGAATGGCCAGTAATGAACCCTCCGTTTCAGGGAACATCTTTCCTGATGTCAACCAGTAGTTCGACGCTATATTGTCGACATAATCTTGGCTGACCTCATTGGGATGTCGCCCGTGCAGAGGTTTACCCATCCAGGCGCGCACTTTTTCGTCCTTAGTAAGGTGGTTTATGCGAAGTTCTGCTTCCCTCAGTTTTATCGGTGTTGTGTCATCTACTGCGCAGATAGCGCGATGTAGAGTAGATGTTTCAGCCTGCATCTGAAAATATGATCTTAAATTAGCAATTTGTTTGCCTAATTGCTCACCTATATCCATAAGTCCTCTTCCTCCTAAATTCCATGGCAATGTCGTTCTTTCTACTACACTTTTTGGATGGTGTTTTTGTGCCTTTGTGAGGTGCGTCCTTACTTTTCGCTGAAGATTTTCTATGTCCGTTTTTGTCCACTTAACAATGCCAAATGAATAGCTAAGCGCGGAACATGCGTAGGTGTTTAGTGCCTTAAACAAATTTCTACTATTAAGGTGTGAGCGAAGTAGCTGTTTTACCCTTCGTATAAACTCAGTAGTTATCTCTGTTTTCATTTGTTTATGGTCAATTCTCCGCGCTTGCTTTACTCCAAGATATTTATACATATCGTTTTCACACGTGGCCTCGATGTTCTGGCCATTTTGCATATCGAATCCTCCGGGCTGTACTTTTCCTCTGACTATATTTAAAATACGGCACTTGTCTAGTCCGAAGTGCATGCTAATATCATTAGAAAAAGTTTCTATAGTTTTTAGCATCTCATCGAGTTGGTTTCGAGTGGAAGCCATTAATTTCAAATCATCCATATACAATAAATGATTAAGCTTCGCCACCACATTGTTGTTATTTTTGATGCTAAAACCTGCGTCTGTGGAGTTCAGTAGCTGAGATAATGGGTTCATAGCTAGACAGGACCACAGTGGACTCAACGAATCTCCTTGAAACAGGCCCCGGCTGATTGCGATATTTTCAGTTTCGATGTTATTTTTACCAGGTATTTGAAGGTGAATTCTAGTCTTCCACTCCGTAATTATATGCTCTAAAAAGGTCACTATATTATCATCGACTTTATATATTCTCAATATATCTATAAGCCATTCATGCGGCACTGAATCAAAGGCCTTCTTGTAATCAATGAAGGCAGTAAAAAGATTCCTTTTTTTGGAATATTCCTGGTTAGAAATGACTGAGTCGATGATGAGTTGTTCTTTGCAACCCATGGAACCCTTAGCGCATCCTTTCTGTTGAGGCTCTATGATATTGTTCAGAGCACAGTGTTGGTAGATACGCCGGGCTACACAGGATGTGACCAATTTGTATAAAGTTGGAAGACAAGTAATTGGGCGGTATTTGGCTGGATCTTGGGTGTTATTTTGATCCTTTGGAATTAAATAAGTGGTTCCCTGAGTTAGGAATGATGGTATATCCTGCGGATTAGAAATAACATGATTAATTAGTGTTGATAAGCATATATGAACACTCCAAAACTTCTTGAGCCAAAAGTTTTGAACTCCGTCTGGTCCAGGAGATTTCCAGTTGTGAAGCTCTTTGATGGTATTTGAGACTTCTTCAGTAGTGAAGGGTTCGTAAAGGGTGGTAATGTAGTGTTGGCAGTTTTGTGTCGTTTCTTCTATCCATCCAGCATTGTTGTTAAGAGCAGCTGGCGTGGAAAGTTGATTTCCCCAAAACTCATGAATTTCTTCTTGGCTTGGGTAAGTCTTATCGACACGTTCTACAGTGGAATTGAGTTTTCGGTAGAACGCCTTTTCAGAACTTTCAAAAAGAGCATTGTCGCTTTTGCGGTTGTTACTAACTTTGTACCTCCTTAGTCGTCCTGAATAAACGGGGAGCTTTTGTTTTAATGTGTCCAGACACTGATGGGCTGTGTTATTTTCTGGATCATATCTTGAGTGTCTTGCGGTAGTCAGCATTATATCTTCAGCTCTTCTGATGACTTTTCTACTTGTTACACCTCGTATGTATTCTGTGACTATACCAATATCCCTACGTAATAATTCGATCTTTCTGAGCAGTCTTTTTTCCCAGGGTGCAATTCTGTTACCATTTCTTTCGTTATTAGTAACCCGTCGTGTTCTGATCTTAACGCCCATTACATTAGCAATTGCTGTTGCTGCACAGTAGATTAGCATATGCAAATATTCCAACGTGTGAGCTTCTACGACATAGTTGGGTAGGACTTCATTGTTCACAATTTGTAACAGCGCATTTGTGGCCTCGATGTTCTGGCCATTTTGCATATCGAATCCTCCGGGCTGTACTTTTCCTCTGACTATATTTAAAATACGGCACTTGTCTAGTCCGAAGTGCATACTAATATCATTAGAAAAAGTTTCTACAGTTTTTAGCATCTCATCGAGTTGGTTGCGAGTGGAAGCCATTAATTTCAAATCATCCATGTACAATAAATGATTAAGCTTCGCCACCACATTGTTGTTATTTTTGATGCTAAAACCTGCGTCTGTGGAGTTTAATAGCTGAGATAGTGGGTTCATAGCTAGACAGAACCACAGAGGACTCAACGAATCTCCTTGAAACAGGCCCCGGCTGATTGCGATATTTTCAGTTTCGATGTTAATTTCACCAGGTATTTGAAGGTGAATTCTAGTTTTCCACTCTGTCATTATATGCTCTAAAAAGGTCACTATATTATCATCGACTTTATATATTCTCAATATATCTATAAGCCATTCATGCGGCACTGAATCAAAGGCCTTCTTGTAATCAATGAAGGCAGTAAAAAGATTCCTCTTTTTGGAATACGCCTGGTTAGAAATGACCGAGTCGATGATGAGTTGTTCTTTGCAACCCATGGAACCCTTAGCGCATCTTTTCTGTTGAGGCTCTATGATATTGTTCAGAGCACAGTGTTGGTAGATATTATTATTATACAGATTTAGCCATACGGCTCACACTCCCTCTAAGGGGGAAATTGACTCATCCCAGATACCTACGGTATCAAAAGGATTGAGCTCTGGTGGGACTCTTTCCGTGTTATCGAGCCCTAGGTAACTTGGTATGCTGGAGTTTCTCCCAGAAATTTTCGTACGCATCTGGCCGTCGCGAGTAGTACAGCTTTCTGCATGGTCTTATAAAGGTGTTCATTTAGACCCAGCTTTTCTATGCTTTCGAGGAGGGTCTTCGGAATGACTCCAGTAGTAGACATAATAATCGGTATCGTCTGGGTACTTTGCATTCTCCATTGCCTTCGTATTTGAATTTCCAGATCTCTGTACTTGGCGATCTTTTCAGTAAATTTACTACGTAGATTATTGTTGTTAGGTATCGCCACATCAATTAGTGTTGTTTGTCTTGTTAATTTATTAACTAGTACCAGATCTGGTCTATTATGTGCCACTGTTTGGTCTGTGAGCAAAGTGCGGTCCCAGTATAGCTTGTAGTTGCCATCCTCAAGCATACTCTCGGGGACGTATTGATAATACGGGAGATGGTCCGTTTGGAGAAGTCCCAGCTTGATAGCTATCTCTTGATGAAGTATTTTTCCAACTGCGTCATGCCGTTCCTTGTATTCAGTTGCAGCAAATGCCTGGCAGCCCCCTGTAAGATGTTGGATGGTTTCTTGGGCTTGACATCCATATCGGCATCTGTCGTTTTGAACCTGAGGGTCTTTGATGATATATTTCAGGTAATTTCTGGTTGGTATAACCTAATCCTGAATGGCCAGTAATGAACCCTCCGTTTCAGGGAACATCTTTCCTGATGTCAACCAATAGTTCGACGCTGTATTGTCGACATAGTCTTGGCTGACCTCATTGGGATGTCGCCCGTGCAGAGGTTTACCCATCCAGGTGCGCATTTTTTCGTCTTTAGTGAGGTGGTTTATGCGCATTTCTGCTTCTCTCAGTTTTATCGGTGTTGTGTCATCTACTGCGCAAATAGCGCGATGTAGAGTAGGTGTCTCAGCTTGCATCTGAAAATAAGATCTTAAATTAGCAATTTGTTTATCTAATTGCTCACCTATATCCATAAGTCCTCTTCCTCCTAGATTCCGTGGTAATGTCGTTCTTTCTACTGCACTTTTAGGATGGTGTTTTTGTGCCTTTGTGAGGTGTGTTCGTACTTTTCGCTGAAGATTTTCTATATCTGTTTTTGTCCACTTAACAATACCAAATGAACAGCTAAGCGCGGAACAAGCGTAGGTGTTTAGTGCCTTAAACAAATTTTTACTGTTAAGCTGTGAACGAAGCAGCTGTTTTATCCTTCGTATAAACTCAGTAGTTATCTCAGTTTTCATTTGCTTATGGTCAATTTTCCGCGCCTGCTTTACTCCAAGATATTTGTATATATCGTTTTCACCCATGGCCTCGATGTTCTGGCCATTTTGCATATCGAATCCACCGGGCTGTTTCTTTCCTCTAACTATATTTAAAACGCGGCACTTGTCTAGTCCAAAGTGCATATTAATATCATTAGAGAATGTTTCTACTGTTTTTAGCATTTCTTCTAGATTGTCTCGAGTAGAAGCCATTAATTTCAAATCATCCATATACAACAGATGATTAAGCTTCGCTACTACAGTATTGTTGTTTTTAATGCTAAAACCTGAGTCAGTGGAATTTAATAGCTGTGATAGAGGGTTCATAGCCAAACAGAACCACAATGGACTCAGCGAGTCTCCTTAAAACAGGCCCCGGGTGATTGCGATATTTTCCGTTTCGATATTGTTTTCACCAGGTGTTCGGAGGTGAATTTTAGTCTTCCAACTTGTCATTATATGCCTTAAAAAAGTCACTATGTTATCATCGACTTTGTATATTTTCAATATATCTATAAGCCATTCATGCGGCACTGAATCAAAGGCCTTTTTATAGTCAATAAAGGCAGTAAAGAGGTTCCTTTTTTTTTCTGATTGCCTGGTTAGAAATGACTGAGTCGATGATAAGTTGTTCTTTGCAACCCATAGAACCCTTAGCGCATCCTTTCTGTTGAGGCTCTATGATATTGTTTAGAGTACAGTGTTGGTAGATACGCCGGGTTATACAGGATGTGACCAATTTATACAAAGTTGGAAGACAAGTAATTGGGCGGTACTTGGCTGGATCTTGGGTGTTATTTTGATCCTTCGGTATTAAATAAGTGGTTCCCTGAATTAGAAATGATGGTATTTCCTGCGGGTTAGAAATAACATGATTAATTAATGTTGACAAGCACTCATGAATACTCCAAAACTTCTTAAGCCAGAAGTTCTGAACTCCATCTGGTACAGGAGATTTCCAGTTATGAAGCTCTTTGATGATATTTGAGACCTCATCGGTAGTGAATGGTTCGTAGTTAGCTGTGACATAGTGGCTACAGTTGTGCGTCGTATCTTCTATCCAGCCAGCATTGTTGTTAAGAGCAGCTGGTGTGGAAAGTTGATTTCCCCAAAACTCATGAATCTCTTCTTGGCTTGGGTAAGACTTGTCGACACTTTCTACGGTGGAATTGAGTTTTCGGTAGAACGCCTTCTCAGAGTTCTCAAAAAGTGCATTGTCACATTTTCGGTTGTTACTAACTTTATACCTTCTTAATCGACCTGAATAGACGGAGAGTTTTTGTTTTAATGTATCCAGACACTGTTGGGCTGTGTTATTTTCCGGATCGTATCTCGAGTGTCTTGCAGTGCTCCGCATTATTTCTTCAACTCTCTTAATGACTTTTCTACTTGTTACACCTCTTATACAGGGTGTCCCGAAAAGATTGGTCATAAATTATACCACAGATTCTGGGGTCAAAAATAGGTTGATTGAACCTTACTTACCTATATACCATTGTGCACACAAAAAAAGTTACAGCCCTTTGAAGTTACAAAATGAAAATCGATTTTTTCTCATATATCGAAAACTTTTAGAGATTTTTTATTGAAAATGGACACGTGGCATTTTTATGGCAGCAGTATCCTAAAACAAAATTAAAGTGAAATTTGTGCACCCCATACATATTTTATGGGGGTTTTGTTCCTTTAAACCCCCCCAAACTTTTGTGTACGTTCCAATTAAATTATTATTGTGGCACCATTAGTTAAACACAATGTTTTTAAAACTTTTTTGCCTCTTAGTACTTTTTCGATAAGCCAGTATTTATGGACATATTTTGAATATTTTTCGAATCCATCACATATTTGTATATGGTTAAGTATGATGATAGAGACCTGTTAATGATCTGAATATTTATTGATAATTTACATTTTTAGGTATATTTTGAAAAATAAGCCATACCTCGATAAAAGATGACTTGCCAAAAAAAGACTAAGAGGCAAAAAAGTTTAAAAAACCCTGTGTTTAACTAACGGTACCACAATAATTGTTTAATTGGAACGTACAAAAACATTTGGGGGTTTAAAGGAACAAAGCCCCCGTAAAATTTTTATGTAAACATATTAAAAAAGAAGCCGCATCTCGATAAAATCGCTTATCGAAAAAATACTAAGAGGCAAAAAAGTTTTAAAAACGTTTTGTTTAACTAATGGTACCACAATAATGAATTAAATGGAACGTACACAAAAGTTTGGGGGGTTTAAGGGAACAAAACCCCCATAAAATTTTTATGGGGTGGACAAACTTCACTATAATTTCGTTGTAAGATGTTCCTGCCCTGAAAATTATACATGTCCATTTTCAATAAAAAATCTCTAATTGTTTTCGATATATTGAAAAAAATCGATTTTCATTTTGTAACTTCAAAGGGCTATAACTTTTTTCATGAGCACATTTGTACTAAGGTAAGTTAGGTTCAATCGAACTATTTTTGACCCCAGAATTTGTGGTATAATTTATGACCAATCTTTTCGGGACACCCTGTATATTCTGTTACTTGACCAATATCCCTACGCAGTAATTCAATTTTTCCGAGAAGTCTTTTTTCCCAAGGTGCAGTCCTGTTTCAAGTCCTTCCGTTATTAGTACCCCGTCTTGTTCTTATCTTAACGCCCATTACATTAGCAATTGCTGTTGCTGCACAGTAGATTAGCATATGCAGATATTCCAATGAGTGGGCTTCTACGACATAGTTGGGTAGGACTTCAGTGTTCACAATTTGTAACAGCGCACCTAGTTTCTTACAAGAGTTTATTCGTGGTAGCGGTGGTCTGCTAAGTGGATTTGTTCCATTAAACTCTTGTACAGCACGAGCCATTTCGTTTGCTAGACTATCGCTCAACTCGTTGTTTTCCTGCTCTGTATTGTCAGGTTGAGTTTCTGCTATAGGAATCTCAGGAATCTGCTCATCAAGAACTGCATTAGGGACTTGATCTATAACTAGCTCTTGGTTATTAATCTCCCGTTCGACTTCGCTTTTGATCGTATTGCGTCTAGTCTCTGGGATAAGGTTGTTTCTTATGATTACCCGGTATTGATCTGATACTCTTTGCTCCGATACTTGAATATCTGGGTACTCCCTGCAAAATTCGGCATACAGCTGTTGTCTGTAGCCGATCGTTTGTTGACCGAGGTTTGTCACCTTATAATAGGAGCGCAAAATGCTTTCGTTAATGGACACAGTCCATTTCATGCGCTGCCTCGGTCGTCCCGCTTGAGTGAGCGCCGGCTGATGTTCCAGCGCAGCACCTTCAGCGAGTGGAGCTCTTGCTGTTGTTTGGCTCGCTTGTGGTTGTTGTTGTTGTTGGGCTGTAGCTGTTTGTGTGACAGGGGCCCGCCTCCTCAACACCCTGCCACCGACGTCCCGCATGCTGTCACGTCCAGCGCCGGCTCCATGTCGCAAATCATATATCAAATTGAATAAAAAATCTCAGGGTGCCTTTTAATATATAAAAAAAAAAAAAAAATTATCTTACGTTATATTTATCTTCTCTCGTGGGTTCAGTATCTCTGAGTTGATCCTAATCGGGATAAAATAGGGAAAAGAAATAAAGCAAACTATTAAAATAAAAATACAGAATTGTCTTTTATTTATCAAATTAATACTATGAAATCTATCGAATCTAAAAACCTGTGGACACAGATGTCCGAATGAAATTTATACCATTTAAATTTATTATCTTTACAAAAAAAACCAATTTATCGGTTTGTTCCCGATGACTTTGGTAAAACAAACTAAACCAAACAAATTTATGTCTTCGCAAGGTTACCTATATTTACTATTTATATTTTGAAATATTGGAACTTTAATTCATATGCTTTTTACTCAAAAATTTATTTCCCGAACATAAAAAATCTCTTTCACATAAATTGACTGACCTTTTGCTTCCCTCACTTGGATGTCTTCTCGTGACCCCAAACAGCTCTCCCTCGTTGATTATGTTAAAGGCTACTCATCAAAGCCTCTCTCCGTTGTACAGCTTCAAAACTGTCAGCATACCAGCACTAATTCTCCAACAAACCGTGTTTCTTTGACACGTTCTCGATTCAACAAAACTCCAAAAATTCTCTGCTCTCCTTCTCACAATACTACAGAATCAAAGAGGTATTTCGTCTCGATTTGATCTGTTTCTCGTTCCACTTTTCAACACTATTCTCCACTATCAACCAGCCACTGATATATGCTAACTATCTACTCCACTTAACACGTCGAAAACCGCTTCTTCTCGCTGCCAACAACATAATGAATAATTTTGCACTGTATATTCTTAGAAGGAAGAGATATATATATATATATATATATATATATATATATATATATATATATATATATATATATATATATATATATATATATATATATATATATATATATATATATATACATATATATATACATATAAAAAACAAAATATGCACAAGATGGAATGCAACCATAGACACGTGTTTCTGACTTATTGGTCGTCATCAGTATGATATAGCTAAACAGGAGCAATGCAACCAATTTGTGGCTATAATGTTAGAAGACCCTCAGGATTCGAGAGCAACAACTAACAAATCCACGGAGGAAGCTACAGCCACCTGAGGAAAGGAATGCCAAACGTTTAGAACGTTTTAAACAATCAAACAAGGAGAGGTTAGCGCGAGTTAATAAATATCGGCATGGCTCGCAATAAGTATGAAAAACAAAATATGCACAAGATGGAATGCAACCATAGACACGTGTTTCTGACTTATTAGTCGTCATCAGTATGATATAGCTAAACAGGAGCAATGCAACCAATTTGTGGCTATAATGTTAGAAGACCCTCAGGATTCGAGAGCAACATATAGCTATATCATACTGATGACGACTAATAAGTCAGAAACACGTGTCTATGGTTGCATTCCATCTTGTGCATATTTTGTTTTTCATACTTATTGCGAGCCATGCCGATATTTATTAACTCGCGCTAAGCTCTCCTTGTTTGATTGTTTAAAACGTTCTAAACGTTTGGCATTCCTTGCCTCAGGTAGCTGTAGCTTCCTCCGTGGATTTGTTAGTTGTTGCTCTCGAATCCTGAGGGTCTTCTAACATTATAGCCACAAATTGGTTGCATTGCTCCTGTTTAGCTATATCATACTGATGACGACTAATAAGTCAGAAACACGTGTCTATGGTTGCATTCCATCTTGTGCATATTTTGGTTTTCATACTTATTGCGAGCCATGCCGATATTTATTAACTCGCGCTAACCTCTCCTTGTTTGATTGTTTAAAACGTTCTAAACGTTTGGCATTCCTTGCCCCAGGTAGCTGTAGCTTCCTCCGTGGATTTGTTAGTTGTTGCTCTCGAATCCTGAGGGTCTTCTAACATTATAGCCACAAATTGGTTGCATTGCTCCTGTTTAGCTATATCATACTGATGACGACTAATAAGTCAGAAACACGTGTCTATGGTTGCATTCCATCTTGTGCATATTTTGTTTTTCATACTTATTGCGAGCCATGCCGATATTTATTAACTCGCGCTAACCTCTCCTTATATATATGTATATATATATATATATATATATATATATATATATATATATATATATATATATATATATATATATATATATATATGAGTTAGAAGCAACCTACCTTGCTCGTTTCGGTACGAAACCGATCTGTGCCTCTACTTTGAGGTAGGTTGCTTCTAACTAACTCAGATTGCGCTAGTCCCATAAGGACTGCATGGCTGTCTTACGGCCTCGGGTATACGGAGGAAATATTCTACATCTTCGTCTGTTCTGAGAGCTTGGCTGATGAGCTGTAGACAGCGAAAACGTTCCCAAGATGGCAGCACAGACGAAGGTAGAATATTTATTTCCCGTATAATATTTTACATATATATATATATATATATATATATATATATATATATATATATATATATATATATATATATATATATATATATATATATATATATATATATATATATATATATATATATTGTTATATTTCTATTTGATCTGAAAATTAAATTTTCTGTTTAAATTAAATTTAAATTTAAATTTGAATTCTGCTTATAATTATCAATTAAATTTTGATAATTATAAGCAGAATTCAATTTAATATAAAATATTTTCAATTTTCTCAACCACGGGCATATAAATTTAGAACAACCTGTATACAACAAATTGTTATATTTAATTTTAAGAAGTGATTAGAAGAAGCATATGAAACTCGGGACAATGCGCTTAGAATAAACAAAGTGAATGGCGCATACCATTATCGTTCTTCGCGGAAGGTTCGATCATTAGCCTATGCTAAATAAGACTCAGTTGAAATAGATAATAGTTCATTATCGGTGTTCGCGGAAGGTTCGATCATTAGCCTATGCTAAATAAGACTCAGTTGAAGTAGATAATAGGTCATTAAATTTTGTAAATAGTAGAAAGTAATTTTAGAATGGGAATTAACTATTTTTTTTGGAAATCCATTAAGCATATTTAGAAAGATTAAAAATTGGTTTTGAGGAATACTGCGAATGAGAGTTGGAGGTGGAAGGTTGATTTGTGAATCTGGAAGGGATATTTAGAAAGTAGGGGAATGAATGAAAAGATAGATCAGAATGTTTTGAGCTGTCGAGAAGTGAAGTCCAGTAGTAGACGGTAGTGTACGGAGAGTGAGAAAAGCCGGTGTAGTTCCGTGAGTGTGGAGTATCTATCGTGGAACGAGAGGTAGGCCAGGTTGAGAGTAAAATAACCTCCTTGAGCCAAGAGTGTCCCGGTAGCTGATTGCAGTTTCGAAAAAGGTAGAATACAGCATCACGACAGAAGCAGGAACGAGAGCTATACGAGCTAGTTTTCAAAGGAGAACATTACTGAAAGCCAGGACGAGGTTTTGATCGCAGCCAAGGATAGCAGGAAACGGGTCTTGTGTGAAGACATTCTCAGTTCACCAGAAAAAGGTCAGTCTCATTTGTTTGGACATGAATGTATGGGTTTTTCGTATTAAATACCACATTTAAAATTGAAGAACATAATAAATAATATCAGAAAAGCTTCATCAAACTTAAATAGAATTGTTGCTAATAAATCATAATAGTTAAATGTTAATAAAAACTTTCAATTGGAAACCAAAAGGAAATAAGATTCCCATGTGTAAATGTTATGTTTAAGAATAATAAGATATAGCAAATATTAAGCAGTGATTGCCATTTAAATAAAATAAATAATATTTTGATTATAATTGTAACCCATATGTGTGTATTATTTTACTCTTTTCTTTCCTATCCCGATTAGGAACCATTGAGAAATACTTAGAAGCCACGTAAGTAAGTAATTAATTTTATAAAAAGCCCTGAGATTGAAAACATATTGATATGTGATCTGGTAAATTAATTAGATTATTATTAATGCATTGATTAAATTAAATGACATATAAGAATATTATCTCATATCAATAATCAAGATCACATCAACTGTCGTCCAACGGAAAGCATTGAAGAGTATTTCTAGTGGCAAATTTGAAGGATAGAAAGAGTAAAGCCGGTATTTGAAAATTTATATGCCTGTGGTAAAAAGTGAGATACTTACATTTGATAACATAAAAGTTTAGATCTCTTTAGGTACAAATTTTACATAACTGATTTAATATTTATTTTTACGATATTTGCATTTGATATATTTATTGACAATTTATAATATTTGGGTGAGAAAAAGTCGTCTTGGTAACACTAGTAAAATTTCATATTTGGCGGGGATAGTACTTCTTGTAAACAAATGTCTGTGACAAGAAGCCAAAGCAAAGACAACAAAAAACAAAAAGAACATTCAGACCAAGAAGATATCTTAGACACGACAATCATGGCATCAGAACAGCAAGAATTATCAGGAATAGATAAACTATTACAACTGATGCAACTCCAGTCACAAAAAATGGATGAAGCAAAAAGGACAATGGATAAAAATCAGGAAGAAACATCAAAGAAAATGGATAAAGTGGATCAAAAAATGGATGAATCACAACAAAAAAGGGATGAAACACAACAAAAAATAGATGAAACACAACAAAAATTGGATCAAAAAATGGATGAAACACAACAAAAAATGGATGAAACACAACAAAAATTGGATCAAAAAATGGATGAAACACAACAAAAAATGAAACAAGCAATAGAAGAGAACAACAACAAAATGGAGGAACGCATAGGAAAGTATGAAAAGGAAGTAAAAGGATGTTTAACAACAATGAAAAACGAGATGAAAGAACAAGAAATGAAAATTCAAAGCAAAATAAAGGAAATAACGAATTGCCAAAAAAAGGAAATAGAAAATTTGGAAAATAAGTTGGAAAATGCTATTCAAGTAGACAGAGAAGAAGTGGAAAAAAGAATCACAGAAATAGAAAAAGAAGTCACCGAAAACCGGACGCAACAAAATGTAGGAGAAAGAAGAGAAATGGTTATACATAGCACAGATGACGTGAAGATAAGGTTTGGCGGGGATGTAAGAAGATTACACCCAGTGCCGTTCATAAATAGCCTGAAAAAGAAAATACAACACATCGGAAATTTTGAAACAGCAAAAGAAACTATCAGAAACCATCTAAAATATGAAGCAAGCCTATGGTTCGATTGCAAAGAAGAAGAATTTGACAGTTGGCAACAATTTGAACAAAAATTTTTGAATTATTTCTGGGGAAAAGTCCAACAATTGGAAATTAACAAGGAATTGCAAAATGGGAAATACAATGATAGGATGGGTATATCAGAAAGGACATATGCATTACAAATTTACTATAACGCAAAACATTTACAATATAATTACTCATCGGAACAATTAGTCGAACTGATTGCAAGACATTTCGAAGAAACGCTGGAAGACCATATCACATTGCAAAACTACAAAGACATAGATAGTTTATGCCAATTCCTACAAATAAGAGAATCACGTTTAAGAGAAAGAAAATCAAGAAGGTCGCGAGAAGATTACAGGCCCCGAGAAACACAGGATTACAGAGATAGAAATCAAAATAGGAGGGACTATACAAGACGAGATTTTAATCCCAGAAGGGAAAACGAAAATAGAGACAACGGAAGAGGAAATTATGAACAAAGAAATAGGCAATGGAATGAGGACAGAAATCGAGAATACCAGAATAGAAACACCACACTCGCAAATCAAGAAAACAGAAATAATGGTAGACAAAATGAACAGGGATATCGAGAAAACCGAAACAGATCCGACAGACCAAGAGAAAATAGAAGAGAAGTAAATAATACCCAGACAGATGAATATGACGGAGAGAGACATTATGACGAAAATATAAACAACGATGAGCAACCGGCGTCTTTTCACGACGGCGCTCACTAAAAACCAAAAATCAAACAGGAATCTTTTGTAACCCCAAGGAGTTTATTAAATTGGCAAGAAACAACGAAAAGAAAAATAGAGTTAATTTAAAATTTGTGGATGGATTTATCAACGAGAAACCAATTAAAATTATGATAGACACTGGATCTGAAATAACATTGGTCAACAGAAAACTAATAGAAGAAGTTAACTTAACAAATTTAATTTACAAAATACCTAGGGTAAATTTAGTGGGCGCAAACAAACGGACATTGGCAACTATAAATGAAGGCATACGAGTAATGGTACGACTGGGTAAGAAGATGTATGCACTACAATGTGTAATAATGCCAAACATGTCACATGACATGATAGTAGGAGTTGACGAATTAGCAGAAAAACATGTAGTGATAGATTTTAAAAATAATACGATGAATCTAACAGAAGAAAAAGAAGAAGAACAGGACAAGGAACAGGAGAAACAAAATACGGACGAATCAGGTAAAGAACAAACAGTGGAAATGAATTTGGCAACGAAGCAAGGACAAAGAAGAAAAGGGAGAAAAAGTCAGAAAAAGACAAAAGAAAATGAAACCTGTGGCTCCTCAAAAGAAGAGTTGAGCCCAGAAGAAGAAAAATTGAGAGTATCAAAAGCAAAAGAAAACTGGGATTCCTCAAAAGAAGAGATGAGCTCAGGAGAAGAAGAAATAAAGCTAACAAATGAAAGCGAAAAAGATATGATCGAAACAGTGGCATTTGAAGAGGAGGCATATGAAAACGAGGATGCAGAATACACGGTAAAAGTATGTGAAAAATCTGAGGAAAAAGACAGAAGATTGATATGGGAAAAAGGGAAAGACAACATAATAGCCGACACTCTAACACAGGATGAGGACACTGAAAATAAGGAAACAATTACTCTACAGGTGGGACTAATTAGAGTAATACAAGGAGAAGGGGTATAAGACGTAGATTAAAGTAAGGAAATATACAGGGAGTTGGTTTTGCCTCGAGAAAATTTATTTAAAAATGCAGATAAATTTTATCGAATACAAGGCGGGGATTTGTTATATTTCTATTTGATCTGAAAATTAAATTTTGATAATTATAAGCAGAATTCAATTTAATATAAAATATTTTCAATTTTCTCAACCACGGGCATATAAATTTAGAACAACCTGTATACAACAAATTGTTATATTTAATTTTAAGAAGTGATTAGAAGAAGCATATGAAACTCGGGACAATGCGCTTAGAATAAACAAAGTGAATGGCGCATACCATTATCGTTCTTCGCGGAAGGTTCGATCATTAGCCTATGCTAAATAAGACTCAGTTGAAATAGATAATAGTTCATTATCGGTGTTCGCGGAAGGTTCGATCATTAGCCTATGCTAAATAAGACTCAGTTGAAGTAGATAATAGGTCATTAAATTTTGTAAATAGTAGAAAGTAATTTTAGAATGGGAATTAACTATTTTTTTTGGAAATCCATTAAGCATATTTAGAAAGATTAAAAATTGGTTTTGAGGAATACTGCGAATGAGAGTTGGAGGTGGAAGGTTGATTTGTGAATCTGGAAGGGATATTTAGAAAGTAGGGGAATGAATGAAAAGATAGATCAGAATGTTTTGAGCTGTCGAGAAGTGAAGTCCAGTAGTAGACGGTAGTGTACGGAGAGTGAGAAAAGCCGGTGTAGTTCCGTGAGTGTGGAGTATCTATCGTGGAACGAGAGGTAGGCCAGGTTGAGAGTAAAATAACCTCCTTGAGCCAAGAGTGTCCCGGTAGCTGATTGCAGTTTCGAAAAAGGTAGAATACAGCATCACGACAGAAGCAGGAACGAGAGCTATACGAGCTAGTTTTCAAAGGAGAACATTACTGAAAGCCAGGACGAGGTTTTGATCGCAGCCAAGGATAGCAGGAAACGGGTCTTGTGTGAAGACATTCTCAGTTCACCAGAAAAAGGTCAGTCTCATTTGTTTGGACATGAATGTATGGGTTTTTCGTATTAAATACCACATTTAAAATTGAAGAACATAATAAATAATATCAGAAAAGCTTCATCAAACTTAAATAGAATTGTTGCTAATAAATCATAATAGTTAAATGTTAATAAAAACTTTCAATTGGAAACCAAAAGGAAATAAGATTCCCATGTGTAAATGTTATGTTTAAGAATAATAAGATATAGCAAATATTAAGCAGTGATTGCCATTTAAATAAAATAAATAATATTTTGATTATAATTGTAACCCATATGTGTGTATTATTTTACTCTTTTCTTTCCTATCCCGATTAGGAACCATTGAGAAATACTTAGAAGCCACGTAAGTAAGTAATTAATTTTATAAAAAGCCCTGAGATTGAAAACATATTGATATGTGATCTGGTAAATTAATTAGATTATTATTAATGCATTGATTAAATTAAATGACATATAAGAATATTATCTCATATCAATAATCAAGATCACATCAATATATATATATATATATATATATATATATATATATATATATATATATATATATATATATACAGGGTGCGCCAAACCTCTGGTCTTCTTTGATTACGGCTAAATTATGAGATATACAAAAAAATGTTTATAACAAAACTAATGTGTATCAAAGAGGTCTATAATTTAAAATTATTTTCAATTATACAGGGTGAGTCAGAACGACGGTATGAACCAAAGTTGTATTTTTTTAAATGGAACACCCTGTATATTAAATCATTTTTGAATATATTATTTAAAAATATGAAAAATTTGTATAAGGTCTTATAGGCCTAAAGTTAATAATTTTCAAAATATTTACATTTTTATTGAGAAAAATGGTAATATTTATAGGGTTGTGGATTATGTTTCCAAGGAAATAAAAATTTAGGTGACAGGTTAAAGTTTTTAAAATATAGTGTTATTTTCAAATAATTTAATATTTTTTACTTTTAGCCATAAAATATACAGTGTGATCACTATTTGCAAATACAAAATTTTCTCATTTTTTTTAAATGGGACACCCTGTATATTAGTTTTGCGTTTGGTAGTAAATATTACAACCTTTCTTTTGGTATAAGGTTGTATGTACCTAGCATGTTTCGTTTTGTAGATATTTAAAAAAAACTATAGATTTTACGTTTTTGCGGATTTTTTATTTAAAAATTTTTTTGCAAAAAAAAATAATTATAATCTGGTTTTAGAAACATACAGTAAAATATAAAATATGAAAATAAAAACGTAATTAAAGATTAAAATAAATCGTATGCTAGTACAATTCAACTGAATTTAATAACTTTAAATTATTTTACAAAAAATATTTTACCTTATTAATGAATACATAAATTAGTTACTAAATTAAAAAAAAAACAACCAAATTTTAAATCAATCGTAGTAATTCTTCTACCGCAGCAACTTTCCTGTACCAAATTAATTGTTAGTTATATTGTATTTACGAGTAAGATCAGTTAATAACTTTTTAATTTACCTACATCTTGAGAACGTATAAAGTATGCTTTGAAACAAATGAACGTTATGGAAGTATATTAAGAAGTAAATAGTATCTATGTACCTACTCGTGTCACAAAAGCTGGTAATAATTTCTAATGGTTTCGCCCAAAACAAATGTCATATCCAAAAATTTTTCGGTTAAAAAATTAAAATTTAAAATATAAAAAATTTTTACAAAAATTTCAACTACAAAAGTATTACCAGTTTTTGTGACACCAGTAAATACTATTTATATTAATAAATAATTTGGATGATACATTTAACATTCATTTGTTTCAAAGCATACTTTATAATAATTTTTATATTCTCAAGATGTATGTAAGTAAATTTAAAAGGTAAATTAAAAGTTTAACTAAATACAATTTAACTAACAATTAATTTGGTACAGGAAAGTTGCTGTAGTAGAAAAATTACTACGGTTGATTTAAAATTTGGTTGTTGATTTAATTTAGTAACTAATTTATGCATTCATTAATATGGTAAAATATTTTTTGTAAAATAATTTAAAGTTATTAAATTCAATTGAATTGTACTAGCATACGATTTATTTTAATCTTTAATTACGTTTTTATTTTCATATTTTATATTTTGGTGTATGTTTCTAAAACCAGATTATAATTATTTTTTTTGCAAAAAAATTTTTAAATAAAAAATCCGCAAACACGTAAAATCTATAGTTTTTTTAAAATATCTACAAAACGAAGCAAGCTAGGTACATACAACCTTATACCAAAAGAAAGGTTGTAATATTTACTACAAAACGCAAAACTAATATACAGGGTGTCCCATTTAAAAAAAATGAGAAAATTTTGTATTTGCAAATAGGGATCACACTGTATATTTTATGGCTAAAAGTAAAAAATATTAAATTATTTAAAAATAACACTATATTTTAAAAACTTTGACCTATCACCTAAATTTTTATTTCCTTGGAAACATAATCCACAACCCTATAAATATTACCATTTTTCTCAATAAAAATGTAAATATTTCGAAAATTATTAACTTTAGGCCTATAAGACCTTATACAAATTTTTCATATTTTTAAATAATATATTCAAAAATGATTTAATATACAGGGTGTTCCATTTAAAAAAATACAACTTTGGTTCATACCGTCGTTCTGACTCACCCTGTATAATTGAAAATAATTTTAAATTATAGACCTCTTTGATACACATTAGTTTTGTTATTAACATTTTTTTGTATATCTCATAGTTTAGCCGTAATCAAAGAAGACCAGAGGTTTGGCGCACCCTGTATATATTGATGTGATCTTTATTATTGATATGAGATAATATTTTTATATGTCATTTAATTTAATCAATGCATTAATAATAATCTAATTAATTTACCAGATCACATATCAATATGTTTTCAATCTCAGGGCTTTTTATAAAATTAATTACTTACTTACGTGGCTTCTAAGTATTTCTCAATGGTTCCTAATCGGGATAGGAAAGAAAAGAGTAAAATAATAACACATATGGGTTACAATTGTAATCAAAATATTGTTTATTTTATTTAAATGGCAATCACTGCTTAATATTTGCTATATCTTATTATTCTTAAACATAATATTTACACATGGGAATCTTATTTCCTTTTGGTTTCCAATTGAAAGTTTTTATTAACATTTAACTATTATGATTTATTAGCAACAATTCTATTTACGTTTGATGAAGCTTTTCTGATATTATTGATTATGTTTCTTCAATTTTAAATGTGGTATTTAATACGAAAAACCCATACATTCATGTCCAAACAAATGAGACTGACCTTTTTCTGGTGAACTGAGAATGTCTTCACACAAGACCCGTTTCCTGCTATCCTTGGCTGCAGTCAAAACCTCGTCCTGGCTTCCAGTAATGTTCTCCTTTGAAACTAGCTCGTATAGCTCTCGTTTCCTGCTTCTGTCGTGATGCTGTGTTCTACCTTTTTCGAAACTGCAATCAGCTACCGGGAACTCTTGGCTCAAGGAGGTTCTTTTACTCTCAACCTGGCCTACCTCTCGTTCCACGATAGATACTCCACACTCACGGAACTACACCGGCTTTCTCACTCTCCGTACACTACCGTCTACTACTGGACTTCACTTCTCGACAGCTCAAAACATTCTGCTCTCTATTTGTCATTCATTCCCCTACTTTCTAAATATCCCTTCCAGATTCACAAATCAAACTTCCACCACCAACTCTCATTCGCAGTATTCCTCAAAACCAATTTTTAATCTTTCTAAATATGCTTAATGGATTTCAAAAGAAAAATAGTTAATTCCCATTCTAAAATTACTTTCTACTAATTACAAAATTTAATGATCTATTATCTACTTCCACTAAGTCTTATTTAGCATCGGCTAATGATCGAACCTTCCGCGAACAACGATAATGACCTATTATCGATTTCACTTGAGTTTTATTTTAAGCGCATTGTCCCGAGTTTCGTTTAATCACTTCTTAAAATTAAATATAACAATTTGTTGTATACAGGTTGTTCTAAATTTATATGCCCGTGGTTGAGAAAATTGAAAATATTTTATATTAAATTGAATTCTGTTTATAATTATCAAAATTTAATTTTCATATCAAATAGAAATATAACAAATCCCCGCCTTGTATTCGATAAAATTTATCTGCAATTTAAAATAAATTTTCTCGAGGCAAAACCAACTCCCTGTATATTTCCTTACTTTAATCTACGTCTTATACCCCTTCTTCTTGTATTACTCTAATTAGTCCAACCTGTAGAGTAATTGTTTCCTTATTTTCAGTGTCCTCATCCTGTGTTAGAGTGTCGGCTATTATGTTGTCTTTCCCTTGTTCCCATATCAATCTTCTGTCTTTTTCCTCAGATTTTTCACATACTTTTACCGTGCATTCTGCATCCTCGTTTTCATATGCCTCCTCTTCAAATGCCACTGTTTCGATTATATCTTTTTCGCTTTCATTTGTTAGCTTTATTTCTTCTTCTCCTGAGCTCATCTCTTCTTTTGAGGAATCCCAGTTTTCTTTTGCTTTTGAAACTCTCAATTTTTCTTCTTCTGGGCTCAACTCTTCTTTTGGGGAGCCACAGGTTTCATTTTCTTTTGTCTTTTTCTGACTTTTTCTCCCTTTTCTTCTTTGTCCTTGCTTCGTTGCCAAATTCATTTCCACTGATTGTTCTTTACCTGATTCGTCCGTATTTTGTTTCTCCTGTTCCTTGTCCTGTTCTTCTTCTTTTTCTTCTGTTAGATTCATCGTATTATTTTTAAAATCTATCCCTACATGTTTTTCTGCCAATTCGTCAACTCCTACTATCATGTCATGTGACATGTTTGGCATTATTACACATTGTAGTGCATACATCTTCTTACCCAGTCGTACCATTACTCGTATGCCTTCATTTATAGTTGCCAATGTCCGTTTGTTTGCGCCCACTAAATTTACCCTAGGTATTTTGTAAATTAAATTTGTTAAGTTAACTTCTTCTATTAGTTTTCTGTTGACCAATGTTATTTCAGATCCAGTGTCTATCATAATTTTAATTGGTTTCTCGTTGATAAATCCCTCCACAAATTTTAAATTAACTCCATTTTTCTTTTCGTTGTTTCTTGCCAATTTAATAAACTCCTTGGGGTTACAAAAGATTCCTGTTTGATTTTTGGTTTTTAGTGAGCGCCGTCGTGAAAAAACGCCGGTTGCTCATCGTTGTTTATATTTTTGTCATAATGTCTCTCTCCGTCATATTCATCTGTCTGGGTATTATTTACTTCTCTTCTATTTTCTCTTGGTCTGTCGGATCTGTTTCGGTTTTCTCGATATCCCTGTTCATTTTGTCTACCATTATTTCTGTTTTCTTGATTTGAGCGTGTGATGTTTCTATTCTGGTATTCTCGATTTCTGTCCTCATTCCATTGCCTATTTCTTTGTTCATAATTTCCTCTTCCGTTGTCTCTATTTTCGTTTTCCCTTCTGGGATTAAAATCTCGTCTTGTATAGTCCCTCCTATTTTGATTTCTATCTCTGTAATCTTGTGTTTCTCGGGGCCTGTAATCTTCTCGCGACCTTCTTGATTTTCTTTCTCTTAAACGTGATTCTCTTATTTGTAGGAATTGGCATAAACTATCTATGTCTTTGTAGTTTTGCAATGTGATATGGTCTTCCAGCGTTTCTTCGAAATGTCTTGCAATCAGTTCGACTAATTGTTCCGATGAGTAATTATATTGTAAATGTTTTGCGTTATAGTAAATTTGTAATGCATATGTCCTTTCTGATATACCCATCCTATCATTGTATTTCCCATTTTGCAATTCCTTGTTAATTTCCCATTGTTGGACTTTTCCCCAGAAATAATTCAAAAATTTTTGTTCAAATTGTTGCCAACTGTCAAATTCTTCTTCTTTGCAATCGAACCATAGGCTTGCTTCATTTTTTAGATGGCTTCTGATAGTTTCTTTTGCTGTTTCGAAATTTCCGATGTGCTGTATTTTCTTTTTCAGGCTATTTATGAACGGCACTGGGTGTAATCTTCTTACATCCCCGCCAAACCTTATCTTCACGTCATCTGTGCTATGTATAACCATTTCTCTTCTTTCTCCTACATTTTGTTAAATATTGATTTCCGCAATCTTTCTTTCCATTTCTTCTCTGATTGCTTGAATAGCGTTTTGCAACTTGTTTTCCACACTTTCCATTTCTTTTTTCTGGCAATTCTTTATTTCCTTTATTTTGCTTTTGATTTCTTTAATCTCTGTCTCTTGTTGTCCCATATCGTTCTTGATCATTGTCAAACATCCTTTTACTTCCTTTTCATACTTTCCTATGCGTTTCTCCATTTTCTTGTTGTTCTCTTCTATTGCTTGTTTCATTTTTTGTTGTGTTTCATCCATTTTTTGATCCAATTTTTGTTGTGTTTCATCCATTTTTTGTTGTGTTTCATTTTGATTTTTATCCATTGTCCTTTTTGCTTCATCCATTTTTTGTGACTGGAGTTGCATCAGTTGTAATAGTTTATCTATTCCTGATAATTCTTGCTGTTCTGATGCCATGATTGTCTTGTCTAAAATATCTTCTTGGTCTGAATTATTCTCTTGATTTTTGTTGTCCTTGCTTTGGCTTCTTGTCACAGACATTTGTTTTCAAGAAGTACTGTCCCCGCCAAATATGAAATTTTACTAGTATGTTACCAAGACGACTTTTTCTCACCGAAATATTATAAATTGTCAATAAATATATCAAATGTAAATATCGTAAAAATAAAATATTAAATCAGTTATGTAAAATTTGTACCTAAAGAGATCTAAAATTTTATGTTATCAAATGTAAGTATCTCACTTTTTTCCACAGGCATATAAATTTTCAAATACCGGCTTTACTCTTTCTATCCTTCAAATTTGCCACTAGAAATACTTTACAATGCTTTCCACGTTGGACGACAGTTGATGTGATCTTTATTATTGATATGAGATAATATTTTTATATGTCATTTAATTTAATCAATGCATTAATAATAATCTAATTAATTTACCAGATCACATATCAATATGTTTTCAATCTCAGGGCTTTTTATAAAATTAATTACTTACTTACGTGGCTTCTAAGTATTTCTCAATGGTTCCTAATCGGGATAGGAAAGAAAAGAGTAAAATAATAACACATATGGGTTACAATTGTAATCAAAATATTGTTTATTTTATTTAAATGGCAATCACTGCTTAATATTTGCTATATCTTATTATTCTTAAACATAACATTTACACATGGGAATCTTATTTCCTTTTGGTTTCCAATTGAAAGTTTTTATTAACATTTAACTATTATGATTTATTAGCAACAATTCTATTTACGTTTGATGAAGCTTTTCTGATATTATTGATTATGTTTCTTCAATTTTAAATGTGGTATTTAATACGAAAAACCCATACATTCATGTCCAAACAAATGAGACTGACCTTTTTCTGGTGAACTGAGAATGTCTTCACACAAGACCCGTTTCCTGCTATCCTTGGCTGCAGTCAAAACCTCGTCCTGGCTTCCAGTAATGTTCTCCTTTGAAACTAGCTCGTATAGCTCTCGTTTCCTGCTTCTGTCGTGATGCTGTGTTCTACCTTTTTCGAAACTGCAATCAGCTACCGGGAACTCTTGGCTCAAGGAGGTTCTTTTACTTTCAACCTGGCCTACCTCTCGTTCCACGATAGATACTCCACACTCACGGAACTACACCGGCTTTCTCACTCTCCGTACACTACCGTCTACTACTGGACTTCACTTCTCGACAGCTCAAAACATTCTGCTCTCTATTTGTCATTCATTCCCCTACTTTCTAAATATCCCTTCCAGATTCACAAATCAAACTTCCACCACCAACTCTCATTCGCAGTATTCCTCAAAACCAATTTTTAATCTTTCTAAATATGCTTAATGGATTTCAAAAGAAAAATAGTTAATTCCCATTCTAAAATTACTTTCTACTAATTACAAAATTTAATGATCTATTATCTACTTCCACTAAGTCTTATTTAGCATCGGCTAATGATCGAACCTTCCGCGAACAACGATAATGACCTATTATCGATTTCACTTGAGTTTTATTTTAAGCGCATTGTCCCGAGTTTCGTTTAATCACTTCTTAAAATTAAATATAACAATTTGTTGTATACAGGTTGTTCTAAATTTATATGCCCGTGGTTGAGAAAATTGAAAATATTTTATATTAAATTGAATTCTGTTTATAATTATCAAAATTTAATTTTCATATCAAATAGAAATATAACAATATATGTTCGGAAAGATTTCCGCGGTCAGGTAAATGAAAACTACTAAGTTCTCGGGAAGAACCGCGTTGAGAATTTATAACTCGACGTTTCGGCACCCTTTTTGGAGCCATTATCAAGAGGGGTATGGTTCCGTTCGAGTTCGGGGTCTCAATCTGCCTACTCCCCTCACTCGTGACGTACCAGTAGTGTCTTGTTCTCTAGGAGAACGGTCAAGCGGCACTGAGGTCTCAATCTGCCTACTCCTCAGTGTCGAGTGACGACCTGTCTTCGCCTGTGTAGCTCCTTTTATACTCTCAGTGCGCGCGGGAACTGTATGCGCGGGAGAGGCCTGAGTGGGATCGACTGGCGTGGGGATTCGCCGAAGCAGCGGTCGCCATGTTGCCGGTAGTCTTTTGGCGTCATCGCGTGTGTTTAGGCTGTCAGGGCGTTTTTCAATTTCGATGGCTTCACGGATGATTCTCGATTTTAAGGAGCGGACAGGGGCGATGGTTTTTGCTTTCTCGAAATCTATTTGGTGACCTGTCTGAATATGATGTTGGGCAAGGGCTGAAGTCTGTAAAACATTCCGACACTACTTCAGCCCTTGCCCAACATCATATTCAGACAGGTCACCAAATAGATTTCGAGAAAGCAAAAACCATCGCCCCTGTCCGCTCCTTAAAATCGAGAATGATCCGTGAAGCCATCGAAATTGAAAAACGCCCTGACAGCCTAAACACACGCGATGACGCCAAAAGACTGCCGGCAACATGGCGACCGCTGCTTCAGCGAATCCCCACGCCAGTCGATCCCACTCAGGCCTCTCCCGCGCATACAGTTCCCGCGCGCACTGAGAGTATAAAAGGAGCTACACAGGCGAAGACAGGTCGTCACTCGACACTGAGGAGTAGGCAGATTGAGACCTCAGTGCCGCTTGACCGTTCTCCTAGAGAACAAGACACTACTGGTACGTCACGAGTGAGGGGAGTAGGCAGATTGAGACCCCGAACTCGAACGGAACCATACCCCTCTTGATAATGGCTCCAAAAAGGGTGCCGAAACGTCGAGTTATAAATTCTCAACGCGGTTCTTCCCGAGAACTTAGTAATTTTCATATATATATATATATATATATATATATATATATATATATATATATATATATATATATATATATATGCTGCTTTTTCCACATGACGTCTTAAAAGTTTAAATTGGTAAATTTATTTATAGGTGAAGATGAAACTGACACTAAAATTGAAGTGGAGTCGTTGATGAGTCAGTTAGATTCCGAATCATCCAAAGAGAATGGTAATAGCTATAGTTACTTGGATCTATTGTCTAGTAATAATGATAAACACAAAACAGTATCAAAGCAATTACATACCAAGTTGGTTGTAAACGATCGTAATAAGAAAATTAATATGACCGAAACTTTTGGAGATGTTGTTTCAATTTTGGAAGTATTAGAAGAAGCTGATAAGAAGTCAAGTAAGAAAAGCTATATTATATAATTTATAAGAGTATAACTAACAATTTTGTTTTTAGAACACAATATTTTTGATGTGAAAAGGGTTGTCGATGTGAGCTTAGAAAAGAGTGTCATGTATGATGAGGAAGGAAAACCTTTGCCTAAACAACAACTATATTCCTTCCCATGTTCTGTAGAAAATACAAGCTTATTTCATAATAGATGTACCACAAACTTAAAAGAACAACCGGAAATGGGCACAGACACAGGAGAGAAAAATGATGCTACGAGATCTAGCCTATGTCATAAAAATTCGTCAAACTACAAGTAGGTTCTGTGTGACAAAATAATATTTTTAAAAAATTGCCATTTTTAGTTTGTTCTTATTTTTATTCTTCATAAAATCTCGATTTTGTTTAGATAAAGTAAACAAACTGAAATAAATTTTTGTTTACTTGAATTGAACTGGGATGTAGAATATTGTAGAATGCTAACACCCCAGGAAAAGGAGCGTTTAAAAATCGAAAAATTACTGGCTTCTATGTTTTAACTCGAATATCTGGGGGAAGTCAATAAAAAAGGCATACCATCTAGTGGGTATCGAAATTTATATTGCGTCATAGTTGTTTACTAATATATTAGTAAAAAGCGCCTTTTTTCATTAATTTCAATATTGTAGAAAACTACGCATTCTTGATGAAAATGTTTAACAGACGACTTTTTTATTTTTTTAAGTAATCGCATCGACCAAATGGCCATTAGCTACAAATTAATGGATTACATTACAGTTACATTACAATGATTGGGTTTTACAACTTAAGTTACAGTTACAATTAAATTGTGTGGTACTTATTAATGTCTTTCAAAAATATAGAATGTTCTTGAAGTTACAGTCTGCACCTAGAGCTTCTAGAAGTGTTGCTGGTATCTTGTTGTTATTACGTTGATTATTGTAGAGAGGATATTCGCATAGTATGTGTTTTATTATTAGTGGCGTATTACAAGTTTCACATCGCGGCAGTTCGCACTTTTTAATTAAATAGACATGCGTTAGCCTAGTGTGACCGAGTCTGAGGTGCGGTATTATTATTTTTTGGCTCCTCGAAGTGGGTAAAATATTCCATTTCTCTATGCTGGGTTTCACTTGTTTTAATTTTGAATTTGGCGCACTCCATTTATTTTTCCACGCACTTAATATTGATTTTTTTATATAGGTTTTTATATCCGTTGATACCGATGTGTTCACAATTTCGGAAACGTCACTCACTATCGCGTCTTTCGCACTATAGTCAGCAATTTCGTTACCTTTTATTCCTATATGGGATGAAATCCAGATGAAACTTATTTCATTTTGATTGATGTTAGCTTGATGAAGGACAGCCTTAATTTCTTTTATAAGCGGGTTTTTAGGAAACAGTTGTCGGATGCTTTGTATGGCACTAAGCGAGTCTGTTAAGATGATATATTTGCAGTTTATGGTCAGATTGGTTAGTTCTTTGGCGCGATAGAGAGCATACAGTTCAGCTGTATAAATAGTACTAATATTAGGTAGTTTGAATTTAAGGACCTTCTCTGGAATCACTACAGATGCTCCCACACCTTCAGTTGTTTTTGAACCATCAGTATATATTTGGATATGATATTTATAACGACTGGGGATTTTTCTAAAATGGAAAATAATTAAATAATAATTAGTGGAGTTTTTGTCAAGTGACGTAAGTTCAAATTTACATGGTGGTATGCATTGAATCCAAGGTGGGTTATGGTCATGTGTATATGGATGACATTGAGGTATGGCAATATCAAACCGATGCAGATGGTCTTTTATTCTTTTATAGAAAGGTTTAATAGAACGGGGATTTTCTGTGATGTTTGGGAATTTATCGGTGAAAGTATTTCTATTGACAGGATTTCTTGGATTATCCTTAATTTTTGTTGCATACGTTAGACTAAGGTAAGCTCTTCTATCCTTTAACGAGAATTCATTAGCTTCGCAAAGTAAACTTTCAATCGGTGTTGTACAAAAGGCTCCCAAGCATAGTCTGAGTGCTGTGTTGTGAATAATGTCGAGTTTTTTTAGAATTGTTCTCGATGCGGAGTTATAAGCTATAACCGCGTAGTCCAGTTGTGATCTAATAATAGTTCTGTATATCATTAACAATGTATTTCTGTCTGAGCCCCAATTTTTGTGTGCTACGATTTTTAACAAATTTAATCTTCTATGATATTTACTGGTTAGATTATTATTGATGTGTTCCTTCCAATTCAACTTTCTATCAAACGTGACTCCTAGTAATTTCAGTGAATCTTTTTGTTGCAGTGTTTGCTCATATAGATGTAATGAAATTGGCGTACTGACTTTGTTTTTAGAGAAGACTATATATTTAGTTTTAGTTGTTGAAAAGATAAATCCAGTTTCCTGTGACCATTTTTCAATGTCTAACAAGAAGTTCTGTGCAAGTTGTGAGAGGTTGGATAAATTTTTGCTTTGGCCGAATATTACGAGATCGTCAGCATATAATCGGCCTTTAAGTGGGAGTTTTAAATTTCGTAGGACATCATTTATGGCAATTGTAAATAGAGTCGGACTTATAACAAATCCCTGAGGAATCCCATTTTCCAATTCCAATTTTGACGATAAGTTACCATTTACTCGAACTTGCATATACCTGTTATATAAGAAGTTTTTTATAAATGCAAGACAGTGTCCCTTAATTTCTAAATCGTACAGTAATCTGATGATACGGTGGCGCCAAGCTGTATCAAAGGCTCTTTCAATATCGAAGAATATTGCAATACATTTTTGATTAAGAGAGAGGGTTTCATGTACACTGCCTTCTAGGTTTATAATATTGTCTAGAGGTGATCTGTTTTGTCGGAATCCACTTTGTTCTGGAATGATAATATTTCGATCTTCTAGTGTCCAGAGAAGACGACGGTTGACCATTTTTTCTAATAGTTTGCAGGCAGTACATGTAGGTGCAATTGGTCTGTAAGACTCAGGATCTGTTTTGGAACATTTTGGTTTTAATATTGGTATTACAGTAGATTCTCTCCACGCTGTTGGAAATTTCTGTTATGTCCAAATAATATTAAATATGTTCAGTAGATGATTGTGGGCATTATCAGGTAAATGCTTAAGAAATACCATTGGGATATTATCTGGACCCGCACTATTTTCTTTAAATGTGTTTAATGCATCTTTGTATTCATTTATATTAAATTTGGAGTTTAAAGCATTTATGTCATCTACAAAGGGTATAATTACATTGAGTTCTTCGTTCTGTTTAAGATTGATAAAATTATTCTTATAATTAATTATATTAGATCTATTTTTATACGTATTAGCAAATTCTTCTGCTATTTCTAGGTCATCTGTGATTACTCTATTATCTTTCTTAAGTTGAGTAATTTTGTTATAAGCTGGTATTCCAGATATCTTTTTGACGTTCTTCCACATTTCAGACATATGGGTCCTGTTGTTTATATTGGACACAAATTGTGCCCACGAAGTTTTTTTGGAAGTTTTTATTGTTAACTGCGCTTTAGCTTTAAGTTTTTGAAATTCTATTTTATTGTTGAGTGTTTTATGTCTTCTGTATTTGCTAAAGGCTTTTTTGGAAGCTTTGATCGGTGGTCTTACAGAGACCACCGAAAAAGCTTTGATCGGTCTTACACTGTTCATTCCACCAAGGAACTGGTTTATGTTTTGTAATAAATGAAGTTTTCTTAATGGCTACCTCGGCTGCATCTAAGATGAGGTTTAAGAAAGTTTCTATATCTGTATCAACATTGTTGGATATTTTACAGTTTGTTATATGTTCCTCTATGATATCTTCAAATAATTTCCAATTTTCTTGATTAGTTTTCCACTTAGCAGTGTGTTTTTCAATTTTGGGCTCGAACATGTTATTTGTGATTATTATTGAATAATGATCACTGTTATAAGTGTATTCCAATCTGTTCCATGTCATTAATGCAGAGAAGTTATTATGCGCTATCGTTAAGTCCAACGACGTTGATTCGCCGGTTTGTACATTGAATCTTGTAGGGCTTCCATCATTCAATAATGATAAGTTGTACTGATCTATTAATTCCTCAATAATAAGTCTTTTTTTGTCATCATCTGCCGAACCCCAAATACTGTTGTAAGCATTAAAATCACCTGTTAAAATACGTGGAGAAGGTATTTGCCTTACGAGGTTAAAAATATCCTGTTTATCAATTTGTTGACCTGGAGGTAAGTAAATCGTGCAAATGTTTATTTTTGTGGTCCCTTCTAGAGAAATGGCTACAGCTTCTAAATGTGTTTGTAGGGGTAACCTACTTGCGGTCAAATTGTCTTTTACAATAATTGTCACGCCACCGCTTGCTATTCTTTGGTTTACTCTATTTTTTGAATAACTTTTATAATTATGTAAACGAGGTTCTTGGTTGTCCTTAAGGTTTGTTTCTTGAAGACAGATGATATCTGGTGAATATTCCGACTGTAGAATTTTTAACATCGGTAAGTTATTATAGTATCGGTTTATGTTCCATTGAACAATTGATTTAAACGACGCCATGTTTAATTTCTAATTGTAAGACAGTTTTAATTTAATCAAGATTCTTGATCTGTGTCATGTAAACTGTCATTTTCGTTGTCGGTAGTAGGGAGATCGCCAACGAGGTGTTGCGTGGTTCTTTTTTAACTTTGGTACATTTGATTTTAAGAGATCTATCTGTTAAATGATCATATAAAAGAGTAACCATTACTAGTAATCCAGAAGAATCATCTGTGTAATTAGTTATAATAGTGATCATATCTGGGAACCTTGTGCGTTTTCTAACATATCTATAAATTGGTCGTGATTAACCCTTATCCGGGCAAGGTGTGTCCAACGGGCCCGAGACACCAATTCTTTTATCATAAATTTGCGGGGAGACACCCCGCACAACGGTGCGGGGTGCATTTGCACCCCATCTGTATATCCATTTTTTTATATGTGAACGTCGGTAAAATTGATTTGAAAGATAATTATGACTTGTTTATTATAGTATGAAACATAATGTTACAAACAAAGTACCCATTTCTTCTTAAAAAAAATTATTCTCGTTGCAAGATAAACACATGAAATTTTTCACAGAGTGACCAACACAAAGTTTTTACACAAAATACAGTTATTTCGGGACTTTCGGTCTTTTTTCTTTGACATAAGTAACACTGACCTTGTCCCGTAGCTCTGTTAGCTCCAAGTGGAACACCATTTTTCTAAAAAATCACGTAAACGTAAAACTTTTTAGATGCTGCAATGGGTGTAATGTGTTTAGAATTGAATTTAATGCGAATAAAAAAATGGACAAAAATCAAAAAAAATTATTAAAAAAGATAGGTGAGAAAAACGAGGTCTGGGGTGCGGCTGCACCCCGCACCGCCTTACGAGGGTTAATGTATATTTTGATTCACTATGTATGTTTATTGTATTGTTCATAATGCGCATAAGTCCAATTTTCCAATTTTTTTTTACCTTTTTTTGCGTCTCATAGTCTCTAAGCCAGGGATGGCCAACCCGCGGCACGCGTGCCACTCTGTGGCACGATTGAGTCCTATCAGTGGCACGCGTAGCGTTTTGGATTAAAAAACTTTCAAAAAAATTAAAACTTGAACAACAAAAAATAATAAGAAGAAACTTGGTAGGTTTACGGAAGTTACGATAGATGCGGCATCATTGCATCCTCTGGCGAGCGATATTGCTGCGATTGGTGCACGTGATCCTAGCTGTCGTAATGTGCAATAGGACTGCGTTACCCTTGCTTAGTTTATTTTAAACTGCCCCGTTGTATGTGCACATTTTGTCATCGCGCATTGTTTCTTTAAAATTTTAAAAGTATTTGTTCGATATGTCCACGAGTAAGCCTTCGACTTCAAAACGAAAATGATATTGCAATTCGCGATTTTCAACCTGCTTGGGAAGAACAATTTTTATTTACTAATCGTAATACTTCAAAGCCTGTTTGTTTGATATGTGGATTGTCTGTAGCAGTTCCGAAAAAATTTAACCTGGAACGACATTATAAACAACTGCATAAGGACTTCAGCAACAAATATCCTATTGGTTCACATTTGCGAGCCGACTTTATTGAAAAAAAAAAAAGAAGAAAACCCTAGCCAGCCAACAATCACTGTTTCAGAAGAGAAGTGATGAAATGGAAACTATGGTTAAAACATCATATGAACTTTCTCTAGTAAAGTAAAAAGGGACAGTAAAGAAGTTTTGAGTTTTGAATTACATATTGAATTTTGAAAAAAATATTCTTACATTTTTTACTAAAAAATATAAGAGTATGAAGCATGTTAAAACTAGCTGAATATGTTGTTAATACGTAGGCAAAATATGGAAAACCAAATATTTTTTTATAATGATTAATTAGAGAAAAGTATGAAAATATGAACTACAACTTAACATTGTTTACCTAAAATATTTGAAATAGTTTAACGTAACGTGTTAAGTGGTGTTGACTTAACATAATTTGGTAGGTACTAGGAATTCATTTTAAATTTAGATACCATTTGTGGTAAACAGCTGGAATCAATTCCCAAAATGATTTTACATCTTTCAGGTTTTCTAAAACGTTTAAATAAAAATAATATAGCTCTGGAGAGAATTTATTTTCATGTTTGCAAGTAAAAAATGTTAAGTTTTAATGCAAAGTGAACGTGGATGTAAACAATGTTAAACACAGTACAACCTCGTTAATCCGGACCTCGTTCATCCGGATGTCCGGATTATCCGGATCAATCCGGAATGAAATAATAAAAAAAAATAATTTTGATGGTGAAACGTTTACGTTATCGTGCCGCATTGAAACGTCACACAAAATTAAAACAAAGGAAGATCAATGACTTTTTTGTAAATAAAAACTAATGCTGGCGTAAATCATATAGGTTGTAAATATAGTACGTTATCATTTCACATGTAGTTTTATTAACCTTATTATATTTCCGGATTATCCGGATTTTCGATTTACCGGATCGCTTCCGGTCCCAGTTAGTCCGGTTAAACGAGGTTGTACTGTACACCCCTTACCATTTTTTACTGGCGAACATTTATTCTAAGAATATAAAAAAATTGTCTTCTTTAGAGAAACTTGACCAAGCTTCACTAAATACTTGAAATTTAGGATCTTTATCTGAGTTGCAATCATCGTAGCTCTCAGAATTGTCACTGTTAACAGCAAAAAATCCATTTAGATTTGAACAACATGCATTATCATGGACACATAACATTATTTTCATGCTTATGCATGTCCCTTACCAAATTTTAAGAAATTAATCTGGCTCGATCTATTATTAGGAGGATAACTAAGTAAAATTGTCTGCTTTGCCATGTCCCTTGCCATCTTTTACATACTATTTGGCGAAAAATCAAAATTTGTCCCTTATCATTGTTTACTACCGAGTCCCTTCATTTATTTGACACGTACTCAGAGGTCATAATAAATTTGTACAATGTAAAAATAAAATATTTTATAATACATTCTTTCTTTTATAGCAGACGACGCCTTCGCTGTGAAATTCATTGTCATTGTCTGGATTTTGAGAATAGGTCCTTTCATAAAATAATCTTGTGTTTTGACACCGACAGTAATAAATATCCTTTTGAAACTTGTTATGATGTCACCAAAGCTGATATAATACGACACCCACTTGATTGTTTTTCCTTATCAGTTTAAAGACTAAAGACTATCGTAGGTATATAAACTTTTTGCAGAGTGTGCAATTATATCAATGGGTCAAACAAAATATAATTCTAGACAATAATGTTTTTTAATACAGTCAAGTTTATGCCATTTATTGGATTTTTTGTGTGTTTAACCATGTTTTTAGCACATGTAAGGTTATTAAATGCAAATGTTTATTAAGAAACAGACTGACTCCCGTGGGACATCGTAGATAGCTCAGTTAGTGAGAGTACCTATAGGCAGGGATAGTTTAGATTTAGATCGTGAGTTCAAACCCCACCCGATGTGAGTTGTTTATACATTTATTAATTTGGTTGGTTTTGTAACTAAAGGAGCAGAATCATGAAAATTGGAACGAAGGGGTTTTAAATAGTGATCTATTTAATGAAAATATTTTCATCTATTTCCTACTCCGGTTATATTGGAAGTTGCTTATAACTTCATTTTTTTGAATGGGACACCCTGTATATTTTTACTTACATTTTTAAATTCTCCTCGATGTCTTCGTTGTTAAAATGTTTTGTAATGTTATATAAGGTAGTTTAAAAGATAATTAAATTTTTTTCTTAATTTCGCAGCAATATTCACACCCTGTATGATTGTAGTAGTTTGACATCCAAAATTATATTTATGTTCAGATGATTTTTCATATAATCTACTATTGTTAAGAATTGTTAGTATACCCCATTCCACGAATATAGGTACGACTCTCTTGGATTATCGCGACAACGAATATTTTACTGTGCAAAATATGAAGGACGAAAGAAAATTGCAAATTATATTGTTGTTTATTGGAGTAATTATTAGAGCAAAATACTTTCGTACTTCTTATGTTGCATACTAAAATATTCGTCGTCGCGATAATCCAAAACAGTCGTATATTCGTGGAATACATCATATAGCTAATTTTTTACTTTTAGAATACAGGGTTGGTCGAAATTCGGAATGAGTATTTTCTGAGTTTGCTTAAATGGAGCACCCTGTATTTTAGTATTGTAATGATATAATATGGTACTTTTTTATTTCTTAAGCATTTCCTATACCTAACTGCTTTAGTTTGTGAGTTATTGGTGATTCAAGCCAAATATTATTTGCAACAAAAAATATGTGAAATTTTATTAGGTTGGCCGTGAACATAAAATGTTCGCAAATAATTCAATAACAAATAATTTTTCGGAAATAGATACATATTAAACTAGAGTCTAGTCTAGAAGTCTAGACTGATCCTAAAAATTACCAATAATTGTTGAGCTATCAAAATACCTACGTAGTTAAGATTGTTAGTTCGATTAACAATTAAGCACAAATTAAGGCAGTTAGGTATCGAGAATGCTTAATAAATAAAAAAGTACCATAAAATATCATTTCATTACAATACTAAAATACAGGGCGTTCCATTTAAGAAAACACAGAAACTATTCATTCCGAGTTTCGACCAACCCTGAATACCAAATTCAACATTTAGCTACACTAATAATTTTTAACAATAGTAGACTATATTAAAAATCATTTGAACATAAATAAAGTTTTTGATGTCAAATAACCAATTCTACAGGGTGTGAAAACTGCTACGAACTTAATAAGAAAACGTAATTATCTTTTAAACTACCCTATATGATATTACAAAACCTCATATTTCAGAAAGAAGACATGGAAGAGAATTTAGAAATGTAAAAATATACAGGGTGTCCCATTTAAAAAAACGAAGTTATAGGCAACTTTCGGTATAACTGGAAGTAGGAAATAGATAAAATATTTTCATTAAATAGATCACTCTTCAAAACACTCCAATCCAATTTTCATGATTCTGTTGTCTTTAGTTCTGGAGATATTTTTAATAGGAAAGTTTATCTGCCTCAACATGTATGTTAAGTCAAGCTGAAAATGTACCTATACTATTACGTTGTTCTAAGATCTAAAGTAACGTTTAATAAATAGTAATATGCTAGTGGGCAACTGCGAGACTTGCAAGACTCTTGCTGCAAGACCAAGACCGGGAGTGCAATACCAAGACCAAGACCAAGACCAGGTGTATTGGTGCAAGACCAAGACCAAGACTCTCTAAGTCTCGTCTTGGTCTCGCATTTGGGCAACAATAGTGGTAACTGGATATTTACTGTACTGGAATGGGGTTGACTATCAGGAATACACTATGTACTCATACTACTTTATTTTGTTTGAAGTAATACCATATAAATGTATTCAGTTGATAGGTGATTACATTATTCTGCTCTAACGGCAGCAACCTCACAAACCTAACTAACTAATTCGACTGACCCACTAATGACTCTAATCTGATCGTGTTCCCATATTTATCAAATACTTCGTTTTGTAAATATGTTTGTATATATTCTCGTTAGTGTGTCAAAATGAATAATCACAACCTTGTTGAGTAAGCAGAACGTGCAATTCAGCTAAGGTGTTCTACTTTGCAATTATTATAACAAATATGCGTGATGTAAGTCATGTTTATTGTTTTATAAATAAATATCTAACAAATACTTTAGTTAATTTAAGGATTTCTAAAATATCTAAATAATGAGATAAATCCCATTATAACTAGACTTAGGCAAATAGGCAAATTGCATATTTTGCATATAATGCATAAAAAATGCAAAAATGTCAAATTTTACTTATTTTTATAAAAGTGAGCATGAAGTGCATATAATTTGAAAATTTGGTGTTAACTATATATTTTTATATTCAAACTTACAGATAGCATGAAAATGCCAATATTTAATTTTGTTTTATAATCACTTGGTATTCAAATTCTTGGTATAGTAACTAATAAAAGACACCGGCTTATAGTTTTGCCACGTTTTGTCCTGGAATTAAGGGTTTGTGTTTGCCAGTTAATGTCTCTAGGTAAAATTTTTTATTTTGACGGTCAGTCTCACTTGGTTTCACTTTTGTTGTAAAATTGGAGGCGTAAATAACGTGTATTTCTAATTGTGAATAATTATTGTGCTTTGAAAATGCCGAAAGTAAGCAATGTTTCAACTGGGATAAAACCATACAAAGAGCTATCTATGGATATGGATAAAGTTTATTGCTCATGTTGTGGCAAAACCGTAAGTACATACGTATTATTTTTTATTTTATTTTAGAAGTTTACACGGTGGTAAAAACAAAGATTTTAAGATTGGAGATTATGTTTAAGAAAAGTACCGACACAAGGCTAGTTCGCAATAAATCGATGTATTTTTTCTTTTTTCAAGCATTTTTAAACTCCTTGCGATAAAAAATAGGATACCTATTTAAAATTCAAATCATTCAATAGTCTACTGAAAGGTCGATAACATTTTTTTCTTCTAACAATAGCATAGTTTGGTTTAATTATGCTAAAAACAAAACCATATCATATATTGGTCTTAATTAATTAAGTGCTTTTAATTTATGTTCACAGTATTTTTTCTTTAAATGTAAACAGACAAGACCAAGAGCCTCTTGTAAATATTTTGGGGTTCTTCCCTCTTGCACAGTCATTTCTTGACATTTTCAAGATTACTACCTCGATTTTTATTTGATTTAATTTAAATATTTTAATTGTTATCCAAAAACGGTTCATTTTTAGTTTATTTTTACAATCTTAGAGAAACTAATCAACTACATGGGTACAAGTACAGAATATTTATATTCTTTTTTAGATTTCATCTGAAAAAAAAATTCAAATAGATCAGCATGTCAGAACCGCTAAACATTTAGCTAAAAAAGTAAAAAACCACATCCGGTGAAAAATATCAACCTTCAGTGTCCAAGTGCTTTCAATCAAGTTCCAAAAAATAAACCGAACAAGAAACTTTTAACGAAGACTTGTGACGTGCATTAGTATCTTCTAATATACCGCTTTCAAAATTATCTAATGAAAACTTTAGTTCTTTTTTAAAAAAAATATTGCACTAAAGAGAAATAATGTCAATTTGTTATACTCCTCAGTTATCCACAACATAAAAGCCGAAATAGGTAATAATTACTTTTACATATGTGTGGACGAGACCACTGACTCGTCAGGAAGATACATTGTGCACTTATTGATTGGTGTACTTAGCGATGAAACCTTTCCAAAATCGTATTTAATTTCCTGTAAGCAAGTGGAAAAACCAACGCCCTAACAATATCACGGTTTCTGCAAGAAGCATTAGCGAACTTTTTTCTTCCTGCTGCTGTGCCTAATGATAAATTATTGCTTATTTTATTTGATGCCGCACCATATATGGTGAAAGCAGGACAAAATTTAAAAATATTTTATCCAAACTTAATACATGTCACTTGTTTAGCGCATGGAATAAACAGAGTTGCATAGGAAGTAAGAAAAAATTTCCACTAGTTAACAGTTTAATAGCGAGCGTCAAAAAGGTATTCCTGAAATCACCTGTAAGAATACAATGTTACAGAGATATGATTCCTGCTGTTCCACTGCCACCGCAACCCATTTTTACACGTTGGGGAACATGGTTGGAATCAGCTAATTTCTATGCTGATCATTTTGTTGATTTAAAAAAAAATAATTACCCTTTCAACGGATGATAGTTGCCAATCTTTATTGGAAGCTAAGCAAGCCTTCCAAAATAACATCCTCCAACAGCAACTGTCATTCATAAAATCAAATTATAGGTTTGTCCAGAAAACAAAACTCAATTAGAATCCTCCAAATTATCATTGTTAGAGAATACAGTTTTAATAAAAGAATTTGAGTCATTGTGTCAAAACGTTAAAGGTACTATTGGAAAGAAAATATTTCAAAAAATTAAAATAACCATGGAAAAAAATAGTGGTTACCAGGTTCTTTCTGAAGTGGTTCAAGTGTTCACTTTCAGCTTCAAGTACTAGCTGGGACATTTTCCGAACCACTTAATTTAGAACCATCTATTACAGTAAATTTGAAAAATGCCATAGTTACATCAGTTTTGATGTCGAAAGAAGTTTTTATCTCTTGATAATCTATTGTTACCACGATTCGAAATAATATTTATATGTTAAAAGAATTGTACATATATGGTATGTATTTATAATATTGTAAGTATTTTTGTAAATAAAAAATATTGTAAATATTTTTTATTAAATGCATATTTTCTAGATAAATATGCATATTTTGCATAAAATACTGCATATTTATGCGCATATTTCATACCTTTTTATTTGCATATTTGCCTAAGTCTACCAATAACGCTCTCAAACTCCTCGTTAGTCGTCGGTATGAGTAAGGTGTGCAGGCAGTGACCTTACTACTCGACGTCTGAATCGAGGATGAAACTGTCGTATTATTGCCGTGTCTCATTATTTATAGGCGACACCATACGCGGTCAGAGCGTTCACTACATTGTCTTTTTCATTTCAGACACACATGATTTTTGGGTTTTTTCATTCGTTACAAAATAAAAAAATTCCTGGTAAAATTTAAGTAAATAAATAAAAATATATATGCAATATAAAGAATTTTCAAATATTACAAAAAATTATTCAATAAAATTCAATATTTGCAACAGCATAAAAATGTATCAAAAATGTATTAAAAATGTTTCAAAAATTTATGATCAATATTCTTTTTCAAAATTCAAAAATTAATCTATCTTTCCTCACAAATATATGAAAGGAAAGGCGAAAAGGAAAGGCACTTACAGTTATCTGGAACACCTGGTTCTCTTCTCCGAACTTTTGCTTCTTCTGGAACTCTGCTTTTTGCTGAATACCGCTGGAGGGTAGAGGTTCGATTTGGATACGCACTACGATGTAGAAACACCAAAAACCGAAAAAGTTCTATCACTGGATGTGTAAAATGTCTTTTCCGATCTCGCACGTATCCTACTGACTGCGCCAATTATAACTTTGATATTCGAGAAGGAGTTTTTAAAAATTATTTATTTTCAAAATATAAATTAACAAACTATTTTCAAAATACGAAACAACATAAGTGTTACAGACAAACTTACAATATGACAATAGCTTAACAAAAGTTAGAATGATCTGAAAGTCCCTCTATTTATAAGGTACTATTGGGTAGTTTCTCTTATCCTAGAATCTGCAGAATCCAGTGGCGTAACTCGCATTAGACACGATATTCATAGACCTGGTAGGCCCACTCACTAGTTGGATGACAATTAGAACAGATATACAGTATGGTGCAAATGAAAGGAATAAATTCATTATTTCGTAAACCGGCGACTTTAAGGAAAATTTCCGAAACAGGTCGATTTTTATTTTTAAATTATGATACTTATTTTGGCATACACATCGTATGAGTGACGTCATCCATCTTGGTATGATGACGTCATCAATATTTTTTTAAACTGTAATAGGGGTCCTGTGCTATTTCCTTTGAAAGGATATTTAATTCTCTATTTAGTAATATAAACATTAACATAATTAATTATACAGGGTGTCCAAAACAATTTTTTAAATTAAATTAATTGACAAAAAAAAGAATGTATGCAATTTATTTAATTCAAAATACATTTTACTGTTGCCATAAAACAGAGAAGAATGATTATTTCACAAATAAACATTGCTTTTCGCTTAAATTCAATGTTCGCGCCAGCTCCCACCGGCCACGTGCCTCTTAGAAGTTTGAACATTTAATTTAAACGAAAAGCAATGTTTATTTATGAAATAAACATTTTTTCCTTATTTTTGACAGTAGTAAAATGTACCTTGAATTAAATAAATTACATTATATTCTTCTTTTTTTGTCAATTAATTTAATTCAAGAAAACTTTTTTGGGCACCTTGTATAAATAATTATATTATTGTTTATATTACTGAATAGAGAATTAAATAACCTTACATATGGGCCAGCACACGACCCCCTATTCTCATTTAAAAAATCATCGATTACGTCATCACGCCCAGATGGATGATGTCATTAGTATGATATGTAGACTTAGGCAAATATGCAAATAAAAACATATGAAATATGCGCATAAATATGCAGTATTTTATACAAAAATATGCATGTTCATCTAGAAAATATGCACATAAAAATAAAAAAAATATAAATATGTATATTTAAACAACTCAGAAAGTATTATCCATTTTATTTACAAACATATTTAAAATACCTTCGTAATTTATATTAATTAATACTTTTGATTTATTTTGAAAACTAAGCTTAGGTATTTAACTATTTAAGTATTTTAATAAATAAATGATATTACTTCGAATTGTGACAACACTTGTTACGCTTGAAATGCTACAATTGCTATTGTTGTATTGTTAATTATTGAAAATTCATGTAAATACAATATTCACTCACAGAATAGTAATTGCTCAAGTATATGTAGTAGTATATAATTGATTCTGTTTTCCAATAGTAAATAATAGAAATATAAAGTTAAAAATGATTTTATTTGCTTATATATTAACAGCTTAATTATGTTATATTTTATAGATCTTGATAAAGTTTTTCAAATGAGGATGTAGTTTATCTGGTTGCCAGTATGTAGAAAGCGAGTACTTTGGTAGTAAAAGCTGAAATAAATAAAATATCATACCTTAGAGTGTTCCTTTAAGATTTGAATAGAACTACTGACCTTTCTGTTGGTTCGGTTAGATCTGTTCTGGTTATTATAGCCTTTGGACGTAGGAAGCCTCTTTGGTTTAAAGAATCTAAAAAAATAATTATAGTAAATAAATGTATACAGACAATGTTTACATGATTGGTAAACATAGGTTAAGGTCACATCCTTGTCTTGTCAAGTCATTGTGTCAAAGGTTACAGTAGTACCAGAAGTAAATTAGTACACAAAGTACCCTAAAATTTAGTAAACAATTAGGTGAACCTAGCTTTAATGCAGATTTCAAAACATGAGTTGGTAATTATATTTTTCCTAGTGTCAGATTTGACTGACATTGGCACATTTCCTTCCTTCAGATGGAATTTGACTGGTGATATGATAGGAGGTCCTACTTCTCTTAGTTAGAGGATTTACACCCCAAATTTTATCGGAAGTAATCTTAGGAAGTATGAACTTATTTTTCAAATCGGTTTGAAAATAAGGAACCAGGAAGACCGGGATTTATAGCTTCCTAGATATTTTACAGAGTTTCGAAGTGAAACCTACAATTTTGGCCACATTACATCACAAGGCCTTGTTAGCTTGTTTGCTTTGTTAGCTTGTTTGGTTAATTTTCCGCTTGGTTGGTTTTCGCTGTGTCCGATTTCAAGTTTTGGCATTAGTCTCCAATTTGTACTGGACTGGAATGGGTTTTGACATATAGTAGCAGCTTATCGTTGGTTCCGAACACATGAAAACCTGAATCTGTGGTCTTGGTTGGTACATTTGCACTCAGTAGAAGCCCCAGATACCACCAATAGAGTACCGCACTTCAAATCAATTAAACTTGGTGGCTACGGACTACGAGCTTAGTGGTAGGACTAATTCTACGCAGTAATCCACTAATCAAGGTAGGCTCTATCCTTATAATTTGATTGTATGAACATGGCCTAGTCAGCTTAAGGCCCTTCCAGTGTCACATTTCCTAAAAAGAGACATTCCGTCAGAATATGAACTTAATGTACAGAGTTGTGAAGGTTGATTAAATAAATGCACAATTAAGTGTATAATAATTAGAGATAACTTATAGTAGAGTTTTGTCTAAAGAACTAGGATAACAGGTAGTAAAATAAATGTAACATACCTAAATAGAAATTGCAGCAGTCTTGATATTAACATAATATAACAACCATTTTCACTTGTAAGCTTGCAGAACCTTCTAAAAGTACTAAATTTGGTTGATTCTATACATAGTTATATAAAGTAAATTCGGATAAACTTTATTTCCACATTCTGTAGATAAATATACTTGCAAATTGCAATTGTTTGTTGCATCATTTCATTTTTCATTATTTTTATTTTACAAAACTTTAAACTAACCAAACTTTTTATGTTAGTGTTTTATGTAGAATGTCAGTGGTCAGGGTAAGTTAGGCAATTTCATTACTTATGCAAGGCGTTCCGTTGCAATTCCAGTGGCGTAACTAGAGGCTCTGGGTTTCATAGTAAATATAACGAAATAAAGGAAATTATCAAATCACAAAATCTTTTATTTTTATTTTTAATTTACTTTATGAATTTTTACATATAAAAATTTTCCCGAAAATTATTTAAAAAGGTAGTAATAATTATTTCACAATTTTTGTTGAATAATTATTATTACCTTTTTAAATAATTTTCGGGAAAATTTTTATATGTAAAAATTCATAAAGTAAATTAAAAATAAAAATAAAAGATTTTGTGATTTGATAATTTCCTTTATTTCGTTATATTTACTATGAAACCCAGAGCCTCTAGTTACGCCACTGGAATTGCAACGGAACGCCTTGCATAAGTAATGAAATTGCCTAACTTACCCTGACCACTGACATTCTACATAAAACACTAACATAAAAAGTTTGGTTAGTTTAAAGTTTTGTAAAATAAAAATAATGAAAAATGAAATGATGCAACAAACAATTGCAATTTGCAAGTATATTTATCTACAGAATGTGGAAATAAAGTTTATCCGAATTTACTTTATATAACTATGTATAGAATCAACCAAATTTAGTACTTTTAGAACGTTCTGCAAGCTTACAAGTGAAAATGGTTGTTATATTATGTTGATATCAAGACTGCTGCAATTTCTATTTAGGTATGTTACATTTATTTTACTACCTGTTATCCTAGTTCTTTAGACAAAACTCTACTATAAGTTATCTCTAATTATTATACACTTAATTGTGCATTTATTTAATCAACCTTCACAACTCTGTACATTAAGTTCATATTCTGACGGAATGTCTCTTTTTAGGAAATGTGACACTGGAAGGGCCTTAAGCTGACTAGGCCATGTTCATACAATCAAATTATAAGGATAGAGCCTACCTTGATTAGTGGATTACTGCGTAGAATTAGTCCTACCACTAAGCTCGTAGTCCGTAGCCACCAAGTTTAATTGATTTGAAGTGCGGTACTCTATTGGTGGTATCTGGGGCTTCTACTGAGTGCAAATGTACCAACCAAGACCACAGATTCACGTTTTCATGTGTTCGGAACCAACGATAAGCTGCTACTATATGTCAAAACCCATTCCAGTCCAGTACAAATTGGAGACTAATGCCAAAACTTGAAATCGGACACAGCGAAAACCAACCAAGCGGAAAATTAACCAAACAAGCTAACAAAGCAAACAAGCTAACAAGGCCTTGTGATGTAATGTGGCCAAAATTGTAGGTTTCACTTCGAAACTCTGTAAAATATCTAGGAAGCTATAAATCCCGGTCTTCCTGGTTCCTTATTTTCAAACCGATTTGAAAAATAAGTTCATACTTCCTAAGATTACTTCCGATAAAATTTGGGGTGTAAATCCTCTAACTAAGAGAAGTAGGACCTCCTATCATATCACCAGTCAAATTCCATCTGAAGGAAGGAAATGTGCCAATGTCAGTCAAATCTGACACTAGGAAAAATATAATTACCAACTCATGTTTTGAAATCTGCATTAAAGCTAGGTTCACCTAATTGTTTACTAAATTTTAGGGTACTTTGTGTACTAATTTACTTCTGGTACTACTGTAACCTTTGACACAATGACTTGACAAGACAAGGATGTGACCTTAACCTATGTTTACCAATCATGTAAACATTGTCTGTATACATTTATTTACTATAATTATTTTTTTAGATTCTTTAAACCAAAGAGGCTTCCTACGTCCAAAGGCTATAATAACCAGAACAAATCTAACCGAACCAACAGAAAGGTCAGTAGTTCTATTCAAATCTTAAAGGAACACTCTAAGGTATGATATTTTATTTATTTCAGCTTTTACTACCAAAGTACTCGCTTTCTACATACTGGCAACCAGATAAACTACATCCTCATCTGAAAAACTTTATCAAGATCTATAAAATATAACATTATTAAGCTGTTAATATATAAGCAAATAAAATCATTTTTAACTTTATATTTCTATTATTTACTATTGGAAAACAGAATCAATTATATACTACTACATATACTTGAGCAATTACTATTCTGTGAGTGAATATTGTATTTACATGAATTTTCAATAATTAACAATACAACAATAGCAATTGTAGCATTTCAAGCGTAACAACATTTTTTACCAAGAATAGAGCGCGACGCCCCTGAATCTAATAAACCTAAAAGACAAATACCAAAAATACTAACTTTTAAATATGGCCTATTATCATTTTTTGCATGCGCAATTATGAAATCCAATAGAACCTTATTTTCCGAAAAGGAACTATGTACATCCGAGGTTGAGGTCACTAGAGCCGAATCACTTAGCGCCTCGTCGCTGAGTTTTTTGATCTGCAGTTAGGGCAATTAACTGTAGTTACCTCCTCTAATCCGCAACGAAAACAGAAAATCCTTTTCGGTTTAGAACATTTTTTGAACCTGTGTCCAACTTCCTTACAGTTCCAACACATAGGTAGACCAGAACTAGGTGATGACATCCCAGACTCAGCATTATCAACTTGAACCTCAACATCCTTACGACTTACAGAGCGAACATTCTCTCTAACTCCCTTTGAAGGTTCATTGCTAACAGCTGCAATTTGTGGTGATGAACTCGATGATGGCTTATGATAGGCTAAATCAGGTTCCAAGAGTTGCCTACTATTTGTTGGTGGTGGAGTAAAATTTTGAATGCGAAAATCAGTGGCCTCTACTCTCCTACAATGATCTACTAACTCCTTCACTGAAGAAAAATTGTACAGGGCAAGAGCTGACTGAAGATAAGGTAGCAGATTCCTTCTTATAATGGCAATCCTCTCCTGCTCAGAGGGACGAACTCTACCTAACTTCAGGAACAAACTCTCCATCGCTGATACATAAATTACCACTTTCTCGCGAGCTCCTTGTGTTCGTTTACGGATTTCTTCCCATAGACTATTTTCGTAGTCATAAGGAAGGAATGCATCCCTCAGTTGCTCTAACAGATCATCCCATGAAGAGAAATGGTTAGTATGATACCAGGCCAATGCTTCCCTAGTAAAAAGTTCCGATGCAGACCTTAACATTCTGTCTTTGCTGACTCCTCGAGAAATTCTCATCTCTTCTATTCTTTCAATAAATGTAGAGACGCTGGACTCTCCATTGAACTTTATGTTCCACCTCCCTACCTCAACATACGATGGCAAAATCTGACCAAGCTGCAAACTTAGACTAGCAACTGGATCAACACTACCTAACCTAGAGGATTCTAATTGAGTTGATGGGAATGATATTACCGGCGAAACTGTATGGTCTGATGAGGATCCATTCTCTCGTCTACCTGTATAAGCTATATCATTACTAAAAGAAACTCTGCGTATTCCAGTATTAAGTCCCCTAGATTCCACAGGTCTAACAACTGTTTCCCTTGGATTTGGATATATACGAGAAATATCATCGCCCGTAGAAAATCCCCTTGGGATGGCACGACTTGGACTTACCGATTGATCTCGACTTGTTGACGCTCTCTGTGTTGCCTCCGAACTAACTGCTTGTTGCCACCTCACACTATTATCAGACGAAGATCCCGAGTAAACTAACTCCGGTATCAATGGATTCTCAGAATCAAGGATGTGACCTTCAAAATCTATTGGTATTGGATCATTCTCAGAATGAAGTATATGATCCTCGACATTCCTTGGCACTAAATCATCCCTAACTGATTCTACTCCATGCACGACAGGATTATCTGCCCCTTTAATACCTAAACCACTAACTGCTTCCACTAGTTCCATACATCTAAATAACAACTGTCTTCGAGTCTCTTCATTCTCTGCCGTATCAACTGGTACCCTACCTAACCTTCGCTGAACATGAAATAACCTAGAAGATATCCCAACATACTCACTTACTCTCTTCTCAACATTAAAATTCAGGATAGCTACGTTTAATTCATTCAATTTGCGATTACAAATCTCATACTCAACACTAGGCTGCAACACTATGGATAACTCAGCTGGAGGAACTCCTTCTCTCTCACCACGTAATGTTGAACGTAAGAGTATGCGTTTGTCAGCCACCGTTCCTTCCGAACGCCACCCTCTTACCGCTAATTCATAAGTAAGTTCGTCAGTCAAAAGTCTATTAATATCCATATTTACAAATCGTTAAATACACACAAACCCCCCTCCTCCTTAAAAGAAGAGAAAAAAAACCTAAACTTATATAAATATAGGTACACCCCTTACCTGGACCGAAAATCCAATAAGAAAAGACCTTGATGCAACTGAGGCAACCCTCAATTTTTTTTTAAGTAAAGATTTAAATCAAAAGTTTTTTTCCAAAAGCCTTCGTAGCGTTACAGAAACTCTTAATCCAATCCCAAAGAGCACCAAAATTCAAGTGGGTACTCAATATCCCAGTACCTGCCAGTACCCTATACCTATTCTCAAAATACGTACCATTCAAAAAAATAAAAAAATTTAAACTGTCCAAGTATTACTACAAGTTCCAAGTAAGAATACTTTAAAAATTGTTAATCAAAAATCTAATTTAGAGAGAAAAAAAATTTAAATAGTTAGAGAGGCAAACCTTTTGTTTGGTCAGAGGAATGCTCCAATGCATTCCAGAACATTAAGGACTTTCTGATGACCGCTCCTATACTAGCATGTCCGGATTTTGATCTACCATTCGTTGTTCAGACTGATAGTAGTGATTATGCTCTGGGCGCGGTTTTGACTCAGCCGCATCCTGATGGGGAACGCGTGATTTGTTATTTAAGTCGGTCCCTGACAGCTCAGGAAAGGAAGTACAGCACTACTGAGAAGGAGTGCCTGGCTGTACTTTTTGCCATCGAAAAACTGAGACCGTACTTAGAAGGCATCCATTTTTCTGTGATCACAGATCATTACAGCCTTAAGTGGAAACTCCATCAAGGATCCAGTTGGTCGAATTGCGCGTTGGGCTATTCGACTCCAGCAATACGATTTTGAAGTTATCCACCGTAAGGGGAAGGACAATGTCGTACCTGATGTACTTTCTAGAGCGGTACTCATCACTGAGGAAGATCCTCCAGTCCACGAGGTTACTACGGACATCCACGCGATAAAAGACAAATGGTACCTCAAAATGATTCAGCAGGTGCAGGAGAAACCAAATCTTTACCCGTTATGGAGATATACTGACAATCAATTGTGCAAACGTATTAAAAACCCATACCCTGACCTTCGTGACGACAATGATGGTTGGGTAAAGGTGGTGCCGAAGGAAAATCGTACAGAAATTATTTCTCAATACCACGATCCCCCTACATGTGGTCACGCAGGGATTTTTAAGACTGTTGCTCGGATTACTGAGCACTACTTTTGGCCAAAACTCCATGCAGACGTAGCTCAGTACATACGTCGTTGTAGAGTTTGTTTAGGAACGAAGCCCGAACAGAAAAAGTCGGCTGGATTAATGTTAAGTCAGGCCCCAGTTGTCAAGAGGCCTTTTGAAATTTTAAGTATTGACATTGTTGGTCAATTACCTCGTTCTGCCGCAGGGTTTTCCTTTATCCTTACTGTATGTGATATTTTCAGCAAATTTATTTTATTGTTTCCGCTGAGACAAGCAACGGCTAAAATGATCACTAAAATCATTGAGGAACAAGTGTTTTTAGTATTTGGAGTCCCTCGAAAGGTAATAACCGACAATGGTGTGCAATTTCAGGGTAAATTGTTCCGGAATTTGTGTAGGGAATATAATGTTCAGCTAGGCTTTATTTCAGCTTACCATGCTCAGGCAAATCCTGTAGAACGTTACCACCGTACGTTGAAGTCTATGCTTACGGCATATGTAGCCGACAACCACAGGAAATGGGATTTGTATCTTCCTAAGGTGGGCTGCGCTATGAGATCTGCGAAGCATGAGACCACACAATTAACCCCAAACTTTGTTATTTTTGGGCGAGAGGTTAGGCTGACAGGAGATTCTGTAGAGTCAGGAGATGATTCTGAGTTTAAGCCAGAAGTTAGGTCGAAAGCACTTGAGGGAGTATTTGTGGATGTATCTAAGCGGTTGACAGCAGCTTTTAAGAAATCACGCAGGGTATATGATTTACGTCATCGTCCCGAGAAGTTCAAGGTAGGACAGTTAGTATGGAAGAGGAATTATTCTATCTCCGATAAGGCGAAGGGTGTAACAGCTAAGTTCATGCCAAAATTTTCAGGTCCTTATAAAATTGTTGAGGTAGTCTCTCCGTGGTCATACAGACTTGAGGATGAATCAAGTAAACCAGCTGGCGTATGGCACGCAAAGGATGTAAAAAGTCATCCTCCTGATGAAGAAGACTCTCAGGGAGAACCGTAGGGTATTAAAAGTTTTTTTTGGGTTGTTTTGTCGGTTTTGTAAATGTGATTTGATGGTTTCCTTTCTAGAAAAAAAACTTTTTCCCAGGTAGGAGGGGTGTTGTTACGCTTGAAATGCTACAATTGCTATTGTTGTATTGTTAATTATTGAAAATTCATGTAAATACAATATTCACTCACAGAATAGTAATTGCTCAAGTATATGTAGTAGTATATAATTGATTCTGTTTTCCAATAGTAAATAATAGAAATATAAAGTTAAAAATGATTTTATTTGCTTATATATTAACAGCTTAATAATGTTATATTTTATAGATCTTGATAAAGTTTTTCAGATGAGGATGTAGTTTATCTGGTTGCCAGTATGTAGAAAGCGAGTACTTTGGTAGTAAAAGCTGAAATAAATAAAATATCATACCTTAGAGTGTTCCTTTAAGATTTGAATAGAACTACTGACCTTTCTGTTGGTTCGGTTAGATCTGTTCTGGTTATTATAGCCTTTGGAGGTAGGAAGCCTCTTTGGTTTAAAGAATCTAAAAAAATAATTATAGTAAATAAATGTATACAGACAATGTTTACATGATTGGTAAACATTGGTTAAGGTCACATCCTTGTCTTGTCAAGTCATTGTGTCAAAGGTTACAGTAGTACCAGAAGTAAATTAGTACACAAAGTACCCTAAAATTTAGTAAACAATTAGGTGAACCTAGCTTTAATGCAGATTTCAAAACATGAGTTGGTAATTATATTTTTCCTAGTGTCAGATTTGACTGACATTGGCACATTTCCTTCCTTCAGATGGAATTTGACTGGTGATATGATAGGAGGTCCTACTTCTCTTAGTTAGAGGATTTACACCCCAAATTTTATCGGAAGTAATCTTAGGAAGTATGAACTTATTTTTCAAATCGGTTCGAAAATAAGGAACCAGGAAGACCGGGATTTATAGCTTCCTAGATATTTTACAGAGTTTCGAAGTGAAACCTACAATTTTGGCCACATTACATCACAAGGCCTTGTTAGCTTGTTTGCTTTGTTAGCTTGTTTGGTTAATTTTCCGCTTGGTTGGTTTTCGCTGTGTCCGATTTCAAGTTTTGGCATTAGTCTGCAATTTGTACTGGACTGGAATGGGTTTTGACATATAGTAGCAGCTTATCGTTGGTTCCGAACACATGAAAACCTGAATCTGTGGTCTTGGTTGGTACATTTGCACTCAGTAGAAGCCCCAGATACCACCAATAGAGTACCGCACTTCAAATCAATTAAACTTGGTGGCTACGGACTACGAGCTTAGTGGTAGGACTAATTCTACGCAGTAATCCACTAATCAAGGTAGGCTCTATCCTTATAATTTGATTGTATGAACATGGCCTAGTCAGCTTAAGGCCCTTCCAGTGTCACATTTCCTAAAAAGAGACATTCCGTCAGAATATGAACTTAATGTACAGAGTTGTGAAGGTTGATTAAATAAATGCACAATTAAGTGTATAATAATTAGAGATAACTTATAGTAGAGTTTTGTCTAAAGAACTAGGATAACAGGTAGTAAAATAAATGTAACATACCTAAATAGAAATTGCAGCAGTCTTGATATCAACATAATATAACAACCATTTTCACTTGTAAGCTTGCAGAACGTTCTAAAAGTACTAAATTTGGTTGATTCTATACATAGTTATATAAAGTAAATTCGGATAAACTTTATTTCCACATTCTGTAGATAAATATACTTGCAAATTGCAATTGTTTGTTGCATCATTTCATTTTTCATTATTTTTATTTTACAAAACTTTAAACTAACCAAACTTTTTATGTTAGTGTTTTATGTAGAATGTCAGTGGTCAGGGTAAGTTAGGCAATTTCATTACTTATGCAAGGCGTTCCGTTGCAATTCCAGTGGCGTAACTAAAGGCTCTGGGTTTCATAGTAAATATAACGAAATAAAGGAAATTATCAAATCACAAAATCTTTTATTTTTATTTTTAATTTACTTTATGAATTTTTACATATAAAAATTTTCCCGAAAATTATTTAAAAAGGTAGTAATAATTATTCAACAAAAATTGTGAAATAATTAAGCAACACACTGAATTAATGATTAAATGCTGTTTAAATTTGTTTAACAAAAATTTATGGCTTCTGAGTAGGTACATATTACAATATATTTTTTAAATGAAAAAACTTCTTTCTACATCAACCGATGTTACTGGGGTATTTTTCAAATTTACGGTAATCTTTGTTTTCACATTAAGAGTTTCCTAACTAAGAGTGTCCCACCTAGTACCTACTTGAACTAAGTACTTCAGAAAGGACCTGGTAACTATTTTCATGACAATTAAAATCAAGAATCTTGAAAATATCAAGATAATATGACTGTGAAAGCAGGCAGGTCCCCCAAATATGTACAGGAGATTCTTGGTTTTTGTTTATTTATCTAAGAAAAAATACTACGAGCCTAAATCTAAGCACAAAACTAAAGGTCATTGTACGACAAAAAAAATGTTAAGCGACTTTTCATTGTTGAATGATTTGAATTTTTTAGATCCTATTTTTTCATCACAAGAAATTAAAAAAATACCTGAGAAAATAAGAAATATGTATATCGATTTATTGCGAACTTGCCTTGTGTCAGCACATATTAGAAAATATTCTCGTATAAAATAATATAACACACAATTATGTAGTACTTCCAGTTTTACCACAAATTGAGCAGTAAACTTTATCCCGTAGATGTAGGTTTCATCCAAGTTTGAAGCAGTGTTTATTTTCGGTAATTTCAAATTGAAATTCACAATATTATTGCAAAGACAGGTGTTACCGGTTCCAATTTTACAACATAATTGATTTCTAAAACTGACCATCCCAATAAAAGTTTTTACCTAGAGGTATAAACTAGCAGATTTTGGAACCCTTATTCAAGAACAAAACTACAATAAATATCTAGAGATATTGAAACAAAATTAAATATTCGGATTTCCAAGGTATTGATTTATTTGATGAATACTTAATGCACACTGTTATAGAAATATGCAAATTTTGACATTTTTGCATATTTTATGCATAATATGCAATTTGCATATTTGCCTAAGTCTAATGATATGTATGCCAAAAAATCACAATTTAAAAATAAAAATCTTCCTGTTTCGGGATTTTTCCTAAATTTTCCAGATTACGAAATAACAAATTTATTCCTTTCATTTGCACCATACTACTATCATTGTTTGATTTGCGTGTATAGATATAATGCTATGTGGAAATGCGATCAATGATTGTCCCCGTTTAGGATTTTGTCCTCTTCAGGGTTTGTAGTGAATGTATAATGTTGGCAGCAAAAGCAAACAGTCCGAAAAACACACTGGGGCAAGCGCCGTATCCTGGTGTTTTTTGGATCCTGGGTTATGCCGGACGATGGTGTCCAGAAGGCTAAGAAGTCAACAGAGAAGAAAGTTTGATGGATTGTTGTTGGTTCCATAGACATTTACGTGTACTGTCCGTGCTTTGCTCTAGACCAATCTCCCTAGAAACCATTATTGTACAACGACAGGCGAACCTGCGTCCCTCGTCGGCGGTCAGGAGGTGGCTTTGAGCGCGACGTGGACAGTGTGCGTTCGAGTGGAGAAAATAGTTGCGGCTATTTTCTTGGGACGAACAGGTATAATTGTGCAATGAAGTTGGGAAACCGCAAAAAACCAACTTCTCCCTGTTCGGGGTAGGGAAGAGGAGATGTTAAAGGTGGGTACGGAAGGCTAACGGGGTAGCCTCGAGGATGTTTTCGTACTCCACCGGGAGTTCGTCAATGCATGTTTGCATTAGAGCGGACGGTAAATGAATCTTTTTGCGTTTGGGCTTTCGGTGGAGTACGTGGCCGGAAGATGAACAGGAACATTTGAGAGATTCTTGTGTGTCGGAGGGGGGGGGGGCGTTGATTATTTTGATTGTGTAGTTCCTGTTCAGAGAGTTTATTCTCTCGGTGATTTTGGGGATGTTCGAGATGTTATGGATTTCGTTTGAGGGATATCGCCAGTGCTCATAGTTACATCTACGCAAGATTCTACGTTCAGCGCTCAACAACCACTCTTGTTTTGATCTAGCGCAAAGAGAGTAGAGGCAAGATTTGTACTCCATGACGGGTCGAATAAAGGTCTTGTAAGTGTGAATGAGAGTCTTCTTGTGTGTCTTGCCAATTCGTCCAGAGAGAGAGTTGAGAAGTCTGGCCCTGTTCCTTACCCTATCTAAAGTTGCCTTTAGATCTGCGTTCCAGTTAAGAGTCCTGAATAGTTCTGAACAGAACTCCTAAATAGTTCGCAGTCGGACTAACAACAAGCCTTTCTCCCAACAGTCTCAGAGGATATTGGTCGTCTTCATTAATTATGATTCTATGTGACACAGAAGGGGCGCGAAACACAATTGTTGTTGTTTTGTTCGCGTTCAGCGTGACTCTCCACTTACAACACCATTCACCAACTCCGTCCAACAGAGCCTGGGCTCTTCTGAAGAGGAGTCTTGGGTTGTATCGAGAGGTTGTTGTGAGCAGAGCCGTGTCGTCTGCATAGAGAAACAGCCGAGTGCCTGGGATATTTTGGTTAGTGATATCGCTGTTGTAGATGATGTACAACAGCGGTGCTAGGACTGAACCCTGGGGGACTCCAGCTTGTGGAGTGAAGGGGTGGACTTTTGATCACTTATTTTCACTCTGACAGTTCGGTTGTGGAGGTATGAGTGTACAATTTTGGTAAATTGCAATGGAAGCCCGATGTCCAGAAGTTTCCGAACAAGTCCGTCATGCCAGACCTGATCGAAAGCCTTCTGCACATCCAGGAATGTGGCTATGGCGAATGAACCATCGTTGATGGTTTGAGTAACTTTAGTAGTGAAATCAGTTATTGCATGTTTGGTAGATTTACCTGACTGGAATCCGTATTGAAATTTTGGTATGATATTGTGGTTTTCGAGAAAGTCATTGAGCCTCTCTTTTAGGATTAGCTCAAGAACTTTGCCCAGAGCGTTGATTAAAGAGATTGGTCTATAGGATTCCACGTTGGTAGGGGGTTTGCCTTTTTTCAAAAGCATGATGGTATTGGCCACTTTCCAAGGAGTAGGGAAGTGGCTGTTTTTGAGACATGCATTGAATATTTTAGTTAGAAGAGGGATGATACTCTCTGGAAGTTTTTTGAGGCATCTTCGGTTGATGCCATCAGGTCCGGGAGCGCTGTTTTTACCTATTTGGCAAAAGCTCTCCGTTTCCCTGTTTGTGAGGGGGTCCATGATAGGATCATAGACTGGAACGTGGTGATTGAGAGTAACATTTACTATGTGAGTCGCTCAGAAGCAGAGTGGCCTAAGTGTAAAATTGATGTTTTGAGATATCGGCAAATAAAGAATTGAGCTAAAAATGAAACCAGTTTTTTTTATTAAACAGTATTATTTTATTCACTTACACAAACATTTCTGGAACCTAATACATTATATGAGTCGAATGCGCAAAAAATTAACAAAAAAAATCTTTTTTTTCTATAAAAAAAAGTCAGTTGGGCCACTATGTCAAATATTAAGCTTTTACGAAAAAACATAAAACTTTCACTTGGGTCACCTATTCATCTGTTTCCGATCCAATATCATTATCTACTGCCTCCACGTTTGTCTTCAGGTTTATGTAAAATTCATGATAGACCGGCGGAATGTAAGGAAGAAGACTCTGAAGGTCTTTATACTTTAGTTGCTCTATGGGTCTTCCAGCAGGATAGAGGATGTCCAAGTAGAAGTCTTCTCTTTTTATCTGAAAGACGTCTGTTCTTTTTTTTGTGACGTCAACACAATTAAATAATACACTCTCGTTATTAGAATACTTAAAATAAATTTTGAATGGCTCTTCTGATTTGAACATTAGCCACTGTATTTTAAGCCATTCTACTTTTATATCTTGCTCTCCTTTTTTTCGGTTTGTAAGTAACTTCTCTAGTTTTTCAGTACACTTAAAATTTTCAGAGGTCATTTTAAATACCTGAAATTTGTTCTTCTTTTTGGAACTGGAAATAACTTTCACCCAATCGTCTGGCAAAAAAATGTCTTTAAAATATCGTTTTTGTTTTTCGATCACTCCAAAGTCTCTGTCACATGGCAAATAGGAGTGACCGGAAACTAGAAACTTGTGATGTATGACTGTGGGACTGAAAGTATTGGAGACACTCATGTATGTACAAGTAGATGCCAGTTTAATATTTCGATTTTGACCTCCGCATTGGTCGCTGTACAAGATCAAAACTGGTGTGTTAACATTTGTTTTTACGTAGTGTAAAATGCAAGAACCAATTTCTTGTGGGCCACGTGAGGCTATGCCTTCATGCCATACATACATGTGTATCTGTCCTGTCGTTAGATTGTGGATGCCAAAACAATACGTCCACAACTGTCTCTTGTAATAAGCCACTCCCGTAGAAATACTAGGAGTAGCTAAAGTTTTCATTAAATCAAATGCAATTACTGTTGTGGTATCTTTATTCTTGGCTGCATCTTCCTTCATTCCACTTCGAGCTGCTTCTGCCTTCCGCAGGTGTAACTCTTTCTCTATTTCCATTCTGCTTTTTTCTACACCTACACAGCTTTTTATTTTCATGTTATAAGCGTCACATCGTTTGCAAGTGTCAGTGAGAGGATAACGGAAATGAAGATTAAAATCTTCATTAAATATTTTCGAAAAGATGAATTTGGATACCTTCACTTCTGGTTCTTCACCTTGCACATACAAATCAAAAAGTTTTGAGATATTTAAATCAGGTGACAGATACTCTCGATTAGGATTTTTGTTGCGGCTATAGTGTGATGTATATTTGGCAAATTTGTTAATGAAATCTTTTATATTTTGGATATCGGTTTCCCTTGTCTTATTCTTAGGGGGGTGCTTGCCTCTTTTATCTAGTGGCGGAGTGATTAATTCGCCACCTATTGATTTGTTTATTAAAGCTCTGGTGAGCCTTCCATCTGAAACTTGTAGAGCTTTTTTGAAAAATGATTTACAAACAGTTACCATATCACCTGATTCTTTCGGTAATGTATAAATTCGTGTCTTAGAACGTTTATTATTGTTTTGAGCTGCTGTATGTCGACCTTTATTGACAACATTTACTTGTATATTAATGTAAGCAGTCTGTAAATTAAAATCAGATAAGTTGTAGAAACTTTGGAAAATATTTTTTCTTTCTTTAAGAGATAACAACAAATGACACTTTCGTGGACAGCTGCAAACTCCATGAAAAAATTGTTTCTTAGACACAATTCTACCACGAGAATTCAAATATGATTTTCCTGAATTTCTTTCCAACTTAGACTTAGATCTTTTCCAAACTGAATTATTTTTCTTACGTTTTTTACCCCTACTTGATCCAGGTTCCATAAGTCCATCTTCTGTGAAGCTTTCCCTAGTTGTAGAAGACTCAGCATCAGAAGGTGGATGGAAGTCAGAGCCAGAATCTGTTTCAAATTCACTGGGTTCACGAGTACTGGATGTATCCGACAACGGCATTTCCAAACTATAACAAAAATATTCTCTATTAATTATTAATTCAAGTGATCAAATGTCTTTAAAAAAAACTTTTGAATAAAATCCTTTACAAAAATGTCTTTAAGTTAAAGACTAACCTATACTTTTGGCAACATCGCTTAGAAAACCATAAACATACCATAGATATTATGAAAATATGTCTAAGTAGAAAACTAGCCTGCTTTCTTCATTTTAAGGTTATAATTTTAAGGTTATAATCTTAAAAAATTTAGAATCCTAATTTAAATTTTGAGCCGAGATATTTCCAATCACTATTAATTTACACTAAAATACAATAATTTACTCACCGTTGCTCAAGATTGCACAAACATAAACCGTATAAAAGGCTGATAGTACTTTAAAGAACGAATTAACGCTAGACGAGACTGATACAAACACACAAGGCAAGAGTGACAATGTCTAAAATATCATACTGCACACTGGCCCAACTGTCACTTGGGCCACGTTTCCATAACTAGATCATGTGAAATGTTTACGTAGCCTAACTGTACAAGTCGCGTCATCTCTTGGTATACAACTAAATGTTAGTTGAGCCACTCTGAAATGAAAGATATGATAAAATGCCACCTATTGTACTACCTACCTGAATTATACAAAAAAATCAGTTGGGCCACTCTGCTTCTGAGCGACTCATGTATTCTGTGTTGAGTTTAAATAAGTGATCAAAGTTCGGGTTGTCTGGGGTTTGAAAGTTGATTTGAAGCGAATTTTTGAATGCTTCGGCTTTCCCTTCTGGGGAATTGACTATGTGATTGTTGACCAACAGATGAGATGGTTGAGATAATTTTTGTTTTGTTAGGACTTTGAATTTGTGCCAGAATTTACTACCGTCTCTGTAGTCCAGTTTTGAGGTAGTATCTTCCCACCGGCGAGCCGTTAGGTCAGATATCTCTCTCTTTATCCTGGCGCAGATCCGGTTGTATTCTGTTTTGATTAGTGGATTTCTGTTGGCCTTGTATTGACGTAGAAGACGTCTTTTTTGTTGGATTTTGGCAATGATGTATTGTGGAAGTGCCGGTGATGTATAGGATATTTGTTTAAGTGGAATAGCGTGCGTGATCGCCTCGGTGATGAGGTTCTCAATTTCGGTTGCAATGGTGTCGATACTATCGTTAGTATCAAGTTCGCCTAACATAGGGAGATTTTGAGTGATGAAATTTTGGAATTCAGTCCAGTTAGCGTGACGATAGTCTCTTATAGTTCTTGGAGGGTTGGGTTGTTTTGGAGTTAGTATGTCAGTGTTGACAAGAAGTGGTACGTGGTCTGACGTTATTGAGTCACCGATGTGGCATCTATCCTCGAACCGATCCAGAATGTTACTAGTAACTAGGATATGGTCGACAATAGAGGCCCCAGCAGCGTTCAGAAACGTGTATTCAGTGTTGGTGATTCGAGAGATAGGAAGGTCTAGTAGAAAATCCGTGAGGCGGATGCCTTCTGGGTTTTGACGGTGATCACCAAACTGTGTGTGTCTACAATTTAGATCGCCCATCAACACGGCCTTGCCGAGCCTTGAAAAATACTCTAGCAAATGCCTGTTGAGTGGTTGATCCGGGTGTTTGTAGTAAGAGACTATCGTGAGGGTTTCGTTATTGGGGATATGCACGTCAATTGCCAGGAAGTCCACATCAGGTGGACGAAAATTTTGTGGGAATGTGTGTGTGGTGTGCGGTATTCCGTGTTTAACGAGAATACCATTCCCGCGTGAAACCTGACAGCGGCTTCGATGGATGATCGAATATCCTGCGAAGTGTGGATCGCTTTTCGACAGAGTATCTGTGAGTGCGAGGATCTGGATGTTATGCTTCGACAGGATATTCTTGATGAGGGGTCTCTTTTTGGAGAGACCCTGACAGTTGACTGTGCCTAGGGTGAAATCCATAAAGGGAGGGTGTTTAGTGGTTGGAGCGGAATGTCACCGTGACATTGCTTCCGTACCCGTGGACCACTGTCGAGTGGTCGTAGACTTGGCTAATTAGATTAGCCGTGATAGCTGCGATATGCTCGCGAAGTTCGGGCAACAAGTTCAGCAGCAGAGCAGTCTGGATAGACAGGGTGTTTTTCGTTTCAGTTGGGAGTTCAAATGGAGGGAATGATCTTTCGATCGATAGTGGCTGTATTTCGTGTGGGGCAGAGGGGATAGTGTGTCTTTGTGGACACTTATTGGAATATGCAGGGTGGTCGCCGCTGCAATTCGGGCATTTGGGTTCCTGCTGTTTTGTGCAAGCGCTGGATTTATGATTGCCGCCGCAGTGGGGGCAGACGAATGCTTTTTGAGGGCATTCGTCAATAGAGTGTCCGTTGATGCAACATTTGCTGCAATATTTTGGGGTAGGGATAGTTGGATCGGAGCCGTGTGGAAGCTCGGCATTGTAGATTTCTCCGTCGAGAGTTATGCCTCAATGCTGTTGTGAATTTTTCTAAGGATTTAGTCACCACCTTGATCACCTTAGAGTCCTTGCCTAGCTTGTAGGACTTGACTCTCCACAGTTTTTCAACTGGGAATTCTTGTTCGGTGAGCAATGCGGTGACCTCCTCCTCAGAATAATCCACATCGATACCGGTGATGCAGAGGAGATAAGTGGGCTCTCTAGAGGAAGTGTTGGGGTTTTTGCTACGGCTGTGAACCGTAACCATAGTTTGGCCAGTTGCTTTTCGGATAGCTTTCTCTATTTCCTCTGCATTTATTGAATTAAAGAGTCGCAAGTGTGCGATGCCGTGAGAGAGAACTTTGCATGAGTGAATCTTATTGGCTAGAAGAGAGGTGGCAATTATTTGCCGAAAGAAGGTGCGTTTATTGCATAAATCTTTTGGAAGATCTTTGATAAGGTACTCGGACAGAGTCGGATCATTAATGGCATTGATAACGTTTTGGTTTTTAGACTGATTTTTTGGGCGAGGATTTGCTGCGGCATTGGCATATGAAATTTGTTTTAGTTGTCTTCTTTGGAAGACGAAGTCGTTAGATTGTTGCGGATTGTTGGCGCTGATGGGTGCTTGTTGTGGCGTGGGTTGTTGTTGAGATGATTGAGATACTTGCTTAGACGTTTGAGTGGGAATTTTCGGTATAGCACCCTGCTTAACGTGAGTGCTCTGACGCTGAGGACCAGCCTGTGCTGGTCGCGTTAAAGGCGGAAAGTCGCGAGCATATCGCTGCAAAAAAAGGGTTATTGGCGTCTTCCTGCTCGATGCGGCCGTAGGCCTCGAGATACTTATCGCGGACGATTTGCATCTCCGCGCTAAGCGTCGCGAGGTCCAGTTCCGCCTGGAGCCGGTTGTAGCCGCTGTGTGGAGGTACCGTGCCTTCCTGTTGCAAGGAGGCATATTGGTTGGCTGTAGTGGTGGTAACAGTGGTGGCAACGTTTGTCGAGGTCGACGTCCGAGGACGAAGCGACCGGGTGGAGCTGACGGACCTTACTGATGAAGGCATGACAATTGGGAGGATGCTAGTCTGGCGATCGGAGGGCACCTCAGCCTCAAGGTGTTCTGGGGGGTAAACCCCAGGGATAAAGGTGGCTTGTCCACCCCTCCGTGCTTTTCCGGCGTTAGACAGTGGCTATATTTACCTGATGGGTGCAGTTTACCCTGCCGCTGGTGGGTCCCTCGCTGAAAGCCTTTCTCGTGATTAGTTTGTCCCCCTTACTCGCACTTGTTCTTGGAGCCGTATGTGAACACTAGGTAGAGTTCGGGGCGAGCGTTGCCACTCGAGCCCAGGGCCAGAGTATTCCTCTGTAACCCAGCAATCCGTCTACCTTTTTGGTTTACACGGCCAAGCGTCGTTGGTTTTTCACACTGAGTCCAAACTAATCGCTTAGGGCTAGCTGTGCGCCGCTACTTCAGCACTTGGTGCTCTCAGGCTTCTCGCTGTTCGTCGGTAAGAGTGGGGTGTGCAAGCAGTGACCTTACTCTTCGACTTCCGGATCGAGAATGATTTGCACCATACTATATATTAACGTTAGAATGCGAATTAAGCAAAAACATATAAAGAAGCCTAAACAGTAGCCAAATCATCGGTAGAAAATTTTATTTTTAGGTATGGAGTACCCAGAAGGATTGTAACAGACCAAGGCACAGAGTTTATGGCAAGAATATTTAAGGAAACATGTGCATTGCTGCAAATAGAGCAACTAAACTCCACAGCATATCACCACGAGACAATTGGAGCTTTAGAGAATACTCATAAGTATTTCAATGCGCATCTGAGAATACAACTGTTAAAATTCCCTACAAGTTGGAGCACATGGCTACAATAATATGCTTTGCATATAATATATCGGTATATTCAGCTACAGGTTACACACCGTTTCAATTAGTATTCGGAAAACCTGTAGACTGCCGAGAAATGTACAGAACGAGATGGAACGCTATAAAATTTTGACGATTGCCCCTTATAGCTAAGATACAGACTGCAAACAGCAGCGAAAGAGGCCAGAGAGACGCTCACAAATACAAAAGAAGTTAGTAAAAATAGATATGATGCCAAAACAGGCATCAAATATGTATAAACAAGGAGACAAGGTTTATTTAGGAAAGAGTCAATTTCAAAACTAGATCCTTTATTTTCAGGTCCATATACAGTTATCGAAGATAAAGCACCTAACGTTATCATAAATGAAAACAATAAACACTTAATAATTCATAAGAACAATGTTAAGCTGTGTACTGGTTAAATAGATAATAAATATAGGGGTAAACAACAGCGCCAAGTGTAAAGTGAAAAGTGACTGAGTGAGAATAGAAATGACACAACTTAATACTTAGGGAATTAATAATTGTAAACGATGTTTTTATCGTTATAGAGAAACGAACTATATATGTATATATTTAACACCACAAGGATGGACGGAAAAAATGAAGCGCAACGATTTTCAATTGCTTTCATTTTTTTTTCCGATGGGAGGTGTACAGTAAGGGTATAAACCTTTACATTATAATAAACCTTTACATTATAATATATGTATTTTAAAATATATATATGTAATGATTTTTTCATGAGTAGGTCTCTTAACGAGGTGTTGATTTTTTAATTAAAAAAACGTGAAGGATAGTAGTGTAACTAATTGATGTAATTTGTTTGTGCAACCTTGCTGTAGGAAGCAGTTCTAACGTATACCCTAACTACAAAGTTCGATATGAAAGAAAGATATAAAAGACGAGGATATTTTAAGAAAGTAATTCCCAGATTTAGCCATACGGCTTCCACTCCCTCTAAAGGGGAAAATTGACTCATCCCAGATACCTACGGTATCAAAAGGATTGAGCTCTGGTGGGACTCTTTCCGCGTTATCTCGCCCTAGGTGACTTGGTATCTTCCAAAAATTTTCGTACACATCTGGGTGTTGCGAGTAGTACAGCTTATACAGATGTTCATTTAGACCCAGCTTTTTATGTTTTCGAGGAGGTTCTTCGGAATGACTCCAGTAGTAGAGATTACAATAGGTGCTGTCTGGGTACTTTGCATTCTCCATTGTCTTCTTATTTCAATTTCCAGATCTCTGTACTTGGCGATTTTTCAGTAAATTAAGTACGTAGATTATTGTTGTTAGGAATCGCCACATCAATGAGTGTTGTTCGTCTCGTTAATTTATTGACTAATACGAGATCTGGTCTATTATGTGCCACTGTTTGCTCTGTGAGCACAGTGCGGTCCCAGTACAGCTTGTAGTTGTCTTTCCCAAGCATACTCTCAGGAACGTATTGATAATATGGGAGATGGTCCGTTTGGAGAAGTCCCAGCTTGATAGCTACCTCTTTATGAAGGATATTTCCTACTGCGTCAAGCCGTTCTTTGTATTCAGTTGCAGCAAATGCCTGGCAGCCCCCTGTAAGGTGTTGGATGGTTTCTTGGGCTTGACATCCATATCGACATTTGTCGTTTTGGACATTGTCGAAGGGAATTATTATTATAATTATTATTGTTCGAGATGGGTGTCTGAACGACATCACGTGAAGCAACACCTCCTTAAGTTCTACGATCATGGACGTGTAATTTTATAAATAAAAGTTTATTATAGAATCAGTGTTTTTCCTGAGTTTAAGAGTTGGCCCTTCCGTCCCTTAAGAACCATTGCCGCACTAGACTGTAATTTCCCTATTCCTTCGTAGATCCGCCACTGCTCATTGGTTTCCTAAAGATAAGGCGGAACTGCAACTATGCTGGTATATGATAAGTGTGAAGCATTCATGAAAATAGGATAATTCTGATGTCGCTCTAGCAGTACATTTTCTATAGCTCTTCTTCAGTTTTCTGAGGACTTTTAGGAGGTTGTCTGAAGAATAAAATATGATGCCTCTAATTTTTGACCACGAATTTATATTCTATACTCAAATATGCATGAGGGAAGTTAGTCTCTCTTCTTTCAATAATAAATTAATATTTGCGTTCACTTGACCGTGAATTAGTGCACGTAGCGTAGACTGAGAACCTGAATCCAATAATTTCAGAAGGCTGTAGATTAACAATAACAGCTTTTCAGACCTAGGTCCCCTGCACTTTTTTAATCTATGCACTGAGAACTATCATTGACCGAACTTTCGTTAAATTTGACCAGAGCCACTTTTCCATGAGGAGTCTTGCGGGGCCCTTTGAATATATTTTTTGTTGTGAATGATCATAGAAAAAATCATGTGTACAACATGCATTTAATTATCATTATGAAGCTCGTATTCTATACGACACTCGCCGCTACGCGGCTCGTTTTGTATTTGTCATGCTCTCATCATAATAATATCATTAAATGCTCGTTGCATAATGTACTATTATAGTTTAGTTTTATACTTTTTCTCATTTTCTAGCGAAGTGTTATCTTATTTAGATGAAGCAGATAGAAACTCTATTGAATCTTTAAAAACTGCAAGAGAAAATGCAAAACTTGTAAATGATGTTGTCAAATCTGCTATTCGCATCACTACTGTTCCAAGGTAAGTTAGCTTTTATTACTGAATTACAAAAAATACATAAACAAACTTCTTATAACTGTCTAATTCGATATATAATATTCCAAAAACTTTGAATAAATTTGAAAACCAATAAGGTCGTCATAATTTTGGAATTATCATAATGTTTTTTAATTGGTATTAAAATCAAATAAAAAAAATGGTTTCCGAAAACTAAAAATAACAAAAGTTTTAACCTGAAAGAAATAATGTACAGTATACCCAAGGGCGGATCCAGCAACCTTGCAAAATGGGGGCAATGAAATAAACAATTTTTCGTCACTGGCGCACGCAGGATTCTTTTTTGGAATGGGCTGTTATTTTCTTTTTTTTTTCATGTACTATATCCTTTCAGAACGTTGGTTACCATCATAGCTATCTTAATTTTATTTACTGCCACCCTAAATCAACCACGAAGTGTTTCTTCGTCCTGCACTGAATTTGCCTTCTATTTTCACTTGCATATTATTTTGTAGCAACCTATATTTGAGACCTCTCATTACATGTCCGAAATACTCTAGCTTGCTCTTCTTGATGCCTTTTTTAATTTCAGTAGTCTTGCTGAGACGTTCTAGTATTGTGGAGTTTCGAATCTTCTCCACCCAAGAAACTCTTATCACATCTCGAAAGCCTCAAGCCGATTTAGATCGATTTTATTCACAGTCCAAATCTCGACATCATACAGTAAGACCGAGAACATGTACTTCGCATTTAGCAGCGAAGTAGGCGGATCATTGGTAAAGTTTATCAGTAGTACCTACCATAAAAACCAACTATATTATTTGTCATTTAATTACTATTAGACGAAGACGTAGTATCGCCCGAAATCTTTCACATAAATAAATTAAATAAATTGTGGCAATATTTTCTTCAAGTGCCATCTTCGTTCCGAAGGTTGGCGATCATCAGGGCTATACGTATTTTCGAAACTGCTGACCGAACAATTCGTTGTTGCTACAGCTATACCATTCCCGTAGATTCTTTAGTCAGGAGTTTCGTCTTCTTCCTATGGATCTTTTTCCTGCTATCTTCCCCTGCATAATTATTCGAAACAGTTCATATCTTTCGCCTCTTGTAATGTGTCCCAAGTATTGCAGTTTTCGTTTTTTGATCGTAAATATGACTTCCTTTTCTTTATTCATTCTTCTCAAGACCTCGACGTTTGTCACTCTCTCCGTCCATGATATTTTCAGGATTCTGCGATACATCCACAGTTCAAATGCCTCCAATTTTTTGATATCAATCTTTTTCAGCGTCCATGACTCCATTCCGTAAAACAGCACAGAAAGTACGTAACATCTCATCAGGCGAAGTTTCATTTCAAGGCTCAAATCTCTTCCACAGAACACTCTCTTCATTTTAGTGAATATGGATCTGGCTTTTTCTATTCTTATTTTGATTTCTGCTGAGCTATCGTTGTCTTCATTTACAAAAGTGCCTAAATATTTGTATTTGCTAACTCGATCGACAATTTCATTGTGTAAATATAAATTTTGGATATTTCGTGTTGATTTCGATATTACTATAAATTTAGTTTTCTTTATGTTCAAAGATAGTCCATGGGGTGGCGATTAGGCGATGCTGGTTTATTACGCAATCAAATTTAAAGCGGACTGTAGGGAAATATTAACAAAAAAAGTCTTACCTTATTTTAACTGGTAGGTCGAGAAGTCTTCAGTTATTAGTAAGGTGAAGGAAGGAGGGAGAAAGGGTTAATTTATTTTTTACTATAACTGAAACCGGCGTTTTTTGGCGACACTGGATAACTATGCGAAACGACTTAACAATTTGAGTTGTTCTTACTTACTGAGAGCCACGACTAGTTAGTACTAACGAAAGGTAATTAAAGAGAAAACAAAAAATTTAGTACAATATCTGGGCAACAAAATAAGCCAGGTACTTCGAATGAAATAAATTTAATGAGGCCAAAACATCCTGCCCCCCCGAGTTTATTTTTAAAATAAACGAAAAATCAACGAAAACTAATTTAATTTTAATATGCTAAGTCTGCACATGAACCCATCACCCTAAACTGAAATTTTAACTATCAAATAAAATAAAAAAATCCTCTCCAGTTTATTGACTGGGTAGAGGACACAGTTTAACGACTGGGCGCATGTAACTACCGTGCTTGGTTCGCACTTTTACGATTCGAACAATCCCATCTTTTCCAGGATACAAAGTCTCTATGACTGCCAGAGGCCACTGTAAAGGTGGGATAGTTTCATTTTTTATTATAACTACCATTCCCTCTTTGGGAGGATTCGAGTTAGTGTTCCATTTTAAACGAGACTGCATAGAAGACAAATATTCTGAATGCCATCTTTTCCAATAATGTTGAACAATGCAATCTATTAATTTATATCTTTTCAAAGTATTCATATTTTTATCAAGATCAATATTCATCGAGGGTAATGACACTAAAGGTTCTGTACATAAAAAATGCGATGGAGTCAGCGCGACTGGATTTTCAGGGTCGTTACTTTGAACGCAAAGAGGACGCGAATTCAAAAGACACTCGATTTGTGTCAGAACAGTTAAAAATTCTTCGTAAGTAAGGATCTGATTCCCCACAACTCTACTTAAATGAAGTTTTACACTTTTTATATTGCTTTCCCAAATACCACCGAAGTGACTGCCATAAGGTACGTTCATTTTCCAAGAAATTTTGGTATTATTAAGTTCCTGTTGGAATACATCTTTATAAGTTTTTGAAGTAGTTAATTGATATATTTCATCGAGGACTCTTTTGGCACCCACAAAATTTGTGCCATTATCTGAATATAAAACCTTACAATTTCCACGACGAGATAAAAATCTTTTGAGAGCGGCTAAGAAACAATCTGTAGAGAGCGAGGAGGCTAATTCAAGATGTATGGCTTTCGTACTTAGACAAACAAACAAACATACGTAAGCCTTTTGAGTTTTTACGCCACGATATTTTCCTATAGTAATGGAAAACGCACCAGTATAATCTACACCAGTGTGTAAAAAGGCTTTTGCCTGATTGACTCTTAGGGCGGGTAAGTCAGCCATCATAGGATAGGTAGGTTTAGGATTAAGACGAAAACAACGATTACATCTCCAAATTCTATTTCTGATGGCCTGACGACTAGATAGTATCCAATAATTTGTTCTCAGAAGATTTTGCAACAAATACGCTCCAGCATGTAAATGCAATTTATGGAAATAATCTATTAACAAAATGGTTAAAGGATCGGCTTTGGGCAACAAAATCGGATGTTTTTGTTCAAAACTACATTGGGAGTTGGACAAACGTCCACCTACTCTAATTATTCCATTTTCAATAAATGGATTCAAACGACGTATGGAAGATTTTACAACGAGATTTTGAGAAAGGGCTTTATATTCTTCAGAAAAATGCTTTTGCTGGACAGCTCGAATTAATTCAATTTCTGCAATTTTTAAATCAAATAGAGATATCCGTTTATTTAAAGACAATTTTCTAAGAAATCTCAATACGTATACTGTGGAATTTAAAAGTTTCGACCAACTGGAAAAATATTCAATAAGAGTATACAGCGGAGAAATTACACGAGTGACATTACCAAAGAAGGTTTGTGATCTATATTCAGAATCACAAATCATAATTTCCTGTCCGTTGACGGACTGAATAGGCCAATATTCTGGCTTCAACAGTAACCAATTTGGACCAGTAAACCATGTGGGATGGTTGACTAACGAAGAAGGAAACAAACCTCGAGAGGCGCAATCAACAACATTTTCCTTTCCAGGAACAAAAAACCAATACTGTGACGGAACCATCTTATGAATTGTAACAGCTCTATTTTGAACAAATAATTTGAGATTTTTCTCTGAGGACTTTATCCAATTTAAGACAATCATGGAATCACTTAAGGCAAAAATTTTATCAATATTATGTCTAGGAGAATAAGTTTCAATAGCATGTGAAAGAAGCTTTGAGAGAAGAAGCGCTCCACAAAGCTCTAATCGAGGAAGAGTTATTTTAGACATTGGAGATACTTTAGATTGAGAGTACAGTAAAGTAACTTTAACTTGACCTGTACAATTAACAACTCTGGAATAAACAATGGCTGCATATCCAGCAGCACTTGCATCTGAAAATCCTACAAAAGACAACGACGAATTAGGTGTAACTGCTATATGGCGTGGAATTTGTATTTTGTATAGGACATGAAATTCATTTTGAAACTTTTCTCATGCTATTTCGATTTCTTTTGGTACAGTACTATCCCAATCTACCTTTAGAGTTTAAAGTTTTTTTATCCAAATTTTAAGCAAGAGTGTTATAGGAGATAGGAATCCCAAGGGATCAAACATACGAGCAACAAGTGAGAGCATGTTTCTTTTTGTACAACGGGTCGATGAGGGCATTTCTAACCCAAAACTAAAATTGTCACATTTTTCTTCCCATTGCAATCCTAACACTTTGGAGACTGACTTATCAAATTGTTTGGGTTTGACCAATTGAAGGGGTTCGGGGATTGTCGATAGTAGATCGTTCGAGTTCGACATCCATTTGGTTAATTTAAAACCACCTTTTTGAAACAAATTAACTAACTGAGTGTGTGTAACTATAGCTTCAGAAACATTTGGAAAACTGCTAATAAAATCGTCTACATACATATCTCTTAAAATTGGAATGATAGCATCAGGAAAATTTTTAGATTCGTCATTACATAATTGTTTTATTACCCTGAGACTAAGATATGGTGAGGATTTTACTCCAAAAGTTAAAGTATTTAATTGGAAAATAGAAATAGGATCATTGGTATCAAATCTCCACAAAACTCTTTGAAACGAACAATGAGATTCAACCACTTTAACCTGCCTATACATTTGTTTCAAATCAGCGACAATTGCGATTGGAAAAAGACGAAAATTCAACAATATTGTGGGAGGATTATTTTGTAACTTTGGACCTTTATAAAGAATTTCATTTAATGACGGTCCTTTACTAGTTTTCATAGAGGCATCAAAGACTATTCTACAAGGAGTGGAAGGGCTATCTGGCTTAAAAACACAATGATGGGGAATATAATACGACAACGAATCAGTGGTTTGAATGGGAACTAAACTCATGTGCTTTTGGTCTAAATAGTCTTGAAAGATATCACAGTAAAGTTTTCTAAGTTCTGGGTTTGGTGCGAGGCGATTTTCTAAGGACAACAATCTATTTTTAGCAAGAACAAAAGAATCACCCAGTACATTAGGATCATTTTGGAACGGCAACGAAACTGTGTATCTACCATCTGCATCTCTACATACATTTTCTAAAAATAAATTTTCACAAATTTCATCTTCTGATGAACTATTAGTAACAGTGGGCAAATCCTCTAATTCATACATTCTTTCGACCAAGGAATCTAAATTCAACAAAGGGTTACAGACGAAAGACAAATATGTGTGGATTTTTTCAAAATTTGGTGCAGCTGAGCCCATGACTACATAACCTAAACTAGTTTCAATAGCTAATAGAGAACCTTCGCACGACACTCTATTACAACCAATGATATTTGAGAAGACAGATAAGCCTAAAATACCATCTATCTTTCCAGGAAAAAAGAAATGCGGGTCAGCTAATTTCAAGTGTTCTATACTGTTAATACAGTCTTTGTCAACTGGTTGATCTGGCAACTTATTAGAGATTGTGTCTATAAGCAACACTTCTATAGGATATTGTATTTTTTTATCAAAATGGGAAAAGATAACAATGTTGGTTTTACCTACTATCGGGGTGGTTGATCCTCCTATACCAGAGACTGTCAAATTTAATTTCGAATAACTTAGGCCTAATTTTCGGGAACAATCAAAAGTAAGAAAATTAGCAGAAGAACCACTATCTTACAAAAATCTAACCTTGTGAGCACTACCCCATTTATCAACAACTTTAACCATTATTGTCCCAAACAGACTAACAGAACTCGATTCTGATTCATTTGGGATATTTTTAGAATGGCGGACATGTAAACTAGAAGGATTATCAGAAGAACCACAGGTAGGCTCAGTACTAGTGGAGGGAAATGGAACATTTTCATTTGGCCGAGTAGTATTTGGCTTATGCAACTTGGAATGGTGCCTAGCTTTGCATACAACACAAGAAAATTTTGACGGACAATTGGATACTCGATGCTTTGAAGAAAAACAATTTAAACATAAATTATTTTCCTTCACTAATTTAAATCAGGATTCAAATGGTAGCCCTAAAAAGTGCTTACAGTCTTTAATTAAATGTGGGCCTTTTTTACAAACAACACAATCTATGGAGGAATACGTATTCTGCTCTTGCAAATGAAACGATTTGTTCGGTTTTTGAAACGAAAAATTATTTTTGGAATTCCTTGATCTATCATTTTTAATAAGAGATTTACGCCCGGTTTCATAATCGGTTAAAGTGGACTTTAAGTTTTAAGTTGGTACCCTTGTCAATGCAATTCATATGGGTAAATGTCAACGTAAAAGTGAACTTTAGTTAATGTTCACTTTAAGTTGATTATGAAACCGGGCGTTACTACGTTGGCGTAAAAATTTCAATAAATCGTCATATGCGGGTAAATCATTATTATTTCTTATTAAATCAAATGAATCTATGGTATCTTGTGGTAATTTTAACATAGCTAAATAAGTTAAAATATGATCATCTAAATTATCGAGATTTAATCGTTTTAGTGCAGAAACATTAGTATCAAACTTTTCCAAAAATATTTCCAAATAGGATGGATTATTAGATTGCAAACCGCGAAAATTAACAATTCGATCCATATAGAGATTAAACAAATATTTTTTATCATTATATCTTTCAACAAGCATATTCCAAATAATATCATAATTATTAGGAATGGGTTCTATTGAGCTACAGCTTTTCAAGGCTTTCCTGGAAATACAACTCAACAAATACTGCAGCTTATCGGACTTGGGATATTCTATTTTGTTATGAACAAATTGTTTGAAATTTTCATAGAAAACAGGCCACAGAGATATATCTTCACTTAACTAATTCAAATTTAGGCATTTTAATATTAGAATTATTAGTAATATTGGGATTATTACTCAAAACAAGAGGTTTATTTATTAATAATGAAGCTAAATATTCAATATTGGAGTAGAGATCATAAAATGCATCTAAATGCGTATGGTAAGCAACGCCAGCATCTGGCTCCATCTCTTGTTTTAATATAACGATATCTTGAACAATTTCCTCATATTCTGATAGAGTTTTTTCGAAAGTACTATATCTAACTGCAAAGTTACGCATTTTTGAAGCATTTTCTGGATCTTTTTCTAAGGCCGACCCGGCATCGTAACATAATTGAGCCCTACGAAAGATAGTTTCACGTTTAGAGCATAATCGCTCCAATTTTAGTTCGTTTTGACTTTTAGGCATGTTTAATAATAAATATTGAAATTCTTTCAAAAAATTATCAATGATGAAGAAATAAAATGCAACAAAAACCAAAATATGTCAAGAATAGTAGTTAGGTGTATAGATTTTTTCAACAATTACTAAAATTTTATTAAACTAAATCCAAACAAATTATTTTTAGGTTTGCAAAATATCCAAATCAAATATATTTACTTAATCAAAATCGATTTCACTAAGCGATGGGTTCAGAAGCAAAAACACGAATTCAATGTTCTAACTATAGTCGACCGAAGAACAAGGTTTTTCGATACACGACAAAAAAAGGGTACACTACGATTTAATTAGATTTTAACACGACAAATATACTATACCGATTACAATTATAATTTGACATAATTTATAATAAATTTATCCAACGCGAAAATACGATAGATCTTGAACCGGCAAAACAACAACGAAATTGATTCAAGATGATCCGTCTCGAAGGCCAAACTTATGGGGTGGCGATTAGGCGATGCTGGTTTATTACGCAATCAAATTTAAAGCGGACTGTAGGGAAATATTAACAAAAAAAGTCTTACCTTATTTTAACTGGTAGGTCGAGAAGTCTTCAGTTATTAGTAAGGTGAAGGAAGGAGGGAGAAAGGGTTAATTTATTTTTTACTATAACTGAAACCGGCGTTTTTTGGCGACACTGGATAACTATGCGAAACGACTTAACAATTTGAGTTGTTCTTACTTACTGAGAACCACGACTAGTTAGTACTAACGAAAGGTAATTAAAGAGAAAACAAAAAATTTAGTACAATATCTGGGCAAGAAAATAAGCCAGGTACTTCGAATGAAATAAATTTAATGAGGCCAAAACAGTCCATATTCTTCGCTGCAGTCTGCTATCTTATTCACCAATGTCTGTAGCTCTTCAAATGTTTCTGCGATCAGAACGGTGTCGTCGGCAAATCTCAGATTATTTAATCTAACACCATTTATTTTAATACCTATGGATTGCTCAGAGTGTGTTCTATTCTTTACGTCTTCGGAATAGAGATTAAACAGGGTTGGTGACAGTATACACCCTTGTCTGACACCTCGCTTTATTTCAATTTCTTCAGTGGTATTATTCTCTACTCTCACTACTGCTTTCTGATTGTAGTACATATTTGCTATTAGTCGAATGTCTCGTTTATCTAAATTCTTTTCTGCCAGGAGTCTGATTAGATGATCATGCCGCACTTTATCAAAGGCCTTGTTATAATCTATGAAACACATGAATACATCTTTATTTATGTCAAGACATCTTTGAGACATAACGTTCAGTGCAAACAACGCCTCTCTTGTTCCAAGTCCATTTCGGAATCCAAACTGGGTATCATTGATGTCCATTTCCAGTTTTTTGTGTACTCTAGTGCAGAGGTTCTCAAAGTGGGTGACGCGGCACCCTAGGGTGCCTCAAGCATTTGCCAGGGGTGACGTGGAACATTTAAGAAAAGTCGAACAACCGGCCACTGCGCCATTATCCAATCAAAACATGCTGACTATTGGTACTTGTGTATTCTCGATGGCGACCGAGAAACAAACAGCCGAATTCGACCGACACGGCTGCTACCTGCATTCATTCCACAGTTTAATTCTTGCAGCCGATAAGTGAGTTTTGTAAAAATTAGAGTTAGATTTCAAAGTGGAAGTTTTAGATATAACTGAAAAAGAAAAGTGACGGCGTCAGTAATTATATTCATTGGAATTAATATGTATAATATTATGAACTTTTGTTGCTATTTTTGGCATAAAATATGTCTTGCACTATTACGGTTGGAAAATACCTTCCATTGTTGGCAATGTTTTGCTCTCTTTTATTTGGGAGATTTTTTTCATTCCAGAATAATCGAAAATTGGCTGAAATATGGGTCTTTTACAAGAAAATATAATGAAGTCACTGAAGCATCTGAATCAACTGATTTAGTGACAACTAGCAGAGATGGAGAAGATGCAAATGTCCACGAGATCCATTCGAGTCCAGCTCATCCAAGTTTTTCTCCCTCAATTCGTGGAACGGAGGATCCTTACCAAAAAGAAGTTCGGGGAAAAATGAGAAGGTGTGATCCTTGCTATTTCACGTTATATGGCTTTATTTAAGTTGGCAACGGACATGCACCAGAAGGCCAATGCGTTAATTGTCACAAAATTGTTGCTAATGGGTACTTGGTTCCATCTAAATTAAAAAGACATTTGGAAAGTAATCATCCTGGTTTTGCCGATAAGGCCGAAGAAACCTTTAAACGTCGTGCTTCATCTCTTCAGGCAGGGTTATGCATGATGGAAAAAGTGTGCAAAAATGAAAACGAAAACGCCACTGAAGCATCATTTATTGTTGGTTTGCACATTGCATAAGCTGGAAAATCCCAGACCATTGAGGAGGAACTGATTAAACCTTGCGTGAAGGACGTCGTACAATGCATGTTAGGTCCAAATATGACCAAGAAGATTGATAATGTGCAGATGTCAAACAGCACTATAAGAAAGAGAATTCACACTATTTCAGATTTTGCAGAGAGAGAGAGCTTATAAATAGATTAAAAACTCGTGAATTCTTCAGTTTACAGCTTGATGAAAGTACCGACGTTGCTGGACTTGCTGTTCTGCTTGTGTTTATGAGGTTTCCATCCGGGATGAAAATAGAAGAAGAACTCAGTATGTGTGAAGAGCTTAAAGGTCATGCCACTGGTGAAGAAATTTTCAAGGCTATCCACGAGAATATAAGAAAAAAATATATAGAGTGTGTAACAAAAATAAGAAAACTTCTGTTGGAGTGAAAGTAAAAAGAAAGATATAGGTACTCCAACAGAAGTAAGGAAAAAAAAGAATAAACTAAGTAATAAAAATGAAGAGAGAGTGGGGTGTAAAGAAAAGGGGGAAGTGGCTTCTACGTTGAGAAGCCGCAATAGGAAAAATACTACTAAAGTGCAGTAGTACTGAAGAAAGGGGGATTAGAAGGGATAGAAGTAGAAGTGGGAAGAGACAGAGGCAAACTGAATAGAGTTGGCTAGCAAGAGATGCAAGAAAACCACTTGACACTCAAGGATGGATACGGCTCGTTTGCATGCCTGTCGAAGAACAGTAGCTCTATATAGATAGTAATGATGACTAAAAGATGAAATAATAAAATAAGAATAATGTACTGAAACTGAATGAAGATGGATAATTGCTAAAGACGAACAAAATAAATAAATCTAACAAATCATGGGCGCCATGAAAATGATCTTCGATCATTTTCCCAGGTATCTTATACTGCTGTCAAATATTAAATATATCAAACCGGTAATAATGAACATAAAGGAATAATAAAATAATTGATATACAAAATAAATACATATTTATTCAAAATAACTACTAGATTTTTGACAATCTCTGAGTTACACAAAGTGTATATCATGTGACTCTAAAATGACATAAGTTATACAAAAAGTTACCTCTAAGATAACAACAATAATGTTATCTGTTACAAAATTACAGGTATAAGTACCTCTCACTAACATATAGGGTACAAAATTACATAAGTCTTCTACCAAATGGTTATAGTACGCCTGCTACGTACAACTAAAGGAAACTGACAAAGATAAAAATACTACAAATAAATAGGCCCAAGCCTCACTAAGGGAAAATACAGTAATGAATAAATAAAGTTAAATATACAATTGACTAAAGTAGAAATGAAGTTGAGATAAATACCGACGATGACCTAAATTAACCGAACAAATGGAATAAAGCGAATAACAGTAAAATATTTGGGAAACAAGCTAGTAATATTAAAAAATAAATTTACCCGAATTACATAAACCAATATCAAAGCAATAATAAAGTATTAAAAACCTAATTTTCTCTAGGCTTATTCCTGTGCACAAGAAGTTACCGTAGATACAAAGTTTGGGAACCAAATAATCTAATATACAAATATGTCAAAAAAAAAACCAGAGGTAACCTAAATCTGGAAAAAAACGTAGTGTATTTAACAGATAGTCTGAAATATAAAAAAAACCAATAGTTACTAAAACACCTCACTAAATGTTCCCAAACGAGGTTGCGGTTGCATCCTAGAAAATGATGCACCAGGATGGTGCGACCCCATGACTCCTGTAGGCCCAGGTGCCAAGACGAAAATTGAGCTGGAACGCTCCCATAGCTTGCTCCCAAATCGACATACTCCCAATGGTGACTTGGCCGTGGCTGCAGTGGTTTCCCTAGGTGGTCAAAGGGCTACGGTTTCATGTTAGGGTTTCTTCCAAATGGCTAAAAACATTCCCAGTTTTATTTCCCATTTTAAACATGAGCAAGAAGTAAAGGGAAGAAGAAATACTTTTTAGAAGCAATAGTATAGAAAAACCGGCCATTAAAAATGGAACAAAAAACCAATCTCAGGTAACCTTGAACTATTTTAAGTGTGAAGACATGAATAAATGACACTGAAATGATTTATTTGAGGAAATATCTGTAAAAATATATTGAATTTATAAAATATTGGATGTTCAATAAATTTAAAACCTACAGAGAAATGGTAATTATTTCCAATATTAATTTGAGGACTTCAAAAATGTTTGGTTATGTAAAACCAAAAACCCCATTAATATAAAGATCGATATAAAGATAATATAAAGATCGAAATCATCTACATCCTTCCCTTAATAGATTGGCTAAGAAAGTTTAACAATGGGACTAATATTTTAAATATTCCACAACAAAAAACACATGACGATGGCTAATTAAAAAATTATTACAAAAAAAATAAATCTCACCGAATGATTCCTATTAGGCTCCACCAGGAGTTGTCACACACATGTCTCCGTAACTCCAGACATCCCTTGCTGGTAACTTTTTACTTAAAAAAACTGGATTGATGTTATAAAATAAGGTGTATGGAACTCATTCGCCATTTCATGGTACCAGTACCAAGTACCAAACCAACCCACTTAATTAGCAGCCACAAACCAAGTGACGAACGAGAGACGTTTCTCCGCCAAGGTGAACGTCAAATTCTCTCAGAACACGAAATAATTATCGATAGGTGGAGAACGTTCCATCACCGAGGTATGACGTCACCTCAGTAGTCCTATACGAGAAATTAGAGAATTTAAATGGAGACCGAGGGAAAATAATTATAATAATAATTAAAGAGCTAATTTCGTAACGTGACCGTTACAATCCCCTTCTACTCGGGAAAAAAATGTTTACCAAAAATTTTTTTTTTTAAACTTCAAAATATTAACAACTAAATGTACAATAGTCTAACAATCCACGTTGATTCGCAAGATTACCTAATAAGAACAACTAAGGTTCAAGGAAAAAGAAATAAAAAAATATATGACTCAAACTCATACTAAAATGTTACTATGTTACTCTCTGCTACCAAATATTAATATATTGCTTAAAAGTCAAAACAAAACTAAATATTGCCCTAAATTTCAGAATAGTAACTAAGTGTCGAATTGGGCACTAAAACCAAAATTGAACTATCCATGGACATCAGGTTTATAAAGGACGGAACAACCAGGAAAAGGTGTGAGCCAATTCGAACCATATCACAAGAAAATATATCAAAGTGAATAAAAAAATCAGTAACTAAAATAAGTAAAGAATTGAACACTTTATCCAAAACTGAACTAACAATGGACACCAGATTCATAATAGTATATCCAGAGAAGAACAATCAGGAAGATTTATGGAACAATTCTCACTAATGCCAAATAATACCAATAATAAACATACCAAAGGAATCCAAAACTCAATAACCAAAATAAATGTGGAATCGGACACTTAATCCAAAGTCGGACTATCAGTGGACACCAGATTCATAAAAGGCATATCCAAAGTAGAACGACCAGGCAAATTTATGGACCAATTCACACCAATACTAAACCACATAAACAGATCAGGTCTACGTACACCCACATCCGGTGATACGAACCTATCCAACCAAATACACAAAATAAATGAAGAATCGGACACTTATCCAGAATCGGACTATCAATGGACACCAGATTTATATAAGAGTATATCCAAAGAAGAACGATCAGGCAAATTTATGGACCAATTCTTACTAATACTAAATAAACTAAATTATTGGATCCAGTGGTAACTAATACTGAACAAAATAAATAAATTAGGTCTACATACACCCTCATCCGGTAATATGAACCTATCCAAACTAAGTAATCAAAATAAATCAGAATAAAACATTACTAACAGATTAAGTAACAGAGATGTAACCAAACTAAATCAAAGGTATGATAAATACCTACAGTGTATTGACTAAAATATTATAGAAACTACATAAACTTAATTCGTGCTGGTATTCGCGAACTATAGCATGTTGCTACAACAGATGTATGAGAATAACCAGACTCAGATAAGGTACCAATAATGTAAGAATAAGTAGGAAAACAGAATGAATGGTGAACTTACAAGTTCTATGACACCATGATAAGTGATAGGAAAAAAAATATGATAAGTGATAGGAAAAAAAAATTGACGAGAACGAGCACAATTTTAAATAAAACTGCAAATTCATGCGTTCTCACATACGTGGAATTATTCAGGAAATATTCCAGAATCTGAATAGCAACTAATGCCTAAGGAAAGAAGTGGGAATATACTCTGATGAACAACTCATTTGTCTAAACACTCCAAATACTGACTTAACAAACCTACTGCGTATAGGGATAGTCAACAACAAACATACTATGAAGCACGAGATAAAATATAAACTAAATACTTCCCTATCAAATTGTAAATATGTAACTGGAATAATTGGACTAATTAGACAAGAATAGTTAGGACATGCTGCAGGCATTTCCTGACCAGAAATATTATGATAGATAAACATCTGTCTACTCTGCAATGAAAGACATAGATTGCGAAATCGGATAGCAATGGCGCCTTGCTGAACTTCGAACCCACGTATTCACCAACTTTGAGCATCAACAGACTAAGTAGTTTCTAAGAAGAAATATGAAAGACTCAAGAATTCATACATACTTACATCAAAATTCCAAACTAATTCCAGAATCATACTGTGTAGGATAGAAGGATATAAATTATTATAAAGTGTTTAAGATATTGGAGACAAATGTCAATAGAGTAACCTAATAACAAATTAAACCACAACATCTTTCCGATATGGCAAATTCAATAACAAGATATAAATATGATCAAAAAAAATTAGTAAGTAATCAAATATTCCAAATAATATAACACATAACCTGAGATAAGTAGTGCATAACATACAGTTCCATAATAATATCCATATTAAACAAGAGTACTTGTATGAGCTTACCTATCCAAATATATAAATATATAATACTCAACAACCCTTCTAACTTAGGGGTTAGGTGTGCAAAAACTAGACAAAAATACAAGTGAAGTTCTTATTAATTGTATAATCCTGACAGGATTAGCAATTAATAATATTGACTCATAATAATAATTAAAATGCACCATACCTAATACCAAAAAAAAAATAAACTCATACATAAAGTACTACATAATAATTAAATTAATAAGTAATAAATTAAAAGTCATCAACAACAAAGCCAACGATGAAATCAAGTATGTAGGTACCTGCATTATCAGATGGTAAAAAAAAATTAGACTAAAATTTCTAACCATACTAACGATTGAGCTAAGCTAAAGACAAACAGAAGAAGAGATTAGCTTGAACGACACCGTTAAGTTAATCTTCTTCTGAGGATTGTTCTAAACTTAATAGAAAAAGTACCAATGTTTCTAACTAATAAAAGATTTATGTTTAAATCTCAACCTAAAGTATCTGATTTCTATGAGCATTATATTATGGTACCCACATTGATATAATATTATTATCAACAATAATAAAACTAGAAACTGAGATGGATAATGGAACTACTTTACTATACAATAATTATAATTGTTATGTTTAACACTACCAATTAAAGAAAAATAATTTGGATGACCATCTGTAATCATCCGAACCATGCGAATTCAACGTATCATGTGTAGAAGCTAATGTTGTGGACTGATTGTGCTTTGTGATGTGTGCCTGTCTTACCAAACAACCCAAATATCAAAAATAACAAATATAAAATATAATCTAAAGTTTGTAAGACAAAGATACATATGGAGAAAATATTAGCGACACACCAACAAATCAAAATGCCAGCAAAATATATAAATAATCAAATCAATAAAGTAAATAAAATACCTAAATACTGAAAATAATTTCTAGTTAGGTGTAAAATATAACCACACTAGAAAAAAAAATATATGCATACAGTCAATAATTAATTGTACATGCAAACATACTACCATTGGTAGAAGGACTAAAAATCCATAATAATAGAACATAATGTCAGTCATGTATACTCATTCTAAATACACAAATGAGTTTCCAATAAAAATACAAAATTCAAACTAAAATATGAGCTGTACCACTAAAACTAAAAATGAGGTATCGAAAATAAACTAATCAAAACCAAAAGCAGTATAAGTCTACCTGTTTAGTATTAATAAAAATAAAAAGACCAAAAATAAATCAGAAATAACATGTATACAAAAATATCAAGAAGGTAATAATACAGAAAATTCCAATAAAAGGAAAGTGAACTAAAAGAACTACTGTCTTAGAACCATAAAACGGTTGGCCCCACGTTGGGCGCCAGTGTAACAAAAATAAGAAAACTTCTGTTGGAGTGAAAGTAAAAAAAAAGATATAGGTACTCCAACAGAAGTAAGGGAAAAAAAAGAATAAACTAAGTAATAAAAATGAAGAGAAAGTGGGGTGTAAAGAAAAGGGGGAAGTGGCTTCTACGTTGAGAAGCCGCAATAGGAAAAATACTACTAAAGTGCAGTAGTACTGAAGAAAGGGGGATTAGAAGGGATAGAAGTAGAAGTGGGAAGAGACAGAGGCAAACTGAATAGAGTTGGCTAGCAAGAGATGCAAGAAAACCACTTGACACTCAAGGATGGATACGGCTCGTTTGCATGCCTGTCGAAGAACAGTAGCTCTATATAGATAGTAATGATGACTAAAAGATGAAATAATAAAATAAGAATAATGTACTGAAACTGAATGAAGATGGATAATTGCTAAAGACGAACAAAATAAATAAATCTAACAAATCATGGGCGCCATGAAAATGATCTTCGATCATTTTCCCAGGTATCTTATACTGCTGTCAAATAGTAAATATATCAAACCGGTAATAATGAACTTAAAGGAATAATAAAATAATTGATATACAAAATAAATACATATTTATTCAAAATAACTACTAGATTTTTGACAATCTCTGAGTTACACAAAGTGTATATCATGTGACTCTAAAATGACATAAGTTATACAAAAAGTTACCTCTAAGATAACAACAATAATGTTATCTGTTACAAAATTACAGGTATAAGTACCTCTCACTAACATATAGGGTACAAAATTACATAAGTCTTCTACCAAATGGTTATAGTACGCCTGCTACGTACAACTAAAGGAAACTGACAAAGATGAAAATACTACAAATAAATAGGCCCAAGCCTCACTAAGGAAAAATACAGTAATGAATAAATAAAGTTGAATATACAATTGACTAAAGTAGAAATGAAGTTGAGATAAATACCGACGATGACCTAAATTAACCGAACAAATGGAATAAAGCGAATAACAGTAAAATATTTGGGAAACAAGCTAGTAATCTTAAAAAATAAATTTACCCGAATTACATAAACCAATATCAAAGCAATAATAAAGTATTAAAAACCTAATTTTCTCTAGGCTTATTCCTGTGCACAAGAAGTTACCGTAGATACAAAGTTTGGGAACCAAATAATCTAATATACAAATATGTCAAAAAAAAAAACCAGAGGTAACCTAAATCTGGAAAAAAAAACATAGTGTATTTAACAGATAGTCTGAAATATAAAAAAAAACCAATAGTTACTAAAACACCTCACTAAATGTTCCCAAACGAGGTTGCGGTTGCATCCTAGAAAATGATGCACCAGGATGGTGCGACCCCATGACTCCTGTAGGCCCAGGTGCCAAGACGAAAATTGAGCTGGAACGCTACCATAGCTTGCTCCCAAATCGACATACTCCCAATGGTGACTTGGCCGTGGCTGCAGTGGTTTCCCTAGGTGGTCAAAGGGCTACGGTTTCATGTTAGGGTTTCTTCCAAATGACTAAAAACATTCCCAGTTTTATTTCCCATTTTAAACATGAGCAAGAAGTAAAGGGAAGAAGAAATACTTTTTAGAAGCAATAGTATAGAAAAACCGGCCATTAAAAATGGAACAAAAAACCAATCTCAGGTAACCTTGAACTATTTTAAGTGTGAAGACATGAATAAATGACACTGAAATGATTTATTTGAGGAAATATCTGTAAAAATATATTGAATTTATAAAATATTGGATGTTCAATAAATTTAAAACCTACAGAGAAATGGTAATTATTTCCAATATTAATTTGAGGACTTCAAAAATGTTTGGTTATGTAAAACCAAAAACCCCATTAATATAAAGATCGATATAAAGATAATATAAAGATCGAAATCATCTACATCCTTCCCTTAATAGATTGGCTAAGAAAGTTTAACAATGGGACTAATATTTTAAATATTCCACAACAAAAAACACATGACGATGGCTAATTAAAAAATTATTACAAAAAAAATAAATCTCACCGAATGATTCCTATTAGGCTCCACCAGGAGTTGTCACACACATGTCTCCCTAACTCCAGACAACCCTTGCTGGTAACTTTTTACTTAAAAAAACTGGATTGATGTTATAAAATAAGGTGTATGGAACTCATTCGCCATTTCATGGTACCAGTACCAAGTACCAAACCAACCCACTTAATTAGCAGCCACAAACCAAGTGACGAACGAGAGACGTTTCTCCGCCAAGGTGAACGTCAAATTCTCTCAGAACACGAAATAATTATCGATAGGTGGAGTACGTTCCATCACCGAGGTATGACGTCACCTCAGTAGTCCTATACGAGAAATTAGAGAATTTAAATGGAGACCGAGGGAAAATAATTATAATAATAATTAAAGAGCTAATTTCGTAACGTGACCGTTACAATCCCCTTCTACTCGGGAAAAAAATTTTTACCAAAAATTTTTTTTTTTTTTAAACTTCAAAATATTAACAACTAAATGTACAATAGTCTAACAATCCACGTTGATTCGCAAGATTACCTAATAAGAACAACTAAGGTTCAAGGAAAAAGAAATAAAAAAATATATGACTCAAACTCATACTAAAATGTTACTATGTTGCTCTCTGCTACCAAATATTAATATATTGCTTAAAAGTCAAAACAAAACTAAATATTGCCCTAAATTTCAGAATAGTAACTAAGTGTCGAATTGGGCACTAAAACCAAAATTGAACTATCCATGGACATCAGGTTTATAAAGGATATATCCAAGGACGGAACAACCAGGAAAAGGTGTGAGCCAATTCGAACCATATCACAAGAAAATATATCAAAGTGAATAAAAAAAATCAGTAACTAAAATAAGTAAAGAATTGAACACTTTATCCAAAACTGAACTAACAATGGACACCAGATTCATAATAGTATATCCAGAGAAGAACAATCAGGAAGATTTATGGAACAATTCTCACTAATGCCAAATAATACCAATAATAAACATACCAAAGGAATCCAAAACTCAATAACCAAAATAAATGTGGAATCGGACACTTAATCCAAAGTCGGACTATCAGTGGACACCAGATTCATAAAAGGCATATCCAAAGTAGAACGACCAGGCAAATTTATGGACCAATTCACACCAATACTAAACCACATAAACAGATCAGGTCTACGTACACCCACATCCGGTGATACGAACCTATCCAACCAAATACACAAAATAAATGAAGAATCGGACACTTATCCAGAATCGGACTATCAATGGACACCAGATTTATATAAGAGTATATCCAAAGAAGAACGATCAGGCAAATTTATGGACCAATTCTTACTAATACTAAATAAACTAAATTATTGGATCCAGTGGTAACTAATACTGAACAAAATAAATAAATTAGGTCTACATACACCCTCATCCGGTAATATGAACCTATCCAAACTAAGTAATCAAAATAAATCAGAATAAAACATTACTAACAGATTAAGTAACAGAGATGTAACCAAACTAAATCAAAGGTATGATAAATACCTACAGTGTATTGACTAAAATATTATAGAAACTACATAAACTTAATTCGTGCTGGTATTCGCGAACTATAGCATGTTGCTACAACAGATGTATGAGAATAACCAGACTCAGATAAGGTACCAATAATGTAAGAATAAGTAGGAAAACAGAATGAATGGTGAACTTACAAGTTCTATGACACCATGATAAGTGATAGGAAAAAAAATATGATAAGTGATAGGAAAAAAAAATTGACGAGAACGAGCACAGTTTTAAATAAAACTGCAAATTCATGCGTTCTCACATACGTGGAATTATTCAGGAAATATTCCAGAATCTGAATAGCAACTAATGCCTAAGGAAAGAAGTGGGAATATACTCTGATGAACAACTCATTTGTCTAAACACTCCAAATACTGACTTAACAAACCTACTGCGTATAGGGATAGTCAACAACAAACATACTATGAAGCACGAGATAAAATATAAACTAAATACTTCCCTATCAAATTGTAAATATGTAACTGGAATAATTGGACTAATTAGACAAGAATAGTTAGGACATGCTGCAGGCATTTCCTGACCAGAAATATTATGATAGATAAACATCTGTCTACTCTGCAATGAAAGACATAGATTGCGAAATCGGATAGCAATGGCGCCTTGCTGAACTTCGAACCCACGTATTCACCAACTTTGAGCATCAACAGACTAAGTAGTTTCTAAGAAGAAATATGAAAGACTCAAGAATTCATACATACTTACATCAAAATTCCAAACTAATTCCAGAATCATACTGTGTAGGATAGAAGGATATAAATTATTATAAAGTGTTTAAGATATTGGAGACAAATGTCAATAGAGTAACCTAATAACAAATTAAACCACAACATCTTTCCGATATGGCAAATTCAATAACAAGATATAAATATGATCAAAAAAAATTAGTAAGTAATCAAATATTCCAAATAATATAACACATAACCTGAGATAAGTAGTGCATAACATACAGTTCCATAATAATATCCATATTAAACAAGAGTACTTGTATGAGCTTACCTATCCAAATATATAAATATATAATACTCAACAACCCTTCTAACTTAGGGGTTAGGTGTGCAAAAACTAGACAAAAATACAAGTGAAGTTCTTATTAATTGTATAATCCTGACAGGATTAGCAATTAATAATATTGACTCATAATAATAATTAAAATGCACCATACCTAATACCAAAAAAAAATAAACTCATACATAAAGTACTACATAATAATTAAATTAATAAGTAATAAATTAAAAGTCATCAACAACAAAGCCAAAGATGAAATCAAGTATGTAGGTACCTGCATTATCAGATGGTAAAAAAAATTAGACTAAAATTTCTAACCATACTAACGATTGAGCTAAGCTAAAGACAAACAGAAGAAGAGATTAGCTTGAACGACACCGTTAAGTTAATCTTCTTCTGAGGATTGTTCTAAACTTAATAGAAAAAGTACCAATGTTTCTAACTAATAAAAGATTTATGTTTAAATCTCAACCTAAAGTATCTGATTTCTATGAGCATTATATTATGGTACCCACATTGATATAATATTATTATCAACAATAATAAAACTAGAAACTGAGATGGATAATGGAACTACTTTACTATACAATAATTATAATTGTTATGTTTAACACTACCAATTAAAGAAAAATAATTTGGATGACCATCTGTAATCATCCGAACCATGCGAATTCAACGTATCATGTGTAGAAGCTAATGTTGTGGACTGATTGTGCTTTGTGGTGTGTGCCTGTCTTACCAAACAACCCAAATATCAAAAATAACAAATATAAAATATAATCTAAAGTTTGTAAGACAAAGATACATATGGAGAAAATATTAGCGACACACCAACAAATCAAAATGCCAGCAAAATATATAAATAATCAAATCAATAAAGTAAATAAAATACCTAAATACTGAAAATAATTTCTAGTTAGGTGTAAAATATAACCACACTAGAAAAAAAAATATATGCATACAGTCAATAATTAATTGTACATGCAAACATACTACCATTGGTAGAAGGACTAAAAATCCATAATAATAGAACATAATGTCAGTCATGTATACTCATTCTAAATACACAAATGAGTTTCCAATAAAAATACAAAATTCAAACTAAAATATGAGCTGTACCACTAAAACTAAAAATGAGGTATCGAAAATAAACTAATCAAAACCAAAAGCAGTATAAGTCTACCTGTTTAGTATTAATAAAAATAAAAAGACCAAAAATAAATCAGAAATAACATGTATACAAAAATATCAAGAAGGTAATAATACAGAAAATTCCAATAAAAGGAAAGTGAACTAAAAGAACTACTGTCTTAGAACCATAAAACGGTTGGCCCCACGTTGGGCGCCAGTGTAACAAAAATAAGAAAACTTCTGTTGGAGTGAAAGTAAAAAGAAAGATATAGGTACTCCAACAGAAGTAAGGGAAAAAAAAGAATAAACTAAGTAATAAAAATGAAGAGAAAGTGGGGTGTAAAGAAAAGGGGGAAGTGGCTTCTACGTTGAGAAGCCGCAATAGGAAAAATACTACTAAAGTGCAGTAGTACTGAAGAAAGGGGGATTAGAAGGGATAGAAGTAGAAGTGGGAAGAGACAGAGGCAAACTGAATAGAGTTGGCTAGCAAGAGATGCAAGAAAACCACTTGACACTCAAGGATGGATACGGCTCGTTTGCATGCCTGTCGAAGAACAGTAGCTCTATATAGATAGTAATGATGACTAAAAGATGAAATAATAAAATAAGAATAATGTACTGAAACTGAATGAAGATGGATAATTGCTAAAGACGAACAAAATAAATAAATCTAACAAATCATGGGCGCCATGAAAATGATCTTCGATCATTTTCCCAGGTATCTTATACTGCTGTCAAATATTAAATATATCAAACCGGTAATAATGAACTTAAAGGAATAATAAAATAATTGATATACAAAATAAATACATATTTATTCAAAATAACTACTAGATTTTTGACAATCTCTGAGTTACACAAAGTGTATATCATGTGACTCTAAAATGACATAAGTTATACAAAAAGTTACCTCTAAGATAACAACAATAATGTTATCTGTTACAAAATTACAGGTATAAGTACCTCTCACTAACATATAGGGTACAAAATTACATAAGTCTTCTACCAAATGGTTATAGTACGCCTGCTACGTACAACTAAAGGAAACTGACAAAGATGAAAATACTACAAATAAATAGGCCCAAGCCTCACTAAGGGAAAATACAGTAATGAATAAATAAAGTTAAATATACAATTGACTAAAGTAGAAATGAAGTTGAGATAAATACCGACGATGACCTAAATTAACCGAACAAATGGAATAAAGCGAATAACAGTAAAATATTTGGGAAACAAGCTAGTAATCTTAAAAAATAAATTTACCCGAATTACATAAACCAATATCAAAGCAATAATAAAGTATTAAAAACCTAATTTTCTCTAGGCTTATTCCTGTGCACAAGAAGTTACCGTAGATACAAAGTTTGGGAACCAAATAATCTAATATACAAATATGTCAAAAAAAAACCAGAGGTAACCTAAATCTGGAAAAAAAACATAGTGTATTTAACAGATAGTCTGAAATATAAAAAAAACCAATAGTTACTAAAACACCTCACTTAATGTTCCCAAACGAGGTTGCGGTTGCATCCTAGAAAATGATGCACCAGGATGGTGCGACCCCATGACTCCTGTAGGCCCAGGTGCCAAGACGAAAATTGAGCTGGAACGCTCCCATAGCTTGCTCCCAAATCGACATACTCCCAATGGTGACTTGGCCGTGGCTGCAGTGGTTTCCCTAGGTGGTCAAAGGGCTACGGTTTCATGTTAGGGTTTCTTCCAAATGGCTAAAAACATTCCCAGTTTTATTTCCCATTTTAAACATGAGCAAAAAGTAAAGGGAAGAAGAAATACTTTTTAGAAGCAATAGTATAGAAAAACCGGCCATTAAAAATGGAACAAAAAACCAATCTCAGGTAACCTTGAACTATTTTAAGTGTGAAGACATGAATAAATGACACTGAAATGATTTATTTGAGGAAATATCTGTAAAAATATATTGAATTTATAAAATATTGGATGTTCAATAAATTTAAAACCTACAGAGAAATGGTAATTATTTCCAATATTAATTTGAGGACTTCAAAAATGTTTGGTTATGTAAAACCAAAAACCCCATTAATATAAAGATCGATATAAAGATAATATAAAGATCGAAATCATCTACACCCTTCCCTTAATAGATTGGCTAAGAAAGTTTAACAATGGGACTAATATTTTAAATATTCCACAACAAAAAACACATGACGATGGCTAATTAAAAAATTATTACAAAAAAAATAAATCTCACCGAATGATTCCTATTAGGCTCCACCAGGAGTTGTCACACACATGTCTCCCTAACTCCGGACAACCCTTGCTGGTAACTTTTTACTTAAAAAAACTGGATTGATGTTATAAAATAAGGTGTATGGAACTCATTCGCCATTTCATGGTACCAGTACCAAGTACCAAACCAACCCACTTAATTAGCAGCCACAAACCAAGTGACGAACGAGAGACGTTTCTCCGCCAAGGTGAACGTCAAATTCTCTCAGAACACGAAATAATTATCGATAGGTGGAGTACGTTCCATCACCGAGGTATGACGTCACCTCAGTAGTCCTATACGAGAAATTAGAGAATTTAAATGGAGACCGAGGGAAAATAATTATAATAATAATTAAAGAGCTAATTTCGTAACGTGACCGTTACAAGTGGAGTAAATGTGTGGATATGTGCAGTGATGGAGCGAGTGCAATGGTTGGTAAAATTAGAGCGGCGGTGTCTAGAATAAAGATAGTTGCAGAAAATGCCTTTAGCAGTCATTGTATCGTACATCGCCATTCTTTGGAAACTAAAAAGATGCTGCAAGATTTGAAAGACGTACCTATTAGATGGTTCTGTGAAAATAATTAACCATGTAAAGAGCCGTCCGCTCCAAGCACGCCTTTTAACCCTTAAACGCCCAACCTTTTTTAGGTTCCATATATGCCCAAGGGTGGGTAAAAAATGTCCACCTTGAAAATAGCTAATATATTTATCGAGAGTTGTTGGAAATGGATTAAACTTAAGAATCTTATGCTTAATAAACACAGCATCTTCTTAAATATTAATACAAACAATTTACAAACCTTACAACAAAATTACAATGTACATCAAAATTAATATACCAGTAAAAGCCAGTAATTCAGATTTATCGATTTTCTGCACATTCTTCCTTTCAGCCTCCTCACTGGTGCATAATTATGTCGAATATGTAATTATACGTCGATAATTATATGGATTATGTTCCTACCAACGAGAAATAATATAAAAACATTTAGTAACAAGTTTTACCAAGGGTGTACTTTTTGTACCCACCCATATTTAACTCAAGATATTACTTTATTTTCAAAAATATGGGTAGAACCAAATTAACATTCGATAAAGGGCTGTCCTTTTAACAATAAATAATTTTTGAACAATTTTTAAACACGTTATAAATATGTTACAAGGGAATACGCATTAGGTGGACATTTTTTACCCACCCTTGGGAGCTAAGGGTTAAAGCTCACCGCTGAAGATATGGGTATGGATCACTTTAATCTTTTGCTCCATACAGGGGTCCAGTCACCATCGAGGGGAGCAATTTTAGAGAGACTATTTGAACTAAAAATCCACTGATTATCACATTTACAGAGGAGTCTTTCATCCAATAATTAAAAGATGTCAATTGGCTGCTAAAATTGGGATACCTTTCAGACATCTTCGAAATAATAAATAAATCCACCACTTCGCTTCAAGGCAAAGGAGGAGCACAATTAAATAAAATCAAAGCCTTGCGTAAAAAAGTAACATTTTTCAAAGCATGTGTTGAAAAGAAGAACCTCACAAATTTCTCTCGATTACAGGAGTTACAACAAATGAAATCAATCCTCAAACGAACTTCTTTGAAATTATTATTGCTCATTTGCAAGGTTTGGAAGAAAGTATTGTAAACTATTTTTCTGACATTGACTCAGATGACTTATTATTGCTAAATGATGGACCCAGTTGAAATGAAAAAATAAACCTGTCAGAATGACAAATGAAGTTTTTCAAAATCTACTTGAGATCAGCGAAGATAGCAGTTAAAACTGAAATACCGTGAAGGAAGCCAAGAAGGGTTCTGTATGCAGGTATAATCAGAAAATAATGTTGTTGGCAAGGATGCAGCGAAAAAACTTGTGTGTTTCACATCGACTTATCTCTGTGAGTCTTCTTTCTCCGCATATGCTTACATTAGAAACAAATACAGAAGCAAACTTCAAACATCAAGGGATTTAAGGGTCAAACCTACAAAGATTCCCATAATTATAAAGGATATAATAAAAACATCATCGAAACAGTTGATTCATCACATTAAATAAGGATATTTGAATATTATTTTATTGAATTGTATTTTTTAAATTTTTGGTCGTTTCCCAAATCGCTTTAAGGGTTGGTGCGCCTCGAAATATTTTTAGCCCTACAAGGGTACCGCGACTAAAAAGTTTGAGATCCGCTGCTCTAGTGTGTATAATTTTCAGGAATATGTTCAGTACATGGCTCACCAAACTGATTGTACGGCAATCACTACATTGTTTGGCATTCATCTTTTTTGGTATAATAACAAAGGTGGATAAAAGCCATTCTTTTGGTATTTTTCCTGATGTATAAATGCTATTGAAAAGTTCAACTAAAATGTGGATCGAGTCTTCTTCTATCAGTTTAAGGATTTCCGTTGGTATTTCATCTGGACCTGGGGCTTTACCGTTTTTCATTCTTTTTAGTGCGTACATTACTTCATCTTCCGTTATTTCTGGACCTTCGTCTCCTTGTATGTTACTTAGTTCAGTTTGTTGTCTATTATCTGCAAAGAGTTCTTCAACATAGTTTTTCCATGTCTTCAACTGTTCTTCTAGTTCTGTTATTATGTTTCCGTTGACATTATACAGGGTATTTGGCTGCTTACGTTTTTGTGTACCTGCAAGTTCTTTCACTTTTTTATGTACATTAAAAATATTATGTTTTGCCTGCAATTGCTCTATTTCTTCACATCGTGGCAATACAAGTGAAATTAATTTAATTTTATCATTCATTAATTATATAACAAATTCTAGTCTATGACTTATAGTTTGGGCAAATCGATTAATAATATTTTCTATATTAATTTCTAAATCAAAATGAACATGGAGTAAAGTTAGATCTAACAATCGATCCTGACTTTTGTTTCTAAGCCAAGTTTTAAGGCCTTTATAAGCAGAAAACGACCGTTCTGCAGGCGATGTACTAAAAGGCAAAGTGAACAATATTTGTAATAATATTGTACAACGTGGAAATACGTCTTCATCGCAAAATTTAAAGCTTTGCATGGCTGAATTTTTACTGTTTGTACTTCAGATCTTAAAATAGCCTCAGATGAGAATGAAATTATTTTTTGAGGCGAGCCTGACTCATTAATTTGCCACAAAGAAAAACCAAATTACTATTGTTATCTGGTGTCTGGCATTAGGTGGTAATAAACAAATTTTCGATTCCAAGGAATTCTGTTTTATGTTTCGGTTATTCAGTTATCAACAGGACTCAAAACTCACTATTTATTTTCATTCGTAATTATCTCTTTCTTATAAAAGTGTCAGTAGACACCAGGTGAGGTCTCAAGGAGGGGGCAATTGACTCCATTGACCCCCTCTTGGATCCGCGCATGAGTATACCTATTAGTCGTCAGTAAAATTTGTGTTACAGCCCGTTCCCACTTGTCGTGTGTCGGATTCGTATATTAAATCGGATGTCCGCCTTCCTATTCACACCTTGAATAATCGGTTGTCGCTTGTCGCCCAGGTCGAAGCTGATGCAACACCGTACGCGAGGGAACTGTCATAATAAAACAAAATGCATAAGAAAATCAGCATTTTTAAAAGTGCCGATAAGGTCATGAATCCTCACAAAACAAAACTATGTGTACCTATTATTTTTTATGGTTCTCAGATATGGTACTTCATACCATTTTTTGTCTTCGGACGGATGTTGATAATTTTACAGCCCGTTCATACTTGTCGTGTGTCGGATCCGTATTTTAATCGGAGGTTCCAGTGGCAACGCATTTTATATGGCACTATTTATATTTATCCGACACCGATTTTTTGTTGCTGACGACAATAAATGTTGGCTGTTTGCTGTTTTGCGAGCCCTCCTCGCGCGAGTTACGCCACTCGATTCTGCAGATTCTAGGATACGAGAAACTACGCAATAGTACCTTATAAATAGAGGGACTTTCAGATCATTTTAACTTTTGTAACTTTTGTTCAGCTTTTGTTTAATTTTATTCATATTGTAAGTTTGTCGTAACACTTCTGTTGTTTAGTATTTTGAAAATAGTTTATAATTTATATTTTTGAAAATAAATACTTTTTAAGAACTCCTTCTCGAACATCAAAGTTATAATTGGCGCAGTCAGTAGGATACGTGCGGGATCGGAAAAGACATTTTACACATCCAGTGAAAGAACTTTTTCGGTTTTTGGTGTTTCTACATCGTAGCGCGTATTGAAATCGAATCTCTACCCTACAGTGGTATCCATCGAGAAGCAGAGTTCCAGAAGAAGCAAAAGTTCGGAGAAGAGAACCAGGTGTGAAACAAGTGAAAGAACTTCTGTTGGAGTGAAAGTAAAGAGAACGATATACTCCAACAGAAGTAAGGAAAAAGAAAGTAACTAGTGGGACAAAAATGAAAATAGATGGGATGTAAAGAAGAGAGTGAAGTAGCTTCTACGTTGAGAAGCCGCAGTAGGAAAAATACTACTTTGCCGTAGTACAGAAGAAAGGGGGATTAAAAGGGATAGCAATAGAAGTATGAATAGACAGAGGCAAACTGAATGGAGTGGCTAGAAAGAGATGCAAGAGAACATCTTGACACTCAAGGATGGATACGGCTCGTTTGCATGCCTGTCGAAGAACAGTAGCTCAAAGTGGATAATGGTGATGACTAAAAAGGTAAATAATAAGATAAGAATAATGTTCTGAAAATACATAAAGATAAATAATTGCTAAAGAAGAACCAATTAAATAAAACTAACAAATCATGGGCAAAAGGAAAACGGTCTTCGATCACTCTCCCAGGTATCTTACACTGCTGTCAAATATTAAATATATTATATCAGTAATAATGAACATAAAGGAATAATAAAAATCAATGATATACAAAATAAGTAAATATTTATTAAAAATAACTGCTAGATTTTTGACAATCTCTGAGTTACACAAAGTGCATATCATGTGAGTCTAAAATGACAAAGTTAACAGGACATACAATATAACAACAGTCCTGTTATATGTATGTAGAGAGCGGAATATATGCAACACAACATTACCAAAATATGCGCATATATATGCATTACTTTTACTACAAATATGCAGGTATTTTTTCTAAATTTGTCTAAATATGCAAATGCATATTAAAAATACTCAAAAATAAAACATTATATTAAGTCGTAAGATCTTCAGAAAAGTTGCCTTCAAAAATACGTACAACTTTCCTCAAACAATCGAAGCCCTCATTTTTTTCTAAAACATTTTTTAATTTATTTCTAATTGTAATCCCTGTAGTTCCGGGAATTTTTTGACAATGAGCAGAAAAAGTGTTAACAAGATTAACCGAATCACTTAATTGTAAATTCCTTTGTTCTAATGACTTTATTAGATCTGGTAAAAAACTAAAATTAACTTTTATGAACATAAGTTCTTTAGCAATTTGTACGTTACTTAAAGAACAAAGTACGTTACTTCAGCTGAAGAACAAAAGCGGAATTGTCTACAATTTAATGGATTTTTGTATTTTGATGCTTCTCTCTATGTCCGTCTTTATAGAAGTAAAAGCGAATTTGTCGAATAAAAACACTCTTTCCAGAAAAATTTCTTTTGTGGGACATGATGCTTTTGTTTGTCAGTTCCTCATTTAAAAAATGAAATGTGAAAATGAATGTAACTTACGATTTTGGAACAGGCCTTGCAAAATACTTTGTCTCCACTTAGCTTTAACTCGGGAAAACACTTTATCCAAGCACTTTTTTGAATGGTAGACATATTTAAATTTAATATACATCAATCACTTCAAAAACACTAAATACGATACAACGTTTACTTTAAACAAATGTTGGCCGGAAACTGACAAAATAATTATTAAACCCTTAAAAGCAGGTACCTACGACTTGCTACGGTAATAAAATAATATTTTTCTGGGAACACCCATAATTGTTAAATTCAGGTAGTAATGGGAAAGTCCAGATGAGCGATAGATAGATAAATAACGAGCTCGTTCATATCGAAGTTATAAAATTCCAACTAAGAGAGGAAAATTTTAAACTTTTATATAATTTATTTTCAAAATATGCAAAATAAATCGTGTTTAGCTTAAATATGCAATGTTGTGTTTGTTGTCTGAAAATATGCAATATATGCATCTATATGCACTTTGCATATATTCCGCTCTCTATATGTATGTTACAAACAGATATACCTCTTACTTATACATAGGGTACAATTCACATGAGATTTCTACCGAATGGTTATAGTACGCTTGCTACGTACTACTAAATTAACCCCGAAAAATATTAAAAAGTGATATAAATAAATAGGCACAAGCCTGACTAAGGGAAAATACTAAATGAATTAAGCAAGTTAAATATACAATGAATGAAATAGAAATGAAGTTGAGATAAATACCGAAACTATGTCTTAAATTAACCGAACAAATGGAATAAAGCGAATAACAATAAAATATTTGGGGAACAAGCAAGTAATATTACAAAATAAATATAAAACCAATAATAAATTATAAAACCCTAATTTTTTAGGCCTGATTACCTGGTGCACACAGGTAACTTACCATAGATACAACCGTTTGGGAACCAAATACTCTAATATACAAATATGTCAAATAAAAACAAAGGTAACTAGATCTGAAACCAAATAATTAATAACATAATACATCAACCAAATGTCTGAAATATAAGCACAATAGTTACTCAAACCCAAAAACTTTAAATGTTCCCAAACCAATCCCCTCATCGAAAGACTTCCAAGTCCGATGCTACAATCCATAAAATTAGCACCAGAGGAGGTGCTAAACCATGTTTTCTGTAGGCGAAGGTGGAAATATGACAAAAATGGGACTGAAATGTCCCATAGCTTGCTCCCAAATCGACATACTTCCATGATGACTTGACTGTGGCTGTAGTGGTTTCCCTAGGTGGTCAAATAAGGGGCTACGACTTCATATTATGGTTTCTCCCAAATGGAGAATGATTCCTATTCAGACTCCAAAAGGAGTTGTATCACACACATGTCTCCCTAACTCCAGACAACCCTTGGTGGTAACTTTTTACTTTAATTAAACTTAAGACGCTAAATAATTCTGACTCTAGATGGAAATCATCCGCCATTTCCTGGTACCAACGTACCAACCACACTTACAGCCACAAGTCAAGTGTCCATCCTTCCTCGCTACTTCAAAGAGGAGAACCTCAAACGACCACAGAACATGAATTAAATGTCACGGAACGATTCGACAAGTGTTCTGTAGACGCGGACGTGTGACGTTACGTAAGTAGTCCTTTACGAGAAAATTAAAGAAATTAATTAAGAATTAAGAGATCAAAGAGACCAATTAATTAAGAGATCAAAAGAAAATAATTATAAAAATAATTAAAGCCCTAAAAATGATATTATAACGGGTGGACCGTTACAATCCCCTGCTACTTGGGAAAAAAAATTTTTTATCAAAAAAATTTTTTTTCTAAACTTCAAAATATTAACAACTAAATTTACAATAGTCTAACAATCCACGTTGATTCGCAAGATTACCAATAAGCATAAACTAAGGTTGAAGGCAAAATAAATAAATATATGACTCAAACTCATACTAAAATGTTACTATGTTACTCTCTGCTACCAAATATTGACATAATATTGCTTAAAAGTCAAACAAAACTAAATATTGTACTAAAGTTCATAATAATAACTAAGTGTCGAATTGGGCACTAGAACCAAAATTGAACTATCCATGGACATCAGATTTATTAAGGGTATATCCAAGAACGGAACAACCAGGAAAAGGTGTGAGCCAATTCGCACAATATCACAAGTAAATGTACCAAAGTGAATAAAAAAAATCAGTAACTAACATAAGTAAAGAATTGAATACTTAATCCAAAATTGAGCTAACAATGGACACCAGATTCATAATAGTATATCGAGAGAAGAACAGTCAGGAAGATTTAGGGAACAATTCTCACCAATAACAAATAATACCAATAATAAACATACCAAAGGAATCCAAAAGTCACTAACCAAAATAAATGTGAAATCGGACACTTAATCCAAAGTCGGACTATCAGTAGGCACCAGATTCATAAAATCATATCCAAAGAAGAACGACCAGGAAGATTTATGGACCAATTCACACCAATACTAAACCACATAAACAAATCAGGTCTACGTACACCCACATCCGGTAATACGAACCTATTCAACCAAATACTCAAAATAAATGAAGAATCGGACACTTATCCAGAATCGGACTATCAATGGACACCAGATTTATATAAGAGCATATCCAAAGAAGAACGATCAGGCAAATTTATGGACCAATTCTTACTAATACTAAATAAACTAAATTATTTTATCCAATGGTAACTAATACTGAGCAAAATAAATAAATTAGGTCTACATACACCCTCATCCGGTAATGTGAACCTATCGAAACTAAGTAATCCAAAATAAGTCAAATTAAAAATTAATAACAGCCTAAGTAACAGAAATGTAATCAAACTAAACCAAAAATAAGATAAATAACTAAAGTCTATTGACTAAAGCAGCGATTCTCAACCTGTGGGGCGCGCTTTTAGTAATGGGGGGGCGTGAGCATATAAAAAAATACACCAACATCATTAACTAATTTACTAAAATCAAAGCAAAACAAAATTCTGACAAAATAAAAAATAAAATACACATGAACACTGAATAGGAGTTATAATCATAAAGAGCACTCAATACTAAAAAGTAAGATTTTACTGTTTTTTGTCAAAATTATTGAACAAGGGGGGCGCGGTGAAAATAATTAGGGAAGATTGGGTCGCAAAGGGTAAAAGGTTGAGAAACGCTGGACTAAAGTATTCTAGAAACTACATAATTAAACTTAATTCATGCTGGTATTCACTAACTATAGCATGTTGCTACAACAGATGTATAAGAATAACCACACTCAGATAAAGTACCAATCATGTAAGAATAAGTAAGAAAGAAAAAAGAATAAATGGTGAACTAATAAATTATATGACACCATGATAAGTGATAGGAAAAAAATGTCGAGAACAAGCAACCAATTTTAATTAAAACTGCAGATTCATGCGTTCTCACATACATGGAATTATTCAGGAAATACTCCAGAATCTGAATAACAAATCATGCCTAAGGTAAGATTTAGGAATTTACTCAAAAGAAAAACTCATTGGTACAAACACCTCAAACAGTGAATTAACGAACCTACTGTGTATAGGGATAGTCAACAAACAGACATACTATGAAGTACGAGACATAATATAAACTAAATACTTCCCTATCAAATGGTAAAACTGTAACTGGAATAATTGGATTAATTACACAAGAATGGTTAGGAACTTGGCGCCATTTCCTGACCAGAAATATTATGATGCCTACTCTGCCCTAAAAGACATAAATTACGAAATTTAATCGAACAGCACTGGCCAGTTACCGAACAACAACTTCGAACCCACGCATTCACAAATCAGAGTTATCAGACTAATTCATAAGTAGAAATATGGAAGACTCAAGAATTCACATATACATCAACATTCCAAACTAATTCCAGAATCATACTGTGTAAGAACTAAGGATCTGAATTATTATAATGTATTTAAGATATTGGAGACAAATGCCAAGAGAGTAACCCAATAACAAATTAAAAACCACATCTTATCAATATGATAAATCCAGTAACAAGATATAAAAATAATAAAAAATTAGTAAGTAATCAAATATTCAAAATAATATAACACATAACCTGAAATAAGTAGTGCATAACATATAGTTCCATAATAATATCCATATTAAACAAGAGTACTTGTATGAGCTTACCTATCCAAATATATAATAATCAACAACCCTTCTAACTAAGGGGTTAGGTGTGCAAAAACTAAACAAAAATACAAATGAAGTTCTTATTAATTGGATAATCCTACTGACAGGATTAGTAATTAATAATATTGACTCATAATTAAAATTACAATGCACCATGCCTAATACCAAAAAAAAACTCATACATAAAGTACTACATAATAATTAAATTAATAAGTAATAAATTAAAAGTCATCAAAAACTAAGCCAAAAGATGAAATCGAGTAATGTAGCTACCTGCATGATCTGATGATTAAAAACAACATTAGACTAAAATTTCTAACCATAACAAAAATTGAGCAAAAAAAAACAAACAGAAGAAGAGATTAGCTTACACAACGCTGTTAAGCTAACTTTCTTCTGGGGACTGTTATATAACTTAATAGACAAATAGTATCAATGTTTCCTAACTGATAAAGAATTTATATTTAAATATCAATCTAAAGTATCTGATTTATAAGCATAACCTATATGGTACCCACATTGATATATGATTATTATCATTAACAAAAATAAAAGCTGAGATGGATAATGGAACTACTTTACTATCAATTTATAATTGTAATGTTTAACACTACCAATTTAAGGAAAAAAATTTGTGGATGACCATCTGTAATCATCCGAACCATGCGAATTCAACGTATCATGTGTAGAAGCTAATTTCTGGACTGATATTGCTTTGTGGTGTGTGCCTGTCTTAACAAACAACCCAAATATCAAAAATAACAAATATAAAATATAATCTAAAGTTTGTACGACAAATGTATATTATGGAGACAATATTAGCGACACACCAACAAATCAAAAATGCCAGCAAAATATATAAATAATCAAATCAATAAAGTAAATGAAATACCTAAATACTGAAAATAATTTCTAGTTAGGTGTAAAATATAACCAAACTAGAACAAAACGTATGCATATATTCAACGATTAATTGTACGAGCAAACATACTACCATTGGTAGAAGTAATAAAAATTTATCATAATAGAACATAATGTCAGTTATGTGTACTCAGTCTAAGTACATAAATAAGTTTCCAATAAAAATACAAAATTCAACTAAAATGTGAGCTCTACAACTAAAATGAGGTATCGAAGATAAACTAATCAAAACAAAGAAGCAGTATAAGTCTAGCTGTTTAGTATTACTAAAAAATTAAAGACAAAAAAATAAATCAGAAGTAACATGTATACAAATATCTCAAAAAGTAATAATACAGAAAATTCACATAAAAGAAAAAGAAATGAACTAAAAGAACTACTGTCTTAGAACCATAACGGTTGGCACCACGGTGGGCTGCCGGTGAAACAAGTAAAAGAACTTCTGTTGGAGTGAAAGTAAAGAGAACGATATACTCCAACAGAAGTAAGGAAAAAGAAAGTAACTAGTAGGACAAAAATGAAAATAGATGGGATGTAAAGAAGAGAGTGAAGTAGCTTCTACGTTGAGAAGCCGCAGTAGGAAAAAATACTACTTTGCAGTAGTACTGAAGAAAAGGGGATTAAAAGGGATAGCAATAGAAGTATGAATAGACATAGGCAAACTGAATGGAGTGGCTAGCAAGAGATGCAAGTGAACATCTTGACACTCAAGGATGGATACGGCTCGTTTGCATGCCTGTCGAAGAACAGTAGCTCAAAGTGGATAATGGTGATGACTAAAAAGGTAAATAATAAGATAAGAATAATGTTCTGAAAATACATAAAGATAAATAATTGCTAAAGAAGAACCAATTAAATAAAACTAACAAATCATGGGCGCCAGGAAAATGGCCTTCGATCACTCTCCCAGGTATCTTACACTGCTGTCAAATATTAAATATATTAAATCAGTAATAATGATCATAAAGGAATAATAAAAATCAATGATATACAAAATAAGTAAATATTTATTAAAAACAACTACTAGATTTTTGACAATCTCTGAGTTACACAAAGTGCATATCATGTGACTCTAAAATGACAAAGTTAACAGGACATACAATATAACATCAGTCCAGTTATATGTATGTTACAAACAGATATACCTCTTACTTATACATAGGGTACAACTCACATGAGATTTCTACCAAATGGTTATAGTACGCTTGCTACGTACAACTAAATTAACCCCGAAAAATATTAAAAAGTGATATAAATAAATAGGCACAAGCCTGACTAAGGGAAAATACTAAATGAATTAAGCAAGTTAAATATACAATGAATGAAATAGAAATGAAGTTGAGATAAATACCGAAACGATGACCTAAATTAACCGAACAAATGGAATAAAGCGAATAACAATAAAATATTTGGGGAACAAGCAAGTAATATTACAAAATAAATATCAAACCAATAATAAATTATAAAACCCTAATTTTCTAGACCTGATTACCTGGTGCACACAAGTAACTTACCATAGATACAACAGTTTGGGAACCTAATACTCTAATATACAAATATGTCAAATAAAAACAAAGGTAACTAGATTTGAAACCAAATAATTAAAAACTATACATCAACCAAATGTCTGAAATATAAGCACAATAGTTACTCAAACCCAAAAACTTTAAATGTTCCCAAACCAATCCCTTCATCGAAAGACTTCCAAGTCCGATACTACAATCCGTAAAATTAGCACCAGAGGAGGTGCTAAACCATGTTTCCTGTAGGTGCAGGTAGAAAGGTGACAAAAATGGGACTGAAATGTCCCATAGCTTGCTCCCAAATCGACATACTTCCATGATGACTTGACTGTGGCTGTAGTGGTTTCTCTAGGTGGTCAAATAAGGGGCTACGACTTCATATTATGGTTTCTCCCTAATGGCGAATGATTCCTATTCAGACTCCAAAAGAAGTTGTGTCACACACATGTCTCCCTAACTCCAGACAACCCTTGGTGGTAACTTTTTATTTTAATTAAACTTAAGACGTTAAATAATTCAGACTCTAGATGGAAACCATGCGCCATTTCCTGGTACCAACGTGCCAACCTCACTTACAGCCACAAGTCAAATGACCATCCTTCCTCGCTACTTCAAAGAGGAGAACCTCAAACGACCACAGAACATGAATTAAATGTCACGGAACGATTCGACAAGGAATTCTATGAGGAAAGTAAAATATTGAAAATAAATGGATAAAATAAACGAATATAAATATATATAATAATAATAAATAATTTGAAAAATATGTCAAAAGTACACGCGAAAATATAATTCAGATTTAAGTAAACTAATAATATAATATTTTGTTTCTTTATAAACATTCTGTAATCACCTGGGTCTTTCACTATACCTATATGTGGCAACAACATGGGATTGTGTAATGGTCAGGTGTTGCCCCTGTAGATAGATAGATAGATTTATTTAACTACTTTACAAAAAAAAATTGTTTGTAGCAAGTCAAAATTACAAAGTCAAAATAAGGAATATAAAAATTACAAGGTATATAAAATCACAAGGTATATAAAACAGAAATATAAAACACAACTTATAAATATGTATCACAAACAAGAATATAGATTAACAAAAAATATTTTGTGTCACGGTAAGCATTTCAGTAGATGTTCTGCAATGAGTCATATATTCTTCCGAGCAATAAAAGCAATGTTTCAACAGATACCTTTTTATTACTTTTTTGAAACTGTTACAGCTTAGCTGTTTAATATCTTTTGGTAAAATATTGTAGTAGTTATAATTAAGACAATTTTTATCTGAAAGACGCAATCTAGAGCGATTTGTTCGTAAATAGTGAGAGTATCGCGTATTGTGAACGTGAACATCAGACTGCTTTGTTAAATGGGACCTTTTTCTGTGAATTTCAGTCAGAACTTGATATATCAACAGAGTAGGTAGCGGCATAATTTTTAATTTGATGAAGAGAGGTCGGCAATGTTCCAGATAACTAACCCCTGTTAAAATCCGGATAGCTTTCTTTTGCATCCTGAAAATTTGAAGAGCATTTGTTGAATTGCCCCATAAGATTAATCCATAGCTTAGGTGTGAGTGAAATGAAGAAAAATATGTCACCTTCAATGTCTCAAAGTTGACAACCCTTGCTAGTTGACGAATAAGAAACAATGAACTAGACAGCTTCGCCTTTACTTGTGAAATATGAGCCGACCAGTTCAATCGATTGTCTATGGTTATTCCTAATAGTTTAGCAGTGTCTTTGTCATCTGGATCGCCATGTAAACCACTTGCAGATATAATCAAGTCCTGCGTTTTTTCAGTATTGAGTTTTAGTTTGTTCGCAGCAAACCATGTGCTAGATTTATCAGAGACTTCCTCGTAAGCCATTTTTAAATCCTCATTTTTATTACCTGATATTATGTATGTCGTATCATCCGCAAATTGTACTGATTTGTACGGAGATATGAAATGAGGCAAATCGTTGACATATATAATGAATAAAAGAGGTCCCAAGACCGAACCTTGTGGGACTCCATGTTTTACGGGTCGAAAATCGGAGAGATAACCTTTAGACACTACAGCCTGGTGTCTACCACATAGGTACGAAGAGATAAGCTTAAGAGGGATACCTCTGATTCCATAATAGTTTAATTTGTGGAGCAAAATGTCATGTGAAACGCAGTCAAAAGCCTTCGACAAATCGCAGAGAGAAATTGCTATGCGATTGCCACGTTCAAGCCCCTCAATCACCTCGCTCACAATATTATATACCGCGTTTGTAGTAGAACGAGCACTTCTGAATCCATATTGCGAGTTGCTAAAATAACTTTTAGACTCAAAATAAGAATATAATTGTTGTTTGATCACCTTTTCAATCACTTTCCCGAATGTAGAAACAATGCTTATGGGTCTGTAATTGTCAGCTTTCGAGGAATCACCTTTTTTATAGATAGGTAGTACCTTTGAGTACTTTAGTGCTTCTGGAAATACTCCAGTTGATAAAATTAAGTTAATAAGATGAGTGAAAGGTGTTAAAACTATTTGGTAAGTTTCTTTTAAAATTTTGCTATTAATTTCGTGAACGTCCTTACAATTGGAATTATTAAGAGATTTAATTATTTGAGAGATCTCATCTTCCACAACGGGTCGGAAACAAAAGGACTTACTCGGGGAAGGATAGTTTCTGTAACTGAAGAGGATATCGTTATTAATAGTGGGAAGGGATGTAATTATATTCTCTGCGATTGTAATAAAAAATTGATTTATTTCGTCTGGAGATAGATCTGGTTGTACCGAACTGGATCTTGTATTGCCTCCTTCGAAGTTTAATATTTTCCAGCAGTCTCTAGGTTTATTATTGGAGTTAGCAATAAAACCAGAGTAAGCCGACTTTTTAGCATTTTGTAACTGCCGATTATATTCATATTTTTGTTGTTTATATAGTTTGAAAATATCGGGATCCTTAGTGACATCTGCAATGTGTTTAATGAGAGAAAGATTAGATCTGTAAGACCTTAATTCGTCATTAAACCATTGCACGGGTGTTATTTTAGCAGTTTGTCGTACTTTTTTTAATGGAAAAAACTTTAATATTAAGTTGTTATAAGTTTCTCTGTATAAGAGAAGTTTGTGTCTTTATTGTATTTATCCCATGCCAACTAAAAATGGCTGTAAACTAAAAAAGACATAGAAGAATAAGATTGGTGTAATGGTCGGCAGTTACCCCTGATAGAAAAAAGTTTGTGTTTTTGTTGTATTTGTCCCATGCCAACTCAAAATTACCAGTAAACTCAAAAAAAGTAGAAGAATAAGATTGTGTAATGGTCGGCAGTTGGCCCTGAGAGCAAAAAGTTTGTGTCTTTGTTGTATATTTGTCCCATGCCAACTCAAAATTGCCAGTGAACTCAAAAAAAGTAGAAGAATAAGATTGTGTAATGGTCGGCAGTTGCCCCTAAAAGCAAAAAGTTTGTGTCTTTGTTGTATTTGTCCCATGCCAACTCAAAATTGCCAGTAAACTAAAATAGAAGTAGAAGAATAATATTGTGTAGTAGTCGGCAGTTGCCCCTGAGAGAAAAAAGTTTAATGTCGTTGAAAAGAAGTTTAGTTGTTGTATTTGTCCCATGCCAACTCAAAATTTCTACTAAATCAAAGAAGAAAAAGAAGATTGTTTATTGATAGACAGTTACCCCTAGCGTGAAATTTTTTTTATCTTGTCATGTTTTTCCCACACCAACCAAAATTGCCAGTTAACTAAAGAAGAAGGAGAAGAAGAAGAATCAAATTGTACAATGTACTAACTCCAAATTGTAAGTGAATAAGGGATTTTTCCCTTTTTCCGCGACGATCAGCTGGCCAAATACCCAAGTAGGTGGAGGCCAATAAACTAAAGAAGAAGAAGAAGAAAACGATTCTACAAGTGTTTCGTAGACGCGGACGTGTGACGTCACGTAAGTAGTCCTTTACGAGAAAATTAAAGAAATTAATTAAGCGATCAAAAAAAATAATTTTAAAAATAATTAAAGCGCTAAAAATGATATTATAACGGGTGGACCCAGATAACTGTAAGTGCCTTTCCTTCAATGTCTTTGTGAGGAAGGATAGATTATTTTTTGTGAATTTTGAAAAAGAATATTGAACATATATTTCTGATACATTTTTGATATATTTTTATGCTACAGCATTGCATTTTATCGAATAATTGAAATAATTGCAAGTATTGAATTTTGTTGAATAATTTTTTGAAATATTTGAAGTATTTGGGATTTTCTCAAATCAAAATTTAAAAATATTAAACCCTATGATGGAGATTCCAATAATCTGAACAAATTTATCTCAATATGCGATGAAGTAATGCGAACATATACTGTATACATAGCATACAGCATACTGTATAAGGATGCATATTTAAATAAACATATTTTGGAATGCATACAGGATAAACTAGTTGGAAAAGCAGAAGTATTAGTAGAAAATCACATGGAATTAACGACATGGGATAGTATCACGAAAGCATTACACCAATGCTTCGCAGATAGACGTGATTTAGACTGCTTATTGCAAGAACTAACACGAACAAAACCATATAAAAATGAAAGCCTCCATAATTTTGGAACAAGGATAAGAAGTCTTAAGAAGTAATGTAGCCCAAAGAATAAGTAACGATACTAGTATAGAACTTGATGATAAAGTATGCCAAATTAACCATTGTAATAAGATCGAACACTTTTATTGCGGGATGTACAGGCGTTCTTAAAAATAATATGCACCTTAAGAGACCCAATTCTCTTGAAGATACCATTGCATATGTCGACGAGTTTCATAATTTTAAAAATTTATATGGACATTCCAGTAATAATTTTTCAAAAAATAATCATAATTTTAAGCCACACAATTCTTTTAGTGAATCTAACAGGCAAACTCAGCCTAACAACTATTATCGACTCCTAAGTTCGAACCCCACACATCAATACCAAAGAAATCCAAACTTTACTTATCAAAATCAAAACGCTTTCAATTCTAATTATTTAAATCGTAATCAAGGTTATTAAAACCAAAATCCTTCAGGACCCCGACATTTTTAAAATCATTCCACATCTCAGAATCGTTCCACAAACTTTCGACCAGAAAGTAATGTCTTCAGGCCCACCCGAATTCCTAATGATAGGTTGCCTAAGCCACAACCGATGACAATTGCATCCAGAAATACATTAAATTCAAACTCTAGATCAAATTCCAATAGATACAATAATTATCGAAAAAATTATTTCCCAAGAAGAATTCCTGATACTATAGCTAAAGAGCTATACACAAATAATTATCAAAACGAAAATCTTAATTCAAGAGAACCTCAACATGCTAGTCAATTCGACTATTTTAGAAATCCTGAGTATGATTTACAACAAAGCGGTCAAGATGACCAAAATTTTCAGATAGTTGCCTCGGAAAGGAAACAGCCAACTTATGAAATACATGTACTAGAATCTGAACCTTTGTGTGTAAATCTTGACGACATAGACGATATAATACAAAAAGAAATGGAAAACTTATCAATTACCTTATCAAAACTTATCAACGTAATATCAGATATACAAATTAGACCTCCAGATGTCAATCAAAGTGGAAATGAAGATACTGAAGGAAATACAGTACATACTTCAGCCGAAAATCCAATCCTTAGCGTACCGATAACAGATCGAGCCTTGAACTTATACAAGAACCAAATCTTACTAACTTATGGAGAAATTAACGAAATAAAAACTAAAACAGAAAAAATATTCGACAACACAAGACTATTTGTTATCTTACCTCAAAGAGATTTGCAAAAGGGAATAATAAATTTGGTAAAATATTATATAGACCCAAGAAAATTATACGCCTTGTATTTTAGAGCACCGCTATCACCTGAAACATTTGTAGGTTCATTACAAAATTACTTTAAAAATTCAGTATTCAAATTTGTGCACTGTACAAAAATATTAGATGATATTGAGACTACCGACGAACAGAAAGAAAAACTTAATTATTATCATGTTTATATAAAAGGACATCGTGGCATGAATGAACTTAAAATGTCATTAAGTTCACGATACTACTGGCCCAATATGTCAGAAGATATAGCACAGTATGTTAATAATTGTGAAGTTTGTTTAAAAAATAAATATGATAGAAACCGACCAGTTATTAAATTTAATCTCACACCAACAGCTTCTAATCCATTTGATTATATTCACATGGATATATTTAGAATATCCAATACACCATTTCTTACAATAATCGACACATTTTCCCGATACGGACAAGCATATCAAATTCCCAGCATTAGCGGAATTTCAATAGTCGATGGTCTATTAAACTGACTCCGACACTGAATTCAAACATTATGACTTAGAAGATTTTTGTAAATTACATAAAATAGAACTACATTTTACCACTCCTACGAATAGCAATTCGAATTCTCCCGTTGAACGGTTTCATTCTTCCTTAATAGAATATTTTAGTTGCCTTAAGGAAACAAATAAAGACATGTCAGTTGAACAATTAATGAAACATTGTATATTATCATATAATAATTCCATTCATTCTGATAGTAAATTTACGACGTCCGAAATTATAAAAGGGCATATAAATAACCCAGATCCATTCGATAACAATGATCATCTTATTTTATCACAATACGTGCAAAATTATAAAGAACAATGCAAGAGTTAGTTAGAGTTAGTGTAGTCCGGTGCCAGACACAGGAGGAGTAACACGTGCCACCAGCGGAGCGGAAGAAAGCCGAAGGAGTGGGAGCGACTTAGACTGTTGAACTTCTCAGTTCAGCTACGAATGTAAGCGTACCAAGCAATCGGGCGCTTCTCACCGTCTAAGGCAAGAAGAAGAGGCAAAAATCAATCTACTGGATGCGGTGAACTGAGGGAGTTTGATTTTTTATTGGATTCTCTGAGACGCCGCAGCTAGGGAGTGATGAGCGGAAAAAGTAAAACGGGCTCGACGTGAGCCCGTTACGGGATACTACAGTGCCTCCGAAAGGGTGCCTCTCGACACTGCAAGGTGTAGTTTTTTAGGATCTACATCGGGCAGCCCCGGCCCCTAGGTCTGTAGGACGAGAACGTTAAGAGGATCCCGTACCTAGTTCTGTCTGGGTACGAGAACAACCGAGTTTGATGCAGGGAGCCAACCCTGAAGCCGAGCTGGCGTCGGGCCAGTCGGCAGACAAAAAGGCTTCGTCAAAATTAGGACCCGACATATAAGGACTCTCGAAAAGAGGGTTCTAATCTTTTCCAGAAACTTCCAGAAGAAATCGACGGCTACTCGACCGTTGACGACCAGCGGTCACAGAAAGACGGGGATTTTCAAATTCCCAGGAAATCGTCGAAGAAGGAAAAGTCAAAAAATAGAGAGGAAAAAAGCGAAAAGAGTGAAGACAAACCGCAGAGTGAAGCAGAGGACATGGAAGAAGACAAGGTAGATGCGGCAGGCCAGAGGCACTACCAAAAGAGCTCCGACAGCCAAATCCGAGAGCGAAGATGAGAAAAGCGCAAAAGAAGAACTAGCAGTCATGAGAGAACTGCTAAAAAAGATGAGTGCCCAGTTTGATGACCAAATGGCAAAAAAAAGAAGAGGTAACCCGACAAAGGGCTGAAATCGAGCGACAAAATTCCGTAATGGCGCAACAAAGAGAAGAGATGATGAAGATGTCACACCGGATGGACGACCTGCTGAAAGAGTTAAAAGAAACTCGGAAACTAGTAGAGAAGAAGAATAAACTAGTAGAAGATCCACCAACAGGAAAAACAGCCATCAAAGCTACCGAGGCCACAAATAAAGAAGCAACAACAGGACAACAACATCAAAAGCCAACCGGCAAAGCTGACGAAACCACCAGAAGCCCACCGGAACTACGAAGAAAGAAAATACAAAATTGAGAGAAGAATTTCCGTAGCTGAAAACATCTCCTCTAAGAAAGAAGAACTAACGACATGAAACCGTCAAGCTGAGAAAGCAATGAGGGCAAAGTCACCTACCTCATGCTCATCCTACCAAAAGGACCAGCCCAACCGATCCACCCAGCTACGAGCACAGATGGTGGTACGCCTGCCCCGCAAGGTCCCAGTGTTTCAGAGTCGGAAACAATGGAAACGAATCAAGATGAAGACACCGCCGTGTTGCCTGAACAACAGGTAACACATCAACGAAAACCACCTGTAATAAAATTACAGAGCGTGAGTGAAACAGGGGCCATCCTCAACATAGCCCAAAAACAAAAAATAATCACGGTAAACAAGATCTCCAGGAGCGGTAGGGAAACCCTCATCCAAGCAAAAAGCCCTGAAGACTATAGAAATATGGTCAGGATAGTGGAAGAATATGCGAAGGTATATGACGCCAAAGACAAAAACAAGAGGCTACAATGGATAGCCTTCCCGTTGGACGAAGACAAAAAACCCAGAGTGGTTTTAAGAGGGTTACCCACTAACACCACCGAGGAAACAATAAAACAAGAAATGGCAGCACAATATAATATTGTCTGCCACTCAGCAAAAAATATGTCCACCAGATCTGGCCCCAAGAGATAGCTCCCAATGTTCGTTCTGACTCTAGATCACGAGGACATCGAGGGAGCAAAGCGGATAACCAACCTGTGCCACATGAAGGTCGTGGTAGAGGACCTACGGAAGGCAACCGGACCAACGCAGTGTTTCAACTGCCAGGGATACCACCACGCCCAGAACGCGTGCCACAAAGACCCAAAGTGTGTTAAATGCGGCGAAGACCATCCTACAAAGCAGTGCAAACGTGCCAGAGAGGAAAAAGCAACATGCGCCAACTGCAAAGGCAGCCATCCAGCCAGCTACCGAGGATGCCCTAGGTGCCCAACATGGGGAAGACCACCACCAAGGAGGCCACAACAACAAGCGCAACAAAGACGACCGCAAGCAACCGGGGTTTCCTACGCCCAGGCCACGCAGAACACGCAGAACAACACAGAGATCCCAGACGAAGACTACCTAGTCAGAATGGTCACCAACATAGTGACTAAGGTAGTCAAAGAAGTGATACTGGGCACCAGGGAGGCACAGAAGTAATGCTGGCAGACAGGGGATACTTGAGGATAGGCTCCTGGAATCCGGGCGGCCAACAAACCAAAACATCCTAGACGAACTCGCCAACAGATACGAGATGGGCATCGTAGCAATACAGGAAACCAAGCTTACCAACAACTTTAACCCCTAAAGTTTCCTGGGTACGATGTATATAGGAACGACCACACAAGAAGATTAGGAGGAACGGCCATCCTAGTCAAGAAGGGAATTAAACACACAAGATTCACGCAGGGAGGCACAGAAGTAATGCTGGCAGACAGGGGATACTTGAGGATAGGCTCCTGGAATCCGGGCGGCCAACAAACCAAAACATCCTAGACGAACTCGCCAACAGATACGAGATGGGCATCGTAGCAATACAGGAAACCAAGCATACCAACAACTTTAACTCCTAAAGTTTCCTGGGTACGATGTATATAGGAACGACCACACAAGAAGATCAGGAGGAACGGCCATCCTAGTCAAGAAGGGAATTAAACACACAAGATTCACGACTCCACCACTAGTAAACATGGAGGCAACAACAATATAAGTGAAAATGAGGCAAGGCGCAGTCAGAATAACATCAGCCTACGTAAGACCGCAAGACCCATTAATGGATGAAGACCTAGATGCGTTCCTAAACATCGCCGAATCAACAATAATAGTAGGAGATCTAAATGCGAGATCCCCCAACTGGAATGATAGAGCTACGAACCGAAAGGGAAGACTACTAAACAGCTACATAGAAAACAACGAAGATATAGTGGCAATGGGCCCAGAAACTCTAACACACTTCCCAGGAAATGGACTTCCCACCCACATAGACATCTTTGTTGCTAAAAACCTAGGACTTCAAGCAGACCTAATCACACTAGACGAAGGAACCACAGATCACAACCCCATTCTACTAGAACTAGGAACATGGGAAGAAACAAACCAACCGAAAAGAATTAAAAAGAAAATAAAGTGGACAAATTATAAATGATTAATTAATGAAAGAATAAATATAGTGCCAATCATAAACGATCCAGAACAAATAGAAGAAAAAGTCCTAGAGCTAGAAAACATCATACAAGAAGCAATTAGAAACAGCACAACGGAAGAAGAAGTCGAGATCCATACGGGAAGGTTCAAAGACATACCACAAGAAATAAAAGACTGTAACAAAAAGAAGAAAACTTCTGTTGGAGTGAAAGTAACAAGAAAGATATACTCCAACAGAAGTAAGGAGAAAAAAGAAAAGACTCGGTAACTAAATAGTTAAATAGTTGGGGCTCTTATGAAAATAAAAGGGGCTTCTCCATTGAAGCCGAAGTAGGGAAAAAATAAAAATTACTACTTTGCAGTAGTACTGAAGAAAGGGGGATTAGAAGGGATAGAAGTAGAAGTGGGAAGAGACAGAGGCAAACTGAATAGAGTTGGCTAGCAAGAGATGCAAGAAAACCACTTGACACTCAAGGATGGATACGGCTCGTTTGCATGCCTGTCGAAGAACAGTAGCTCTATGTAGATAGTAATGATGACTAAAAGGTGAAATAATAAAATAAGAATAAGGTAGTGAAAAGGAATGAAGATGAATAATTTCTAAAGACAAACAAGATAAATAAATCTAACAAATCATGGGCGCCATGAAAATGATCTTCGATCATTTTCCCAGGTATCTTATACTGCTGTCAAATATTAAATATATCAAACCTGTAATAATGAACATAAAGGAGTAATAAAATAATTGATATACAAAATAAGTAAATATTTATTAAAAATAACTACTAGATCTTTGACAATCTCTGAGTTACACAAAGTGCATATCATGTGACTCTAAAATGACATACGTTATACAAAAAGTTATATATTTTTTTAAAGATAACAACAATAATGTTATCTGTTACAAACTTAAATACCTCTTACATATATATATATATATATATATATATATATATATATATATATATATATATATATATATATATATATATATATATATATATATATATATATATATATATATGGATTCCGACTTTAGGAAGCCAAAAACGCTATATCGCACCGGTCATACGAAGCCCGACACCTCCTTACGAAGCCCGGATTCGGGCTTCGTAATTCTTTAATGTTATTTCCCCAAAAAACGTACTTTACACCATCTCTCGATATTTGAACCAAGGTCAGAACATGTAAATACGCTTGGGCTTCATATATATTCGGACAAATTTTAGAAATGTACCATAGGTAGCTCTGAAATCATGATTAACAATACGAAGCCCGGGCTTCTTATGCCTGGAATTATTATCAAAACATACACTCGTAGTTCATGGTATCTACCACCAGTTTGCGCTGCGAAAAAAAGTATATACTCTGTAGAAGTTCAGCAGCGTTAGGAAGCCCACATTGAGCTACCGATTATAAGAAGCCCGGAAGTTTGGCAACGTTTTTGCGTATTCCTCAAAGTACTATTAGGTTGTAAACATTTTTATTATTACCTGGCAATGACCATTTTTCGTATTTTTGGGTCCTTCATCGTCATTAATCTTGTGTACTAAGACTCCCGAGAACAGATTATGGTAATTCTTAGCATTACCTGTACACAGTAAGATACCGACAGAAAAAAGATTTAAAAATTGAATCGCAAAAGAATTATTTATTTTAATTGATACAATTAATACAAATTAATACTTTGTATTACTAATTTACTATTTTAGTTTGTAATAAGCCACAAAGTTTGCTACCAAATAGGAAATTAATATGACAAATTAAATTATTGTTTTTTTTTATTTAAAAAAGATTAATGCCTCGACAACTAATGGCCATTGGCATGGTAGGTACGGTAATTTTTAACAGTTAGGTACCTAGTGTAATGTGTAGTGTGTGTGTGTGTTGAGTAAGTGTCTTGTTACTTTGCAAAGTTGACGTCATTGTCTTTGCAAAGAGACGCTAACTGTATCCGAACGTCTGCGGTCCCTCCGGTGAGTACCGATCCCACAAGGACAGAAACTATTTTCATTTATTAATTTATAATAAATGAAACATTTCTGACCCTGGTGAGATTCGAACTCACAACCATTCGGATTTTTCGATTCAAAGGTAGGCGCTCTTACCACTCAGTCAAGGACGGGGTTAAAGTTATTATTATTAAATATTACTTTATAAAATTAAAAGTAGTCATTCTTATGAATTATGCGTATTATTCTGATTCTGATAAGATGAACACTTGTTTGTTGGGTCTGAGCCATACAATTGAGGGTTAGGCCACTGTTTCATTCGTATTTTTAGTATTTGTCAAGGCAACAATACATTATGTAGTGCCATCTTTTCAAATATAGAGCTAGATTGTGTAGACCACTGTTGAAACATATATCCAATTTTTCTGCTTTTATTGGTGTATTAATCTAAAAATGCTCAATTTGTGGACTGTGCCACTGTTGCTCTGAGCGCCTCATTTAATACAAATATAAAATATTTAATACAAATGCATATAGATTTTCCCTTCGAAAAAAATCAAACAATATAGATGTTTTTTAATTTCATTAAGGGGATGGGTACGTAGTTTCTGCTGAAATGCTACTCAAATGGAATTCATTTTTTTTTTCGAATTCTGAGAAAACTAATAAGTATTTTTGAAAATTTTAAACTCAGAATAAGAGATTACGTTATTAACGAGGGCCGAAAGTCCCTGGGAACTTTTATAATGTTTATTTTAATAAGTTACAGGGCTAAAAAACTAAAAGAAAATTTAGTGTGAGTTTTAATTTCAAAATATCTCATTCAAAATAAACTTTTTATTTATTGTAGGAGACTATCGGCCCTCGGTAATAATTTAGTCTTTCATTTTGCGTTTAAATTTTTCAAAAATATTTATTTTTTTTTTCAGGATTTGAAAAAAAATGAACACAATGTCCGTGGTAATATTTTCCAAATCTTTGTCAGTAGTAAATAGAATATTGCCAGCATATTGTCAGACAGTGACAATTTTAAATATTTGACCTGGCATCGGGAATATTTTCAGTTGTTGATTAAATAATATTGATAATGTGTTTGATAAATAATTGATTTAAGACGTGAACTTAATAAAAAGTTATTTATTGTTTATTATTTATGGAAGATCCAAAGCAGAGAATACACCAGGATATATTCAGTGATCCAAGTATTGTGTTGTTACAGATGTTCAAAATTGTAAGCGTTTCATAGTAACAATATATTATTAAAAAATCACTTATGACTTTTCCTCTTTTCTCGATTGATTATTAGCTTTTGTTGTACAGTAGATAAATTATTACTGAATACATAGGTAGTGAAAAAATTATCAGTAGTAATTGCACAAGAGCTCTGAAATTATCGAATTTTTCCCGAGTGACACTTTGACAGTATTAATTTCACGATCCAAAGGGGAGTGAAATTACGTCAAGTGGCACGAGGGAAACAATTCGATAATAATTTCAGAGATCGAGCTGCAATTTGCTGCGATTATTTCATGAATAAAACTGTTTAAAACCAAAATTTTATTGTAATTTATTTATGTAAGTACAAATTAGTACAATTAAACACACAGTTGTTATAAATATTTGACGATTGAAAGTCATCACTTTTATAAGTTTTAAAACAGTAATTGTCATTAATGTCACTGAATGTATTTTTTCACAGCAACGAAGGGCATCTGACGTAATATACTTGACGATGGGATATTATCAAAAATGATCAATTTAATTTGTATTTTTGTAGCTTTCTATTGGTCGGAAATATGAAATAATCATATTAGTTAACTGAATTAACAATTAAGGTAATTAATTATACTAGTAAAAGTTATCCAAGAACATTCGAAAGCCATCTTTACAGTTAATGATGAAATTGTCAAGTAAAGTTTACATATCCATACCAGTGACAATTTTACTACACGTAATTTGCCGTGTAAAGACAGAAAAAGTAGGGATAGCCTTAAAATATTTGCGAATGATGTACCGATGGCCCTAAGAAATGTTTAATAAACAACATATTAAAAAGTTCTACTCTAGAAGTGGGCACTTCATTTTGTATTAAACAAATGAACTGCGAAATTCGATGTTTCTTTAAATAACCCAATATAAAAAGAAATAAAATGTATGGGCATAAGTACGGTGTGGGCTGAATTTTGTTTAAACATTATTTAAAAATGTGTAACTAATAAAATTTTTCTTATAAAGCTCTCAAATTTGCACAACTTACCTTTCAAACATCTTACGAAACAATGTTTCATTCAAAAAAATGCCAAAAATTTAATTCAAATGATATGACGCAAAAAATGCAATTTTTGAAAACTTTTACGTAAGTTTTAAGTAAAAACGTAGTTTACAGAATTACCAGCACTTTAAAACGGTATTACTCAAGTTTGAAAAGATTTTTTACAATTTTATAGGTGATTTTTTAAAGCATTTGATGTATTTTTTAAAATTTACTCAATAATTTTATTTTAGAAATGAAATAAACTATTCCTTTTTGACAAAAATTAAGAAAGATAACAAAAATGTAATACAAAAACCGAAAATTACCAACTAAAAAATTGTTTATAAAAAGTAATCAAAAATGTTTTCTCTAAAACTTACCTAAAATAAATTTAATAATAAGCTTGAACAATAATACATTTTCAACAAAAAAATATTTTTAGCTCTTAAACATTATGTCTCCGTAACTTCGAACCTATTAATAACTTTTTTATTACCAGTTTTACGAAAAAAGTTATTCTTTATAAAATACTCTGTATCGTAATATGATCTCAGATGCAACCATCAAATTTTATTAATTTTACATACGAGGTTTTACATACGATTTTACATTTTGACATACGAGGTATATAAAAAAATATGAATTTCACTCAAGAGTAAAGTACCTTTAGATTTCACAATATCGAAAATTGTTATTAAAAAAAGTTGCTTGGAATTACAAAATATGTTTCACTGTTCAATTACATTCTTCTAAATGAGATATTGTGAACTATAAAGGTATGGTATGTTTAACAGTAAATGGTCGAGTTTAATTAGTTACCACTATAAACATCCTGGAATAACCGATAATAGTATAAAAGGTCCGGTTTCAGGTAAAATTTAAATATGTTTTCTGGTACAATTTCTTTGCTTTATTATGGTATTACCGTCTAGTCAGTGTTAATTGTCAAAAGACCAACTCTGCCTACCTAGGTTGCTTATCGGTCCGGGTGGGTCTTAACAATGGGCCAGGTCAGATAAATTTAATAATATTTACGACCGCACTAATTGAACTCAACCATTTACTGTTGAACAAACCATACTGAACTGTTAAGCAAAAGTCATATTTTTTACATACCTCGTATAAAATTGAAAAAGTTTGATATCTGATGGTTGTTTTTTGGACTTTAGACCAGAATAGAGTATTTTATGAAGAATAACTTTTTTTCGTAAAATTAATAATAAAATAGTTGAAATAATTGAAATAAAATAATGATGATGGGTATCCGTAATTTGAGAAAACATTGAATTTTTTTTCAATTAGAATGATGTAATTATAATAAAACATAGTTTTTAATTCCAAACAACTTTTTATAATACCCATATTTTGGTATTCTGGAATATAAAGGTACTTTACTCTTTAACAAAATTCGTATTTTTGGCATACCTCGTATAAAATTGATAAAACTTGATATCTGATGATTGGGTTTTAGATTTAGACTATGCAGAGCAATTTATGAAGAATAAACTTTTTTTCGTAAAATTTGTAATAAAAATGTTTCAAATATGGTTCCTTGCTACGCAGACATAGTGTAGAAGAGCTTCTTTATAAGCATTTTCAAATTGTAATGCCATATTCGGATTCAGCATAATCAAAAAAAAAATAGAAACAAAATTCAACGATATTTTTAGAATTATTTTAAATTATATAATTTAACATGATTGTTTGGAATTAAGAACTATATTCTGATATGCAATTTCATCCTTCTAATGGAAAAAAAAATTGAAAATTTTTTAATCAACATTATTTTTAGTTGTTTATTTAAATTATGATACATATAGCTATTTGTATAACAAGGGAGGAAAGTGCTACTTTTCCTCCCGAGAATAAAGTTTACTGCCCGACGCGTAGCGGAGGGCAGTAATCATTCAAGGGAGGAAAAGGCACTTTACTTGGAACCTTCCTAATTCGCTTAGAAAATTTTTGTAATGTGCTAAAACCGTACACCAAAATTCATTAAAATTGACTTACTAGATTGTGAATAATAATTTTGCAATCTAAACTTTTTTAAAAAATTAAAATTTTTTAAAATCTTGCACAACAAAAACTAGTACATACAAAGATTTGTCAATTTTTTTACATATAAAGAAGCACTCCACCTATCTAACGCACTTTACAGAATTGAAATCGGATTGTTTAAGCAGCCTCAGCAATGTTTTAAAGTTATAAACAATTTTTTGGCTTATAAACAAATTAGTCCTGTGGCCAGGAGGGGGTGCTGCGGGCTACTTTATTTAGATGGACTTACCCAAGATCGTGGAACACGATTTTTTTGGGTAACAGTTGATCCGGATGTCGATAAAATTGTTATAAACAAAGAACTTGAGGAATTACATAACATCGATTTGTCGCAAAATAAAACATTTTTTTTTTATTTCTTGGGTAAGTCTAAGCAAAAAATGTTCTTACAAGTTTTTTCGTAGGATGCATAGTTTTCGAGATAAACGAAGTGGAACTTTCAATAAATCGAAAAAGTGCAACTTTTGAACGCGAATAACTTTTGATTAAAAAATAAAATAGCAATTCTGCTGACAGCATTTGAAACTTTAAATCAAATTATACCGGTTTTAATTATTTGCATTGCTAAAAATTAATTTTTTATTATTAAACATTTGTTTATAAACCAAAAAATTGTTTATAAGTTTAAAATATTGCTGAGGCCCCTTAAATAATCCGATTTTAATTCTGTAAAGTGTATTGGATAGGTAAAGCACCTCTTTATATGTAAAAAAAATTAGACAACTTCTAAATGGTCTACTTTTTGTTCAGAAAGATTTTAAAAAATTTGAACTTTTTTAAAAACATTTAAATTGCAAATTTATTATGCAAAATCTATTAGGTCGATTTTAATGAAATTTGGTACACGGTTTAAGTATGTTACAAAGAATTTCCTAAGTGAATTACTAAGGTTCTAAGTACATACCACCAAAGTGGTTAAAAACATTGAATAACAACAGGCATATTTTGCCCCCTTATTTTGTATTTATTGCTATATTGCAGAAAAGGTAATAAGTTAAGACATTTTTGACCAGTCGGATATCATACAAAATTCAATTATCTTTATTTTATTTCTGTACGACTTTGTTCCAAAACGAATCATTTTAAAGTTATAAGCAAAGAAAGCAGAAAAAAAATCGACGTTTTTCGAAATTTTTAAATATTTTATTTTTTTTTTTATTAATGTTCCGGGCATATTTGAGAAGGAGCATAAGTCAATTATTATTAACGAAGTTATCACCTAACTTTATCTGCAAAAATCCGAATGCCACCTTTCAAATCCAAAAATAGACGTTTTTTCACAGATCCTTACTGGTCATAATAAAAGGGTTATCATAATTGAAATAACTGAAAATAATGTTGTATATCCATAATTAAAAAAATTCAACTGTTTTTTTAATTAGAAAGATGAAATGGCATACTAGAATATAGTTCTTAATTCCAAACAACTTTTCATTATAACAATTTTCAATATTTTGAATAATAAAGCTACTTTACTCTTGAGTAAAATTCATATTTTTTGACATAATATCTCGTATACGGCTTAAAAAAATGAACTGGTGGTTCTATTTTTAATTTAGACCATGCACAAATTTTCACGTTGACGAACAGAACGTCTATAGTCGTCTAATTTCCATTGATGTAATGTGACACAACGTCTATATACGTTGAATTTTTCCCTATTCTACTTTGCAAAATACATATAGTGTCACAACACTTGCTTATACATTTGACGCAGTGTCCGTCAACGTGTTAATTGGACACACTGTACAAAACAATTATTGTTATTGTTTAAACAAATAATAAACAATTAGCGGCAAAATCTGTGAGTAGAACTTTTTACTTTAACATGTATATAAAATAACAAAAAAAGTTTTAGAAAAAGATAATCTTGTTTGAATTGCTCCGAAACAATGCATCTTTTCGTTATATCTTGACTCTTCTAAAATGCTTTGTATAGATTGCTGAATAGAATTGGGCTTCTTATAACAGGCAATATGACGACTTATATACACATATAAGGATCTCGTAGAATAGTCGTATTATTTAAACGTAAATTAAAACATGGCAACATCGTCGGGCTTCGTATAATGCGTAATCCATATACACTGTGAACGCATTTATACGAGTGGGCTTCGTAAGACTGTAATAATAAGACAGTGCTACAATCCCCTTACCCCGTAAACCGCGGGCTTCCATTCATCTGCAGGTTGTAGCGGGCTTCCTATCATTTGTGAGCCATATATATATATATATATATATATATATATATATATATATATATTGATACATGTATCCATGTGACTTCCAAAGTAGATTCTCGTAATACGTTGTTACTTCATATATACCGTTATGACTTCCGATTTCGGAAGTCACAACGTTTTGCCTATATTTTTACGAATTTGGCTACTAGATGGTATCGGAAGGCTTATATTAAAAATTTCGCTGGAAGTCATATCGTATCTAACATAATCATAAGATCAGATTTTAGTTCGACGGTATATCACCAGCGCTAGTATCGCTCCCGTGCTACTATACAGGTTATGTACATAACGCGTAGCGTCTTCCGTATACCACACCGCTCGGTGTGACTTCCGTTTTTTGGCAACCCTGTGTAACGGTTTCCAGACATTTATCTGTTGTAGATTCGCGGTCCTAATCGTACTTAGTGTTTTGTGTGCCTTTTGTTTTTAAACATGAATAATAGCAGATCTGCTTTACTTTTAAAGTTAGCCTTAAATGAAGGTACAATAAGTGATTATATATCTCTATAATTATATATTTTCTGTACTTATTTTAATCTATACTATTTACTTACTTATTTACTTATATAAATTTCATTTTTCTCGTGTTTTTGTTTACTTCCTTTTTTACAATGAACTTCCAATTTAATCTACACTCACCGGCACGAAAAACGGGCACCCCAAAAAAATGGGTAATTTTTGATGTCTCGTATCTCCCAAACCTGTTGTCCGATTTAAGTAATTTTTTTAATATGTTATTCTTTAACAATATAGCTATGATAATATTGTTGATAGACAGGTAAATTTTCATTGTATACCGGGTGTACCAATCAAACTGGTTTTTTTTCTCAATTTTCACAACACCCTGTGGAATATTCTAGCCTTTATAAAATATTTAAATTAAAGCCTAACTATAGCTCCAGGTTTTATTAACATTCTGTTTTTTATTCATTCGCTTACGTTGGATAATAAAAAAGTTAAGGACTTTAACAACTAGCCATGTTCTTTATCGATACAGGTGTTTCTAAATATAAGTGCGACAAACTTTAAGGGGTAATTTCTGCATGAAAAAATAATAATCGTTTGGCAAAAGAATTTTATATTTGCAAGCATTTGCGGACATAGCTTTATCAAGTAAACGATCATTATTTTTTCATGCAGAATTACCCCTTAAAGTTTGTCGCACTTATTTAGAAACACCATGTATTGATAAAGAACATGTTTAGTTGTTAAAGTCCCTAACTTTTTTATTATCCAACATAAGCGAATAAATAACAAACAGAACGTTAAGAAAACCTGGGGCTATAGGTGGGTTTTAATTTCAATATTGTATAAAGGCTAGAATATTCCACAGGGTGTTGTGAAAATTGAAAAAAAAAACAGTTTGATTGGTACGCCCAGTATACAATGATAATTTACCTGTCTAGAAACAATATTATTACAGCGATATAGTTAAATAATAAGGCTATAACATATTAAAGAAATACTTAAATCAGAGAATAGGTTTGGGAGATACGAGCCATCAAAAATGACCCATTTTTTGGGGTGCCCGTTTTTCGTGCCGGTGAATGTATCTATTAAATAATCTAAATTATTTTTAAAAATCTTATTAAAAGCTTAAATACAAGAAATGTAGGTAAATGTTCTCATTTAACGAAATTTCCGAAAATTGCGTATTTTTTGACCCAAGTAAAAACGTGTAAAAATATACAAAAAATTGAATGTACAATTAGGGAATGAATGGAATTAAATACACGAAAAAAGAGCGATAAAAAGTTTAAAGTAATAAATTCTAGTAATAATATGAAATACAGTAAACTCTCTCAAGGGGGTAGCGCAAAATCTCGGTCCAATGCTATTTAAATGCATTCATTTTCTACGAATTCTGAGAAAACTAATAAATACTTTTTAAAACTTACACCCAGAATGAAAGATTATTATTGCGGAGGACCGAAAGTCCCTTAGAATAAACAAAAAGTTTCTTGATAATGAAATATTCGAAATTAAAAATCACACTAATTTTTCTCTTGTTTTTTTATCCCGTTATCTTATTAAAATAAACATTATATAAGTTTTCAGGGACTATCGGCCCTCGGTAATAATGTAATATTCCATTCTGCGTTTAAATTTTTCAAAAATACTTATTAGTTTTCTCAGAATTCGAAAAAAATTAGTGCATTTAATTAGCATTTTACCAAGATTTTGCGCCTATCTCCTTAACGGACACCTCCTCTATACGGACGGTATTTAAGACAAAACTCATTTGCCGATAATATTGAACCTGTACTCTTCAACGGATACTCCCTTAAAATGATGTGTAAATGAAAAAAAAATACATAGGTATTTTTTCCAAATATTTTAGAATCCAAAACTACATATATTTTATTATTTAAAATTAATACAGAGATGTCAACGAGTGATATTTGATACTGTTTAATTTATCAGCAGTAGGTAATAAAAATATGTTTCTTAAGTTTGATGTTTCTACTACATTCTCAACTGTTTAGCAAAATGTGGGATCCGTAATTAAAATATAATATGTGTGTCGGTCATTAAAAGAAACGTGACACCGTAACCTTGTTCTAATAATATTTAACATTGATGTATTGTGACTAAAAATTCTGCTTGAACGGAAATGTCTGCTTGAGAAGCTAGGACAAATAATCCCCGGACAAATAATCCCGGACAAAAAATCCCCACAAATTATCCCCGGAAAAAAGATCCCCACAAAAAATCCCCACAAATAATCCCCACAAATAATCCCCGGACAAATAATCCCTGGACAAAAAATCCCCGCAAAAAATCCCGGACAGATAATCCCTACAATTTTTTTTGGACAAAATATCCCCACAAAAAATCCCGGACACAAAATCCCCAAGAAATAATTTTGCCGAAAAAAGTTGTCGAATGAAAGCTTATAATCCAAGGATGGTACTAAAGATGATAAATTTGACCAAAGCTGGCTGTCCATCTGTCCGTCCGACCGCGAATGTAACTACTCCGTCATTATGCCAGGTATAATGAAAAATGAGCTGTCGAATGAACGGTTATAATCCAACGATGGTACTAAAGATGAGCAATTTGGTCCGTCGGTATGTCTGACCGCAACTATAACTCCTCCGTCACTGTACCAGGTAGAATGACAAATAAGGTGTCGAATTAGAGCTTATAACCAAGGATAGTAGTAAAGATGATAAATTTGACCAAGACTGTCTGCCCATCTGTCCGTCCAACTGCGAATGTAACTAATCCGTCATTATGCCAGGTAGAATGACAAATGAGGTGTCGAATGAACGGTTATAATCCAACGATGGTACTTAAGATGAGCAATTTGGCCCGTCGGTCTGTCTGACGCAAATAAGGTGTCGAATGAAAGCTTATAACCGAGGATGGTACTAAAGATGAAACATTTGACCAAGGCTGTCTGTTCATCTGTCCGTGCGAGCGCGAATGTAAATACTCCGTCATTATGCCAGGGAAAATGACAAATGAGGTTTTGAATGAACGATTATAATCCAACGATAGTGCTAAAGATGAGCAATTAGGTCCGTCGGTCTGCCTGACCGCAAATATAACTCCTCCGTCACTGTACCAGGTAGAATGACAAATGAGGTGTCGAATGAAAACTTATAGTCCAAGGATGGTACTAAAGGTGAGAAATTTGACCAAGAACTTCCGGTTTTAGAAATGCGACCGGAAGTACTGTTTTAAAGTCACCGGAATAGTAAAAGTGATATATTATTCGACGAGCCTTCGCAAGGCGAGAACAAATATATACTTCCGGTTTCATAAGTGTCTTTGCGTCTGTGCTCCTGCATACAACTTCTCCGTATTAATACAGATATAATGACAAATTAGGAGTCCGTGTATGGAGAAGAGCAGCCACAGACAGGCAAGGGTGGAGGCAAAAAATAAAGGAGGCCAAGGCTCAATTTGGGTTTGTAGAAGAAGAAGATATAATGACAAATAATGAGATTTCGAATGAAAGCTTATAACACAAGGATGGTATTAAAGATGAGTAATTTGACATCAGACTTCAGTTTTAGAGTTGCAACCGCAAGTACCTGTTTTAAAGTGACTCAAAGTATGATATGAATGTAAATGAAGATGATACAAAATTAGTAAAATCCTATTCGCGGTGTGCAAGTACTTGGAAAGGGAAACGAGAAAAGACCCTGCGCGAGTCGCGGAGAAATATTGCAACTATCTTAAATAATTCATATTGTCAATTGAAATTGTCAAATTGACGTATATTTCATACCTTCTGTCAATGAAGCAGAAAAATTATATATTGCTCCACAATATTGATATGATATGCAATTATTATATAAAGGTAAATTTAATTAATTGTATTTTGCTTGCAGTACTGCATTTTAATAACTAATATTATTTACTACATACAATTGTTGATGTTTTCATGACATAACCTGCATCTTATTTTTTCTTCTTATTATTTTTTTGGACTATGGCCTTGACAATTATCCAGTAAACAGGACTAATATAATTGGCCAATATAATTAAAAGTGCGAATAATAGTACAGAGCGTAGAAATAGGGGTCGCTTTGCCGAACTTGCACGGTCCCAATATGAATCGACGCAAAGTTACTCGAAGAGTTCAAATATCGACTTCCAGTTCTACTTTCGATTACTTTGGATGAAAACCTAGGACTTACGAAGTCCAATTACTTGTTAACACATGCTCTTGTGGACATAAACGGAAAGAAATAACACGAGTAGCGTTCATCAGCAAATCATCAACGGCTGATAGCAAAACTCTACGAAACTATAAACGATTTCCTACTAACAAGGTTATAGTCTAAGATCCGAATATATTTATGTCGACCTGCACCCATCTGCTTTCCGGATAAAACGTTTTTTTTTTAAATAAATTTCATACATAGACAAAAACGACTTGCATGGCTTGCCTATTAAAATCGTGTCATAGCTATCCTTAAGGTGGGGTGAGCATCGAGTTTGAAATAAATATTTCAAACATATTTTTTTAAATTTTTTTGAACGTATGATAGAATTCTTAAAATCCCATGGACTGATCGGGTCACAAATGAGGAGGTCCTTATAGAAGATTGGGGAAAAACCGAGAAGTATTAACCACCATCAAATCTCAAAAGTTGGAATAACTTGGACACATTATGCGAAATGAATCCAGATATGCCCTCCTGCAAGCCATCCTATGAGAAAAAAATATTTGGAAAGCGAGGTCCAGGAAGAAGAAGAACATCCTGGTTAAAGAACCTCAGAACCTGGTTCAACACAACATCTGTGCAGCTTTTCCGCGTTGCTACAGATAAAGTGAAGATTGCCATGATGATCGCCAACATTTGTCACGGATAGGCACATCAAGAAGAAGAGGATAGTATTATTTTATTTTTAAATTAAATAAGCATATTTATTCACTATAATTCAATGACTTAAAACAAAATAAGGAAAAATATTTAAAAATAAGCCAACGCTCAGTGAATCATGTGAATCAAAAAGATCAAAAACATTTTATTAGCTTATGAGTTTTTCGAGCATAACTCTGTCGAGTTTTTTAGTTATAACGATTTTTGACTTTTTAGTATTACTCAGAAGTCAAAACAACCAAATTTTTGCTCAAGAATGGGTGAAAATCTACATATTTATTATAATAAAAAATAAGCATAAACCAAAAAAACTGTATGTGCACTTTTTATGCACGTTAAAAATTCGGTTAAAATTCACATCCTTATTCTAGTCAAAACACAATAATTAACAAGTTGCTGATGTGACATTTCTATCATCGACCGAGGAACACATTAAATTTTTATTACTTGTGTTGATAACGTGAACGGTATCAAATATCACATCGTGGACAAATGTATTGATTTAAATAATAAAAAATGTGGCAACGAGTCTCGAAGAGTTATAACGCCATGACGCCATTGATGATGATGATGATGACTAAATACTTTTTACGTTAAATTTATAAAAATTAACAGGTTTTTTTTTTGTATTACAATCAAGATTATCGTTTTCAGGACCAGCAATTATCATCCCAAATAGGAAATGTTTTGAACAGGGTTATACAAAGCAGAGTGAGCAAAAGATTTAATATAAGCGAATCATTACAAGATGATTCCCAGAGCCTTAGCTCATTCCCCATATGCTGCACGATTTTTGAAAGAACTCACAATTGGAATTCGGAATTCGATATTTGGAATCGAAATTACAATTCATGCTTAAATTTAATTGCTAATCAATATTTTCGTACCAAAAAGCGGTTGCCCATCTGTACACCAATGGAACGCAGATTCAGATAGAGCGCGTTAAACAGTCTTTCTACCTATTACATTATTATAAATATTACTGCTCATTACTATAAATAATGAGCAGTAGAGCAGAAAAGTTGAAAATAGTTGAGGTATTTAGCATTAACGGTTCTCCTTTAAAATCAAAATGACGGCTAACGCTTCAGCGGAATTCAGTCGCAATTTTAAATTTATACCACTATTGACCTCTCCTAAAGGTTAGAATTATAAAATTTGGGGCAGCTCGAAAACAAGATTCAATTCAATAATTATGCTCCCCCTCTTTCATAGGCGTAACCAGGATGATCCTAAGGGGGGGTTACAACTACTTGAAAGGGGGGGGGTTACAACTAGTGGAAGGTCTCTGAGGGCTATGGTGTTAAGCGTATAGAGCTCAAAGTACATCCCAATGGGGGGGTTACAACCCGCAAAACCGCCCCCTGGTTACGCCTATGCCCTCTTTTTAATATATTCCAGTTTAACTCGGAAAATATCAACGGCACGACAAAAATTGTCAAAAAGAAATTGTAGGAAATCATATTTGAAACAATTTTAAATATTCGTAAAAAAATGAAAGAGATCAAAATTATGTAAAAGTGAATTCTATCTACCAAGTTCTATTTTTGTATAGGTATCTACATTTTTATCGTAAAACTCATTATTAACGAGACAATTCAATAGTTATGCTCTAACTCTAACTGTCACTATTTTCCCCCACAACTCGGAAAATATCGACATCATAAAATAGTTATTTTCCTAACTAGTGCGGAAAGTAACATTTTCACGCACGAGACTGCCGTTGACCCGAACGACGCGATAGCGGAGTTCGGGCAAGCAGTCGAGTGCGGGGATGACGTTTGGAAAAAAGCCACAAAAAATAGAGTTACATCAATTTTTATTTAGAAGTGAAAATACACAAATCAATTCTTTGACAAGGTAGTCAAAAGCAAACTTTCAATACCTAAGTATAATGGCTTACCACGACGACGATATTGGTTTCCATTTCCATGACGACAATTCAAAACCATTGTAATTGTCTACTGATCTGATATCTCTCCTGATCTGATATGTCTCCAATAACGGACTTAACATAAATGCAACAAAGACAAAGTTACTTGTGGTTAGTAAACAAGACGTCGGCCCTATGCAACTAATTGTCAATGATGAATCAATAACAAAAGTTAATCATTTTAAATACCTAGGATGTTGGATAAACGAGACACTAAATCCGGATGAAGAAATTAAAACTCGTATAGAAATTGCAAGAGGAGCATTTATGAAACTTAGATCTATTCTGAGCAACTCTCAGCTGAACTTACAACTAAGAATCAAGTTCCTAAAATGTTATGTGTATCCTGTAATACTATATGGATGTGAAACCTGGATCATGAAGGTTAACATGATGAACAAATTAGAAGCCTTTGAGATGTGGTCGTATCGTAGAATGCTCAGAATATCTTAGGTTCAACGCATTTCAAACAGAGAAGTCTTAAATAGAGTAGGTCAAGGCGAAGGTGACTTAATGAAGATGATAAAAAAGAGAAAACTTGAATATCTGGGGCATATAATGAGAGGTAGCAGATACAGGATGCTGCAGTTAATACTCAATGGAAAGATCGACGGAAAAAGAGGAATTGGTCGAAAGAAATATTTATGGCTCCGAAACCTTCGTCAATGGACTGGCTTATCAGCAGATCAATTGTTACATGCCGCACAAGATCGAGAACGATATCGGCAAATTGTTATGTCCTCGCTCCGTTGTCGCTCGTGCTCTAAACATCACGTCCATTCGTAAAAAGCATACTTCACGAACTGTTTCATAAATAACTATTTTCATATATTAAAAAAAAATGTTTCTGACTCGGGTAGATATTATTCCAGATTTTCAGATTTCAGCACAGTGTTAGATGGTTGGGGCATATATGGAGAGCAGCTAGCGTAACAACTATAAACTCAATTTTACAATGGAAACCCGGAGTTAGAAGGAGACGCGGAGGAACTAGAATAAATGGTTACAGGAAGTAAAGGAAAATTTATATAGGGCAGGAATTAGAGACTAGCAGAAAAAGACAGAGGATAGAAAGAAATGGAGAAGCACAGTCAATAGTATCGAGTAGCAGACTGGGACTAATCTGCTCTTAAAAGATGGATCTAGATAGCTTTTTAGCGGCTCAACCCCACCTGGTGTATTTAGCCATTTAATTTTCTTATTACACATTATTATTGGTACATCAAAAATTAAAAGGACGGTGATGACGAATTTGTGTCCGCTGACCTCTATCACGTCTAGCTCAAGGTCATTTCGAGGTCAAATCAAGATAAATCGACAGTCGCTCTGAGAAAGTATATTAGGGCGTTTTTGGTGTCGCTGATGACGAATCAGGAGTCCGCTGACCTCTATCACGTCGAGTTCAAGGTCAAATCAGCATAAATCGACACAATCGCTCTGAAAATATAGGGGTTTTGGAGTCACTGATCATGAAAACTGCGGTCCGTTGAGCTCTACCACGTAAGGTAAAGGTCATTTCAAGACCAAATCAGGACAAGTCCACAAAACTGATTTGACCTTGAAATTACCTTTACCTGTCGCGGTTGAGCTCAACGGACCCCAGTTTTGTGATCAGCGACCCCAAAAACCCCCTAATATACTTTTTCAGAGCGATCTTGTCGATTTATCTTGATTTGACCTCGAAATGACCTTGAGCTAGACGTGATAGAGGTCAGCGGACACAAATTCGTCATCAGCGACCACAAAAACCCCCTAATATACTTTTTCAGAGCGACTGTCGGTTTATCTTGATTTGACCTTGAGATGACCATTACCTGACGTTATAGAGGTCAGCGGACCCCGGATTCGTGACCAGCGACCCCAAAAACCCCCTAGTCATATGGTTTCGTCAAATATTCCGAAATGTATTTTTTTGTAAACCTGTCTAATCAAAAGAATATCAATCTTTTAATTTAAATAGACAACTGTAAAACATAGAATTGCATTCACAACTGTATTCACAGTAAAAGTTTCAAAAGATCACACATTACGCTTAAAGTAAGAGGTAAATCAGCAGACGAGTCGTTGTGACTTCCAAAATATGACAACACCGCTGGAAGTGACAACGCACCTTGAACTACCCTATATATGGAAGCCATAACGTATGCTGTACGCTTCGGTATATACGTATATATATACAAAATTTATTGTGGTAAATCCTTTCCCCTCAATAGGTAGACCCATTTTATAAGCCCCCCTTTTACCAAATACACAATTTTTAAAAAATAATTCCTAGTAGAAAAGGTGGAAGTCGGACAGCCTCTTCTGTATACCGGAAGTCACAACTTAACGTGCATCAATATATATATATATATATATATATATATATATATATATATATATATATATATAAAATATATTTTTTACATACCAAATAAATGGTGTAAGATCACATCGTTAAATCCTCCGTATATCAATGGGTACCAATAGAATAGACTAGTTTCGCGATGCCTCGCTCGTCAGTATTCGGCTAGGTACGAATTGATACACCGACGGTTCAATGATGTGTCTTAATAGACCATCATAATTAAGACACATCATTGAACCGTCGGTGTATCAATTCGTACCTAGTCGAATACTGACGAGCGAGGCATCGCGAAACTAGTCTATTCTATTGGTACCCATTGATATACGGAGGATTTAACGATGTGATCTTACATTATTTATTTGGTATGTAAAATCTAGCATTGGCAAAGCTTTTGCCGAAGCCCTGCATGCAGGCATATATATATATATATATATATATATATATATATATATATATATATATATATATATAGTAATGTTTGAATAACGGCAATTCGGTCAGTTGAAAGAAAACTCTATTTGTTTTAAGTCTCAATATTTCGTCACTATTTGGTGACTTCTTCAGGAGAAAACTGCAAATTTATTAATATTAGACATGTTAAATTTTCAAAATAATGTTAAAGAAATTTAAATTTTTACTCTTATAGTTGTAAGTATCGAAATATTTAAGTTTGTCCATGTCTAATATTAATAAATTTGCAGTTTTCTCCTGAAGAAGTCACCAAATAGTGACGAAATATTGAGACTTAAAACAAATAGAGTTTTCTTTCAACTGACCGAATTGCCGTTATTCAAACATTACTATTTAACACAGTACGGTCGATAATATTTGTACAAAATATATATATATATATATATATATATATATATATATATATATATATATAGGGTACAACTCACATGAGATTTCTACCCAATGGTTATAGTACGCTTGCTACGTACAACTAAATGAAACCGACAAAGATGAAAATAATACAAATAAATAGGCCCAAGCCTCACTAAGAGAAAATACAATACTGAATAAAGCAAAATTAAATATACAAATGAATAAACGTTATAGAAGTGAAGTTAAGAAAAATACCGAAAAAATGACCTAAATTAACCGAGCAAATGCAATGAAATAAAGTAACGACGAATTAACCGAACAACCGAAATAAAGCGAATAAATAGAATATTTGGGAAGCAAGCAAGTAATGTTACAAAATAAATATTAAACCAATAATAAAATACAAAAACCTAATTTTCTAACGCGTATTACCTTGTGTACACAAGAAACGTACCATAGGATCAACAGTTTGGGAACCTAATAATCTAATATACAAATATGTCATATACAAAAAAAAAACCAGAGGTAAACTAAATCTGGAAAAAAACAGTGCATTAAACCAAATGTCTGAAAAGTAAAAAAAAACCAATAGTTACTAAAACACATCACTCAATGTTCCCAAACAAATCCAAATGACTCCTAAAAGTCCGCTACTACATTCCAAAATGAGCACCTGGATGGTACGAAATGGTACCTCCTGTAGGTCCAGGTGTAGAATCGAAAGGAGCCGGAATGGTCCCAAATACTTGTTCCCCCAAAGTGACTAGTGGTTGGCTCTTGGTGTTGTGAGATATGATAAGTTTTCCCGTGAGTGGCTACAAAAACAATTTCCATTTACTTCCATTTCTTTAGTGTAATCAAAGGAAAGAGAGAAGAATAACGAGGAATGTTTTTTTTTTGATAGATAGTAAGGTAAAAAGTTATTAGTTTAAACACAAAAAAATTACTAAACTATTATTGAAGTCCAGACAACACTTGACCTTGACAAGGATTTATGTGATAACTTCTCATTATTGACATGTGGATTTAAGATTTAAATACTGTCCAATATCAAATATTCAGTATTCATATCCGAAATTGGACAGTATCATTTTATCACTCAGTAGATCGAATGCATTTATTTGTTATTAAACACACACACACGTAATTAATTAAATTACATACACATTTGGTCAATTATCAATAATATAATTTGGACATCAGCCAAAAGTTGCTGACATAAGATAAACAATTTACCTTAATTAGATACACAAAATCACGCGGGGCCCGTGTTTACATTGACCCAATTTAAGCTTATATAAAACTAAGATCTCTTGTCTAGAAATTCAATTATTATTAATTCATTAACGCGAGTGATTGTCTTCAACGCTCATCATTTAAGTCTCTACTCAAAGTACCCCGGGTCAACATCCATAGTGTAAGTCTCATCAATAAACTCTGCTACTATTATTTGGTGTTTCCATCACAACTTAAAGACCATCTACACTGAGCCAACGAAGGGATATTATTCATGGTCCTATCGAGAAAAAGAATACTTCAAGGAAGTTTGAGAAAGCCTATACAGTCCACACCAGCAACACCCTCAGTAGCAGAGAGAGACCACTAGACCCGGGAGAACGAGAGCCGATTGCAGAGCTAAGAGCAGTACCAAAGCCGAGAGCCGATTGCAGAGCAAAGAGCAGTACCATAGCCGAGAGCCAATTGCACAGCTAAGAGCAGTACCATAGCCGAGAGCCGATTGCACAGCTAAGAGCAGTACCAAAGCCGAGAGCCGATTGCAGAGCTAAGAGCAGTACCATAGCCGAGAGCCGATTGCAGAGCTAAGAGCAGTACCAAAGCCGAGAGCCGATTGCAGAGCTAAGAGCAGTACCATAGCCGAGAGCCGATTGCAGAGCAAAGAGCAGTACCATAGCTGAGAGCCGATTGCAGAGCTAAGAGCAGTACCAAAGCCGAGAGCCGATTGCAGAGCTAAGAGCAGTACCATAGCCGAGAGCCGATTGCAGAGCTAAGAGCAGTACCATAGCCGAGAGCCGATTGCAGAGCTAAGAGCAGTACCATAGCCGAGAGCCGATTGCAGAGCTAAGAGCAGTACCAAAGCCGAGAGCCGATTGCAGAGCTAAGAGCAGTACCATAGCCGAGAGCCGATTGCAGAGGCTACCAGAAGCGAGGGACCCTAGACGTCTAAGAAAACAAAAAAAAAACCGTAAGTTTTTGAATAATTACAAAATCTTCCAACTGTTACAATCGTACAATTTAACAAGTTTGTATTTTTATTATAATTCAACAATCTAGAACAACAATCTCCACTCTATCAATAGTAAAATAATGTACTTTAGAATGTATACCATATAAATAATACAGAGACAAAAATATATTTGAAAAATAATTTGAAAAAAAAGAAACGTTCATAAACATATAGCTTGCTTTAATTTCAATTAAATACTTTATTTCGAAAAAATTAAAATACTACGTAACTTATAGAACGATAAAAGTCCACTCTATATAATAATTTCAGTTAAATTTTCACTATTTTAGAAAATGAAAATATTTTACCTATTTCTGTAAAAATTAATCACATAGATATCTAATTGCCAAATGTGAATAAGATTCCAGTATTAATATTACACATATCATTTACAGATCTTTTATAAATACAAAGGTTCATTAAATTATCCAACCAAAGAATTTCAATTTTAGCGTTAGTGAAATCGTAATACTATTCAGTTTATTTACAAACAGAAATCACTTAGTCAGGCAAGCGACCTACGGTAACGTTGAAAAATTGCAAACTTGACAAGGGCATACAATTACATTTTTATTTATATACATTCTGGCTTACGAGAGAGCGTGATAGTACAGGTATAGTAAATAAATATAATTGTTAATAAGCAGATATTTTTTTTTGTGTGAATTTGATGGCCTTGGACTAGCCAATTAGCCAGACATTATAGGCATATTTAAGTACATTGCATAATAAATAAAATACAGTTCATATTGTTTAATATATTTACCGCTGAATTTAAAATTTTATAAAAATAACCATGGAAAGTGTATACATTAAGCAAGCGGAGATAGGAGCAGAATTAGCGAAACTAGTTTCAAATACTAAAAAGGATTCTCAATCTCGGAGGACTCAACAATGCATCCGGGATAGGCAGGAAAGATTAGAAGAATATTGGGCAAAATTTCTGAATAACCACGAAAAGCTGCTAGAAGGAGGTATAACGAAAGAAAAATATTTTGAAACAAAATACCATCATCAGGCATTTAAGACATATATTGAGGGGAAAACCCTGTTGGAAGAATATGGAAGGGTGCTGAAAAGAGGAAAAGCACCGAAAGTAAAGGAGATACAGATAAGGAAGCAAAGAATCGAGGAATTATTACGGCCAGAAAATGAACAAGATTTGCAGGAGGATGAAGAGCTGCAGTCATAGTTAAGAGAATACATGGAAAAGGTGAATACACTAATAATTGAAGCAACAGTAAATGAGGAAATAGACGCTATAGATAATGGAGAAGTAGAGAGAATAAATCAACTAAAGAGGAGAGTCAGGGAAACCTTGAAGAAAATAAGGCCAGGAATGCAACGGCCAGAAAGCACACAGAGGAGGGACGGTGTGACATTACCGCAGGTAAAAATCCCTGTGTATGAAGGCAGGTATGAAACGTGGAGAACTTTCCACGATCTGTTTACAAAAGTAATACATGAAAACGACCAGTTATCAAACGCAGAAAAAATGCAGTACCTAAAAACTCAACTAAGAGGGGAAGCCAACAGAATGATACAACACTTAAACATATCCGAGGCCAACTACGAAGTGGCCTGGAACATGCTAAAAGATAGATATGAGAATCCAAGGATTATATTGTTTAAATTGATAGACAGGATGCTACTAGCACAGGAAGTAAAGGAATCTTCTGCTAGAGCATTGAAATCACTACATGACACCTTCCACGAAAGTCTGGAAGCCATAGGAGGGTTAGGAACAGACACGGAAGCGTGGAGCCCATTGGTAGCCCGAATTATCATAACGAAATGGGACAATGAAACCAGGAGGATGTACGAAAACCACGTTGGAGACAGTAGAGAGATACCGACGTACAAATCGACACAAACATTCTTACAGCGAAGATTCCAGACACTGGAACTGCTGGAGTCAGAAAAAAGACAAGAGAAGCAAGGAGGATCTGGGAGGAAACCAAGAACACGTTGCGTGATATGCAACGGAGATCACGGAGTACCGAACTGCAGAGAATTTCAGGAACTCAATGTAAGAGACCCAAACAGGATGATAAAAGAAAAAGGATTGTGTGCAAACTGCCTAGCACATAAAAAAGAAAAACAATGTTATGTACAATATAGGTGCAGACACTGTGGCGGAGACCATCACCATATGTTGCATTATGAGAAAGGAACCACAGGCAACAAAAGAAACTCCAATGAAACGAAAGGAGAACAAACACAAGAAAGAAATGGAAGAGATTCGAATAATAGAAGAAACGGGTATCAAGCTAATAGGTACAGAGGAGGAAATAATAATCCATACAACGCCAGAGAACAAAATAACGGAAGGCGAGAAAATACACAAGATACCAATGGGCATAGGAATATCAACGACCACCAAAGAGGACAGAATTCAGTAAACTGTGCAAGCCATAAGGAAGGTGAAGCATTACTAGCGACAGCTGTTGTACGCATAAGAGATGCGAAAGGAGATTCACACATAATGAGAGCATTAATCGACCAAGGGTCACAATGCGCATTTATAACGGAACAAGCTGCGACGACGCTAGGAACAACAAGGAAGCCCATACAGGCGACCATATCCGGGATAGGCTCGTCAGGAGAAAAAACAGCCAATTGGAGTATGAAACTTTTAATCGAAACTCATTACGAAAGTGACTTCGAGATGGAAATAGAAGCACTAGTATTACCGAAGATAACAAGGAATTTACCGGAACAGGATATAATTCTACCGGACTATAACGAGAAAAATGCAATACTGGCAGATCCAAGATATTACAAGGTAGGGAAAATAGACTTACTACTAGGAGTAAAAGAATACAGTTACATATTGACAGAAGGGATGCACAGAATAAGTAATGGACTCCTGAGTCAAAACACCAAACTAGGATGGATTGTTTCGGGGATAGCACTAGAGAAGGAGACTACAAAAGCAGAAGTATGCTGTATGATATCCAGACAAGAGATGGACATACAAATAAAGAAATTCTGGGAATTAGAAGAAGTAAATCAGGAAACAAGTTTATCAGTAGAAGAACAAGAATGTGAAGAAATGTATCGACAGACAGTAAAAAGAGATGAAGACGGGAGATACGAAGTGAGAATTCCGTTTAAGGAAGACGTAACAAAGCTAGGAGAATCTAAGCAGCAGGCATTCGCCAGATTGATGCAACTAGAAAGGAAGTTTGCAAAAGACAAACAGTTAGAAGCGAATTACAGACAATTCATGGAAGATTATGAAAACCAAGGTCATATGGTAATAGCAGAAAACCAGGGAGATGGGTACTACCTACCTCATCATCCAGTGAGAAAAGAGGACAGTACTACAACGAAAATAAGAGCCGTGTTTGATGCATCAAGTAAAAGCTCATCGGCAGTAAGCCTGAATGATATTATGCACACAGGGCCGAAATTACAACAAGATTTGACAAATATACTATTACGATGGAGATCCAATAAGATAGCATACTCAGCGGATTTGGAAAAAATGTTTAGACAAATCAGAATGGCAGAAGAAGACCAAAAATATCAAAAAATTTTGTGGAGAAAGGACACAAAGGACCCAATACAAGAATATAACTTAACGACGGTGACATACGGCACGGCCGCAGCACCATTTTTAGCGTTGAGAACAATACAGCAATTACAAGAAGACGAAGGAGCGAGGTTCCCGTTGGCATCGAAAATTGTAAAAGAAAACATGTATGTAGACGATATACTAGGAGGAGCGGAGACAGTACAGGAAGCAGAAATAGCCCAAAAGGAATTAATACAACTGTTCAGAAAAGGAGGTTTCATTCTCAGAAAATGGTTGAGCAACGAAGAAAAAATAATGGAGAACGTACCGGAGGAAATGAGGAACGTAGACTCCAAGGCATTCAAACAAGAAGAAGTACGGAAAACGTTAGGAATACACTGGTCCCCTAAAGAAGATATAATCACATTCAAAATAGGGATAACGACAGCAAAGAAAATAACGAAAAGACACGTACTGTCAGAAGTAGCAAAACTATACGACCCACTAGGGTGGATAGCACCTGTAGTAATTCAGGCGAATATGTTCATACAGGAATTATGGGAGCAAAAAACCAGTTGGGATAAAGAATTAACTAGCAACCAACAAAGCAGGTGGAATACATACCAGGCGCAATTAGTAAATCTGGAGAAAATAACATTGCCCAGGTGGAACAACTTAAGCAAGACAAACAGAGTAGAACTACATGGATTTGCAGATGCATCTATGAAAGGATATGGAGCGGTAATCTACTCAAGGGTGTTAGGCCCAGAAATCAAAACGAATCTAATGATAGCAAAATCGAAAGTCGCACCATTGAAAGGAAAAACGACATTACCGAGGCTCGAGTTGTGTGCCGCGGTGCTATTAGCAAATTTAATGAAGAAAACCCTACAAGCATTGAATAGGGAAAACATTGAGGTATATGCATGGTCAGACTCAATGATAACCCTGGCTTGGATAAGGGGATCATCAAAAAGGTGGAAAATGTTCGTCGCTAACAGAGTATGTAACAAAAATAAGAAAACTTCTGTTGGAGTGAAAGTAAAAAGAAAGATATAGGTACTCCAACAGAAGTAAGAAAAAAAAAACTAATCAACTAAATAGTTGTGGCTGAAAAGAAGATGTAGTGGGTGAGTGTAAAGAAAAGGGTGAAGTGGCTTCTACGTTGAGAAGCCGCAATAGGAAAAAATAAAAAAAAATACTACTTTGCAGTTGTACTGAAGAAAGGGGGATTATAAGGGATAGAAGTAAAGTGGGAAGAGACAGAGGCAAACTGAATAGAGTTGGCTAGCTATAGATGCAAGAGAGCAACTTGACACTCAAGGATGGATACGGCTCGTTTGCATGCCTGTCGAAGAACAGTAGCTCTATATAGATAGTAATGATGACTAAAAGATGAAATAATAAAATAAGAATAATGTACTGAAAATGAATGGAGATGAATAATGACTAAAAACGAACAAAATAAATAAAACTAACTAATCATGGGCGCCATGAAAATGATCTTCGATCATTTTCCCAGGTATCTTACACTGCTTTCCAATATTAAATATATTAAACCTGTAATAATGAACATAAAGGAATAATAAAATAATTGATATACAAAATAAATACATATTTATTAAAAATAACTACTAGATTTTTGACAATCTCTGAGTTACACAAAGTGTATATCATGTGACTCTAAAATGACATAAGTTATACAAAAAGTCATCTCTAAGATAACAACAATAATGTTATCTGTTACAAAATTACAGGTATTAGTACCTCTTACTTACATATAGGGTACAAAATTACATAAGTCTTCTACCAAATGGTTATAGTACGCCTGCTACGTACAACTAAAGGAAACCGACGAAGATGAAAATAATACAAATAAATAGGCCCAAGCCTCACTAAGAGAAAATACAATACTGAATAAAGCAAAATTAAATATACAAATGAATAAACGTTATAGAAGTGAAGTTAAGAAAAATACCGACAAAATGACCTAAATTAACCGAGCAAATGCAATGAAATAAAGTAACGACGAAGTAACCGAACAAACGAAATAAAGCGAATAAATACAATATTTGGGAAACAAGCAAGTAATGTTACAAAATAAATTTACCCGAATTACATAAACCAATATCAAAGCAATAATAAAGTATTAAAAACCTAATTTTCTCTAGGCTTATTCCTGTGCACAAGAAGTTACCGTAGATACAAAGTTTGGGAACCAAATAATCTAATATACAAATACATATGTCAAAAAAAACAGAGGTAACCTAAATCTGGAAAAAAAACATAGTGTATTTAACAGATAGTCTGAAATATAAAAAAACCAATAGTTACTAAAACTCCTCACTAAATGTTCCCAAACGAGGTTGCGGTTGCATCCTAGAAAATGAGCATCACTATGATGCACCTCCATGCCCCCCCCGTAGGCCCAGGTGGCAGGACGAAAAGGAGCTGGAATGTCCCCCAAAAAGCTTGTTCCCAAAACATACTCCCAGTTTGACTTGGCGGTAGCTGCAATAAGGTCCAGGTGGCTTCCCTAGGTAGTCAAGGTGGGTACGACATCACATGAGGGTTAGTTTTCTTCCAAATGGCTAAAAACATATACTTCGTTTGATTTCTCATATAAACCGGTAAACAAAAGTAAAGAGAAGAAGAAATAATCGAGGAAAACTTTTTAGAAGCAATAACATAAAAAAAAACAACCATTAAAAATGGAACAAAAACTAATCTCAGGTAACCTTGAACTATTTTGAGTTTGAAAACATGAACAAATAATGGCATTGCATTTGAAATAGGAATATAAAATATGACTTATCTGAAATAACATGAGATTAAGATAGTAATAGCCATCTACATACATTTTATATACCTTAATGAAATGGTATTGAACCAGACAAAGATAGTTACATGACAATTTATAGATATATTGGACATGAAAATTTATAGATATATTGGATGTTCAATCGGTTTAAAACGTACAGAGAAATGGTAATTATTTCCAATATTAATTTGAGGACTTCAAAAATGTTTGGTTATGTAAAACCAAAAACCCCATTAATATAAAGATCGATATAAAGATAATATAAAGATCGAAATAATCTACATCCTTCACCTAAGGGACTGGCTAAGAACATTTAACAATGAACCAACTATTTCATATATTCAAGGTTAACTAAAAAACATTAGTAGAAAAAACGATTTACCGGTTAATTTTTTATTCCTCTTCCACTGATGGTACTCCCATCCTTACTCCAGGAAACCCGTACTCCAGGAAACAAGTGGTGGTAACTTTTTACTATACTTCCAAACTTAGTTGAAATAAAAATTAATTTCGAAGAAATTAACCGCCATTTACGGTACTAACCACCAACACCAACCTGTCAACCTCGCAGCCACCGGCCAAGTGCCTCTCATTCCTCCCACAGTCAGCGAGGAAAACGTCAAACTCTCACGGAACACGAATTAAACGACAAGGAACGGTTCAACAACTATGTTCCGTACAGTGTGACGTCACATGAGAAGTCCTTTACGATAAATTAAAGAATTTAAATGGGAGGTCAAGAGAAAATAATTATTTTTTTAAAAATAATTACAGCGCTAAAAATGATAATATAACGGGTGGACCGTTACAATCCCCTCCTACTCGGGAAAAAAAAAATTTTTAACCAAAAAAAATTTTTTTTTTTTTAACTTCAAAATATTAACAACTAAATTTACAATAGTCTAACAATCCACGTTGATTCGCAAGATTACTTCTAAATATAAACTAATGGTCAAGGAAAAATAAATCAATACATGACTCAAACTCATACTAAAATGTTACTATGTTACTCTCTGTTACCAAATATTAACATATATTGCTCAAAAGTCAAAACAAAACTAAATATTGTACTTAAGTTCATAATAATAACTGAGTGTCGAATTGGGCACTAAAACCAAAATTGAACTATCCATGGACATCAGATTTATAAAGGGTATATCCAAGAACGGAACAACCAGGAAAAGGTGTGAGCCAATTCGAACCATATCAAAAGTAAATGTACCAAAGTGAATAAAAAAAATCAGTAACTAAAATAGGTAAAGAATTGAACACTTTATCCAAAACTGAACTAACAATGGACACCAGATTCATAATAGTATATCCAGAGAAGAACAATCAGGAAGATTTATGGAACAATTCTCACTAATGTCAAATAATACCAATAATAAACATACCAAAGGAATCCAAAACTCAATAACCAAAATAAATGTGGAATCGGACACTTAATCCAAAGTCGAACTATCAGTGGACACCAGATTCATAAAAGGCATATCCAAAGAAGAACGACCAGGCAAATTTATGGACCAATTCACACCAATACTAAACCACATAACAGATCAGGTCTACGTACACCCACATCCGGTAATACGAACCTATCCAACTAAATACACAAAATAAATGAAGAATCAGACACTTATCCAGAATCGGACTATCAATGGACACCAGATTTATATAGGAGTATATCCAAAGAAGAACCAATTTAATTTATGGACCAATTCACACCAATACTAAACCACATAACAGATCAGGTCTACGTACACCCACATCCGGTAATACGAACCTATCCAACTAAATACACAAAATAAATGAAGAATCAGACACTTATCCAGAATCGGACTATCAATGGACACCAGATTTATATAGGAGTATATCCAAAGAAGAACGATCAGGCAAATTTATGGACCAATCCTTACTAATACTACATAAACTAAATTATTGGATCCAATGGTAACTAATACTGAACAAAATAAATAAATTAGGTCTACATACACCCTCATCCGGTAATATGAACCTATCTGAACTAAGTAATCCAAAATAAGTCAGAAAAAAATTACTAACAGACTAAGTAACAGAGATGTAACCAAACTAAATCAAAGGTAAGATAAATACCTAAAGTGTATTGACTAAAGTATTCTAGAAAATACATAACTTAATTCATGCTGGTATTCGCGAACTATAGCATGTTGCTACAACAGATGTATGAGAATAACCAGACTCAGATAAGGTACTAATAATGTAAGAATAAGTAAGAAAGAAAAAGAATAAATGATGAACTCATAAGTTTTATGACACTATGATAAGTGATAGGAAAAAAAATATGTGATAGGTGATAGGAAAAAAAAATTGACGAGAACGGGCAACCAATTTTAATTAAAACTGCAGATTCATGCGCTCTCACATACGTGGAATTATTCAGGAAATGTTCAAAAATCTAAATAACAAAACTAATGCCTAAGGAAAGAAGTGGGAATATACTCAAATGAACAACTCATTTGTCTAAACACCTCAAATACTAAATTAAGGGATCTACGATGTATAGGGATAGTCAACAAACAGACATACTATGAAGTACGAGACGTAATATCAACTAAACACTTCCCTATCAAAGGGTAAAAATGTAACTGGAATAATTGGACTAACACTAGAATGATTAGGACCTGTTGCAGACATTTCCTGACCAGAAATATTATGATAAATAAACATCTGCATACTCAGCCATGAAAGACATAGATTACGAAATTTAATCGAACAGCACTGGCCAGTTACCGAACAACAACTTCGAACCCACGCATTCACAAATCAGAGTATCAACAGACTAATTCATAAGTAGAAATATGGAAGACTCAAGAATTCATACATACTTACATCAAAATTCCAAACTAATTCCAGAATCATACTGTGTAGGATAGAAGGATATAAATTATTATAAAGTGTTTAAGATATTGGAGACAAATGTCAATAGAGTAACCTAATAACAAATTAAAAAATACACCATCTTTCCAAAATGGCAAATCCAATAACAAGATATAAAAATAATAAAAAATTAGTAAGTAATCAAATATTCAAAATGATATAACCTGAGATATGGTAGTTAACATAGTTCCATCATAATATCCATTATTAAACAAGAGTACTTGTATGAGCTTACCTATCCCAATATATACCTAAATATCATAATAATCAACAACTCTTCTAACTTAGGGTTAGGTGTGCAAAAACTAGACAAAAATACAAGTGAAGTTTTTATTAATTGGATAATCCTACTGACAGGATTAGCAATTAATAATATTGACTCATAATAATAATTAAAATGCATCATGTATAATACCAAAAAAAAAAAAATAAACTCATACATAAAGTACTACATAATACTTAAACCAATAAGTAATAAATTCATAAATAAAGTCATCAACAACAAAGCCAAAGATGAAATCAAGCAATGTATGTAGGTACCTGCATTATCAGATGGTAAAAAAAAATCAGACTAAAATTTCTAACCATACTAACGATTGAGCTAAGCTAAAGACAAACAGAAGAAGAGATTAGCTTGAACGACACCGTTAAGTTAATCTTCTTCTGAGGATTGTTCTAAACTTAATAGATAAAGTACCAATGTTTCTAACTAATAAAAGATTTATGTTTAAATCTCAACCTAAAGTATCTGATTTCTATGAGCATTATATTATGGTACCCACATTGATATAATATTATTATCAACAATAATAAAACTAGAAACTGAGATGGATAATGGAACTACTTTACTATACAATAATTATAATTGTTATGTTTAACACTACCAATTAAAGAAAAATAGTTTGGATGACCATCTGTAACCATCTGAACCATGCGAATTCAACGTATCATGTATAGAAACTAATGTCTGGACTGATATTGCTTTGTGGTGTGGGCCTGTCTTACCAAACAACCCAAATATCAAAAATAACAAATATAAAATATAATCTAAAGTTTGTAAGACAAAGATACATATGGAGAAAATATTAGCGACACACCAACAAATCAAAAATGCCAGCAAAATATATAAATAATCAAATCAATAAAGTAAATAAAATACCTAAATACTGAAAATAATTTCTAGTTAGGTGTAAAATATAACCACACTAGAAAAAAAAATATATGCATATAGTCAATAATTAATTGTACGTGCAAACATACTACCATTGGTAGAAGGACTAAAAATCCATAATAATAGAACATAATGTCAGTCATGTATACTCATTCTAAATACACAAATAAGTTTCCAATAAAAATACAAAATTCAAACTAAAATATGAGCTGTACCACTAAAACTAAAAATGAGGTATCGAAAATAAACTAATCAAAAACAAAGAAAAGCAGTATAAGTCTACCTGTTTAGTATTAATAAAATTTAAGACAAAAATAAATCAGAAGTAACATGTATACAACGATATTAAAAAGGTAATAATACAGAAAATTCCAATAAAATAAAAATGAACTAAAAGAACTACTGTCTTAGAACCAAAAACGGTTGGCACCACGCATTGGGCAGCCAGTGTAACAAAATGAAAAGAAAACTTCTGTTGGAGTGAAAGTAAAAAGATAGATATACTCCAACAGAAGTAAGTAAAAAATAAATAAATAACTAATGGTGCATAGATGTAGAGAGAGATGGGCTGTGTAAGAAAAGGGTGAAGTGGCTTCTACGTTGAGAAGCCGCAATAGGAAAAAATAAAAAAAAATACTACTTTGCAGTTGTACTGAAGAAAGGGGGATTATAAGGGATAGAAGTAAAGTGGGAAGAGACAGAGGCAAACTGAATAGAGTTGGCTAGCTATAGATGCAAGAGAGCAACTTGACACTCAAGGATGGATACGGCTCGTTTGCATGCCTGTCGAAGAACAGTAGCTCTATATAGATAGTAATGATGACTAAAAGATGAAATAATAAAATAAGAATAATGTACTGAAAATGAATGGAGATGAATAATGACTAAAAACGAACAAAATAAATAAAACTAACTAATCATGGGCGCCATGAAAATGATCTTCGATCATTTTCCCAGGTATCTTACACTGCTTTCCAATATTAAATATATTAAACCTGTAATAATGAACATAAAGGAATAATAAAATAATTGATATACAAAATAAATACATATTTATTAAAAATAACTACTAGATTTTTGACAATCTCTGAGTTACACAAAGTGTATATCATGTGACTCTAAAATGACATAAGTTATACAAAAAGTCATCTCTAAGATAACAACAATAATGTTATCTGTTACAAAATTACAGGTATTAGTACCTCTTACTTACATATAGGGTACAAAATTACATAAGTCTTCTACCAAATGGTTATAGTACGCCTGCTACGTACAACTAAAGGAAACCGACGAAGATGAAAATAATACAAATAAATAGGCCCAAGCCTCACTAAGAGAAAATACAATACTGAATAAAGCAAAATTAAATATACAAATGAATAAACGTTATAGAAGTGAAGTTAAGAAAAATACCGACAAAATGACCTAAATTAACCGAGCAAATGCAATGAAATAAAGTAACGACGAAGTAACCGAACAAACGAAATAAAGCGAATAAATACAATATTTGGGAAACAAGCAAGTAATGTTACAAAATAAATTTACCCGAATTACATAAACCAATATCAAAGCAATAATAAAGTATTAAAAACCTAATTTTCTCTAGGCTTATTCCTGTGCACAAGAAGTTACCGTAGATACAAAGTTTGGGAACCAAATAATCTAATATACAAATACATATGTCAAAAAAAACAGAGGTAACCTAAATCTGGAAAAAAAACATAGTGTATTTAACAGATAGTCTGAAATATAAAAAAACCAATAGTTACTAAAACTCCTCACTAAATGTTCCCAAACGAGGTTGCGGTTGCATCCTAGAAAATGAGCATCACTATGATGCACCTCCATGCCCCCCCCGTAGGCCCAGGTGGCAGGACGAAAAGGAGCTGGAATGTCCCCCAAAAAGCTTGTTCCCAAAACATACTCCCAGTTTGACTTGGCGGTAGCTGCAATAAGGTCCAGGTGGCTTCCCTAGGTAGTCAAGGTGGGTACGACATCACATGAGGGTTAGTTTTCTTCCAAATGGCTAAAAACATATACTTCGTTTGATTTCTCATATAAACCGGTAAACAAAAGTAAAGAGAAGAAGAAATAATCGAGGAAAACTTTTTAGAAGCAATAACATAAAAAAAAACAACCATTAAAAATGGAACAAAAACTAATCTCAGGTAACCTTGAACTATTTTGAGTTTGAAAACATGAACAAATAATGGCATTGCATTTGAAATAGGAATATAAAATATGACTTATCTGAAATAACATGAGATTAAGATAGTAATAGCCATCTACATACATTTTATATACCTTAATGAAATGGTATTGAACCAGACAAAGATAGTTACATGACAATTTATAGATATATTGGACATGAAAATTTATAGATATATTGGATGTTCAATCGGTTTAAAACGTACAGAGAAATGGTAATTATTTCCAATATTAATTTGAGGACTTCAAAAATGTTTGGTTATGTAAAACCAAAAACCCCATTAATATAAAGATCGATATAAAGATAATATAAAGATCGAAATAATCTACATCCTTCACCTAAGGGACTGGCTAAGAACATTTAACAATGAACCAACTATTTCATATATTCAAGGTTAACTAAAAAACATTAGTAGAAAAAACGATTTACCGGTTAATTTTTTATTCCTCTTCCACTGATGGTACTCCCATCCTTACTCCAGGAAACCCGTACTCCAGGAAACAAGTGGTGGTAACTTTTTACTATACTTCCAAACTTAGTTGAAATAAAAATTAATTTCGAAGAAATTAACCGCCATTTACGGTACTAACCACCAACACCAACCTGTCAACCTCGCAGCCACCGGCCAAGTGCCTCTCATTCCTCCCACAGTCAGCGAGGAAAACGTCAAACTCTCACGGAACACGAATTAAACGACAAGGAACGGTTCAACAACTATGTTCCGTACAGTGTGACGTCACATGAGAAGTCCTTTACGATAAATTAAAGAATTTAAATGGGAGGTCAAGAGAAAATAATTATTTTTTTAAAAATAATTACAGCGCTAAAAATGATAATATAACGGGTGGACCGTTACAAGTAGAGGAAATAAGAGGCGTTATAGGACCGAAAAATTGGCATAAGGTAGATACGAAGGAAAACCCAGCGGACATCCTCTCACGTGGAAGTATCGCATCAGAATTATTAGAAGCAGAGCTATGGTGGAAGGGACCAACTTGGCTGACTAGTAACAAAACTTTAACGCAGGAATCAGAAGAAATACCAGAGACAAATGAGGAGGAAGTCAAAACGAAAATAACGGTGCACACGACAACGATAAAGGAGGACATATGCGAGAGATTCTCAAATTTAGAAAGAATGAGAAGAGTACTTGCATACTGTAGGAGATTTGCAGACAAATGCAGAAAAAAGAAGGACAGTGGACAAAGTCAGCTGACAGTCCAAGAATTAGAGGAAACGCTATTAAAGGTGATAAAGCACACACAGCACGCCTACTTCAAACAAGAAATAAAGAAGCTGGAGAAGAAACAGCAGTTAGACAAGGAAAATAAATTAGCGTCATTGGTACCATTCCTGGATAGACAAGGAATTCTAAGAGTCACCGGAAGACTGAGACACACGAATCTAAAGTACGGAGAAAAACATCCGATAATTTTGCCAAAGGATAGTGCATTAACAAAGTTACTTATAGCAGATAGTCACGCAAAAAATCTACATAGCGGATTACAACAAACACTACAGTATATAAAAAGGAAATACTGGATAATCAACGGCAGAAGAACCGTGAAAGATCATCTAGCAAAATGCTTAAGGTGCAGGAGGTATAAAAGCCAAGCAGCACAACAATTAATGGGAGATCTACCGAAAGACAGAGTGAACCCGAGTCATCCCTTTACTAACACAGGGATAGATTATGCCGGGCCAATAAAAATAAGTACCACGAGAGGCAGAGGACAGAGGAGCTATAAGGGCTACATCTCAGTATTTGTGTGTCTGTCAACGAAGGCAGTACACCTCGAAGTAGTAAGCGATATGTCTACGGATGCATTCATCGCGGCGTTCAAGAGATTTACGGCACGCAGAGGACAGTGCAACAACGTATACAGCGATAACGGAACCACATTCGTAGGAACAGCAAATTTGTTGAAAAAAGAAAATCAAAAAATAGATGACGAGATAAAACAAGGATTACTGGCACTAAGTACCCAATGGCATGTCATACCTGCATATGCACCACATTTCGGAGGACTATGGGAGAGCGCAGTGCGGATAATGAAATATCACTTGAAAAGAATCATCGGGGAAACAGTTCTAACATATGAAGAATTGAGTACGGTGCTGACACAAATAGAAGCATGTATGAACTCGAGACCATTATGTGGGTCATCAGAAGACCCTGAAGGGAAAATAGCCCTGACACCAGCTCACTTCCTTATAGGGAGAGAAATTATATCACCAAATCGGGAAGAAGAGCTTACGACTTATTTGAAGATGCCGACGAGGTGGAGATTATTGGAGAAAATAAAAAGAGACTTCTGGAAAATTTGGAAACAGGAATACCTGCACCAATTACAACAGAGAAATAGATGGCATAAGGCGCACTCTAACATAAAAGAAGAAGAAATAGTTATAATAAAAGAAGAAGATACACCTCCAGGCAGATGGCCATTAGCGAGGGTAACAGAAACACACCCTGGAGCGGAGGGACTAACCAGAGTCGTAACAGTGAGAAAGGCGAACGGGAAACTGACAAAAAGACCCATACATAAACTAATACGACTGGAAGAAGAGAAACAGGAAAAGCCGAAGGAGGCAGCAGCACTAAGATGGAAGAAAATACTAGTAGCTATAATGTTTTTAACGACGTTAAAACCCATAAAGGCAGAACCGTATAAAATATATAATCCGGAACCAGGATTTTTCACAGAAGATCTTGGAGAGGTCGTTATAGACCGGGGAACATTTCGAATAAAGGTGTTACTAGAAAAGGGAAGAATTCGAACAGAGCACCAACTAATAGGAAATATGATACAAGGAGTACGAGAACTGTGTCAGGATATAAAAATCGTGAATTGTAAGGATATAATAGGGAAGTTAGAGGAAGGACAAAGAAAGGCGGAATCAGTAAGCGAGGGGTTGACAGTAGAAATAAAAGCAAGGGAAAGAAGAGGAATATTAGGAACAATATTAACCTCAGTATTTGGAGTCAATGACGAAGCCTACAGTAACATTGAAGCATTAGACAATAACCAAAAGGAGCTAATAAAGGGATCACAGCATCAAGCGAAGATAATGTTAGAAACAATAACATCAATCAATCACACAGAGAACAGGATAAACGAGCAAATGAACAAGTTTAACAAAGCACTAATCACAGGCCTACAAGAAATATCTAAAGGACTTAACGAAGTAGAAGACAAAGCACAGAGATTAGAAACCGAATATAGCACGTTGCGAATACAAACGATAGCGTTGCAAGTTATGGAATTCATAAACGAATATACTCAATTTTACGAGGGAATATTAAACCTTCACTATAACCACGGACACTTCATTGATATAGTAAAACCGGGTGAGATAACTAAATTGATAGAGAAAGCAGGGCAGATACTGCCACAAGGGGTCGAAATACGACGACAGCCCATTATAGAAACAGAAGTCAGTCATGACGACAGATATATAACAGTCATCGGCTATTTCATAGTGACAGGGAAAATTAAGTAGAGCATGCTGAAAGTCACGGCCATACCACTTAACGTTGAGGGGTCGGTGTTGCGCACATTTGTCGCCCCAAGGAATCTACTGGTCGTAGATTATAACACACTGCACTACTTCGAATTGACCGCAGAAGATAGGGAAAGATGTTTACTGTTGACAAAGACGCAGATAGCGTGCTCACCAACGGCTATAAGGAACATGGATACCCAACCAAACTGCATACTTGAAGAAATTTATGAGCGATCTAAGAATAGCACATGTCCAGTGGTAGCCAGGACAATACAGACAGCTCAATGGAGTAAGATGGGTACCCCCAACCTCTGGCTCGTTATCACGCCAGTCACGATACACATATCCATTATTTGCGATGGAAATCGGAGCGAAAGAGTACTGGAACGAGTCACATTCCTGAAACTTTCACCCAAATGTATCGCCCAAACGAAAAATATTACATTACTCCCCACTAGCAGTGGGATGGAGAGAGCGGTAACAAGCTACCTGAAGGCGCCAATCACTCCCGTGGCCCAATTGGTGGCGAGGACACCCCGCAGGTTTAACATGCCTCTAAACACCTACCTGGACATACCAGGAGGAGAGCTACGTCACGCGTTACTTGAGGAGGAAAGTCTAGAACAAGAAATGACGCATACGCAGTGGCAATCGATTCCAGAATCTAATTGGCATTATTTTGTAGCCACCGGGACCATCACTATAATGGTAATAATTGGGATACTCACGTTATGGAAATACCGTCCTGTTGTACGACTATGTCGTTCAGGGAATCCACATACTCAGACTAACGAACAGGAAGTACCTGTATTAAGTAGTAATCGGCATAACAATGTACCGTCGACTTCAAAGGCCGACATCCCACTCTCGACATTTTCATCCAATTGCCCTAATTTTAATCTAGAGATAGAGTCGGACATTGATAGCTAGAGTACGGTTGGAAGATTGTTGATTATTCTTAAACTATTTATTTATTAACATGTTTGAATTTGACTATTTTATGTAATACTTATATGTAAACTTTGAGTATTGACACTTGGGCCAGTTTTTGCCCGATTCCGCAGTATGTCCAATATCAATTATTCAGTATTCATATCCGAAATTGGACAGTATCATTTTATCACCCAGTAGATCGAATGCATTTATTTGTTATTAAACACACACACGTAATTAATTAAATTACATACACATTTGGTCAATTATCAATAATATAATTTGGACATCAGCCAAAAGTTGCTGACATAAGATAAACAATTTACCTTAATTAGATACACAAAATCACGCGGGGCCCGTGTTTACATTGACCCAATTTAAGCTTATATAAAACTAAGATCTCTTGTCTAGAAATTCAATTATTATTAATTCATTAACGCGAGTGATTGTCTTCAACGCTCATCATTTAAGTCTCTACTCAAAGTACCCCGGGTCAACATCCATAGTGTAAGTCTCATCAATAAACTCTGCTACTATTATTTGGTGTTTCCATCACAACTTAAAGACCATCTACACTGAGCCAACGAAGGGATATTTTTCAAATACCGAATAGATATTGATTCCTATAAAATAATATAGTTTACTTATTAGATGTAAGAATAAAATATACAGATATCAAATGTACATTTAGATAGCAAAAAATGGAGGTTAGGATTTTCTCTGAATGAATATTACTTATAAGATATTGGAATAATTTAATATACTGAATTCATTGAATAAATTTACACATAAGATTTAATTTGGAAAGATTATATACGTCACCTTGAAACAAAGTGACAAGTTGAAAAAAAAAAAACAAGACAAAAGTAATATAAAAAGAAATATGTGGTTACCGTGTGACTGCGATAATTCTATGCCGGAAAAGTCGATCTATCTATTTCTTGAGTTCTTCTAAACGCTCTTAAATATATTTTATTGATCCACATTTCGAAATTCAATTATATACTTTTAATGATAAAACCGGGTCTTCACCTGTAAATCTTGACCCCAATTTGTCACACGCCACTCACGAACGAAGATTCAACCAAAAGTGAAAGTTTTCTTTTAGTTCCTCACAACGACGGCCCCAGAAATCGAAAGAATCCACCACTACCAACCCACGAACCTAACAGCAGTTTTAAGTGTGTTGTGGTATGGCGTCATACAGTCAACCAGTGATACCACACATAATTAGTTGTGGCATTGTCGCAAGAAATTTTAAATATAAAAGATAATCAGAAATAGAGAAATTTAGAGAAATTAATTAAGAGAACGAGAAAAATAATTATTAAAAATAATTAAAGAGCTAAAAATGCTATTATAACGGGTGGACCGTTATAAGACCTTATAAGGGAAAAGAACAGAGCGAAGTAAATAGCCAGAAGAACGAGAAACAGAGTAGATAAAACCTGGGCAAATACATTAAACAGAGAGGTGAAGACGGCTCTTCTACAACACCGCAGCGAAAAATGGGACAACTATGTACAAGAGATGGAAGAACTAGACTCAAATATAAAAAACGTCTAGAAGCTCCAGAAAATACTAAGAAGCGACAGAAAACCCATCCCCCCATTACATGGAGAAAACGGCATGGTATACTCCGTAGAAGAAAAAGCTGAGGCGATGAGGTCCACACTCGAAAGAGAATGCAGGCTAAACTTCCATGAAGACGAGGACGCAGACTTCATGGAAGAAGTCGAAGAGCAAGAAGAAAGACCAGAGGACCCAGAAGACATCATCCCCCCAACATCACCGGAAGAAATAAACGAACACATAAGAAAGAGTTCACCGAGAAAAGCGCCTGGTCTAGACGAAATATCAAATAGAGCCCTAAAATACCTTCCCAGAAGAGCTATAGTGTACTTTACAAACATATTGAACGCGATATTAAGATACAAAAGATTCCCAAACAGATGGAAAGAGGCCCATGTCATCATGATCCCAAAACCTGGCAAAAACCACACGTTCCCGCAGAACTACAGGCCAATTAGATTACTCCTAGCGATCAGCAAGATAGTGGAAAGAATCATCCTCAGAAGACTGCAAGCGGAAACAAACAGATTAGAGATAATCCCAGAAGCTCAATTTGGATTCAGAGCAGAGCACTCCAGTGAGCTACAAGTACTTAGACTAACTGAGTACATATCAGCTGGTTTAAACGATAAGCAGTACACTGGAGCAGAATTCCTGGACGTAAGCAAAGCTTTCGACAGAGTATGGCATAAGAGGCTCATATATAAAATGCGAGGCTATGGGTTCAGAGGAGCGATGACGAGGCTGATCTCTTCGTACTTGGGCGACCGGAGTTTCATGGTTCGGATAGGACAAGTTCTGTCCGAGCTCGGGAGCCCGGAGGCTGGAGTACCACAGGGAGCAGTCCTGTCACCCCTACTGTACACAATATACACAGCAGACGTACCTAGAACTCCAGGTACCCTTATGAGCCTCTACGCAGATGACACAGCGATATGCAGATGACACAGTAGACATAGCAGTGACCAACCTGCAAACAGAGTTAGAAGAGATTGAGGAATGGAGTATAAAGTGGAAGATAGCCATTAACTCCGAAAAAATGCAAACGGTACTATACAAGAAAGGTAGACAACAGCCAGAAGAACGACGGTGCAGAACACCCCCATCGAGTGGATAGACGAAGCCAAATACCTAGGAGTCATCATGGAGAAAGGATTAACCTTCAAGAAACATGTAGAAGCCACAGTCCAGAAAACCAACATGGCAAGAGCAACACTAAGAGGACTCACAGGAAAGAAAAGTAAAATAAGACTAAAAACTAAAATAAGGCTTATAAATTGTATAATATTTCCGATACTAACGTACGCATCTCTCGCATGAGGACACGTGTGTGATACAACAAAAAAGAAGATACAGGCGGTCCACAACAACAGCTTAAGAGAAGCAGCTAAAGTCCCAAAATACGTAGCCGAAGAATTCCTCTTCAGAGAATTACAGCAAGTTACCCAAGTAGCAATTTTTCGACGCATTGGTTGTCAGTACAAACAAATGCACTGTCTATAACGTTGCCCGAGAGCATTTTCAGTTGTTTCGGCCAACGTCCCCTACCCCGACTGACATTACGATGTTACAACCTGTAGTTATACGGGCAACTAATTTATTACCATTTTGACAACTACATATCACACTTCAGTTTTTTCAACAATCGCAACGACTTAAAAATGTTATAATGCTAAACTAATTATTATATATTTTATTTTGATAGAAATTTTCGATTTATTTAACAACCTGTTTATTTGTTTTTTTAATAGCTGGTTTCCATTCCATTGTTTTATCAGTAGATTTGAGATTTGATAACCATCTTTGTATCTGCTTTGGTAGACAGGGTTGCCAGGTCAGTTTTAACTCTTTCAGTAGTTTTGTTTTCACAAAATCAGTAGATTCTTTTTAGGCCATGTAAATATACAGTAATACAGTGATTTGCACATCCGTCCTAAATGTCCCAAGAGCAATTCCACAAAATTGGAGACCTAATTATTCCAAACCACCAACTGGTAATAGTAAAGGGACAGCACCGGTATGGGCGCACAAAAATAAAATTTCCCCAGATCTACTGAAAAACTGGGCGTTTCACACCATCTGGCAACAGCGCCTCCCATAAGAGCCTGTGTGTTAGAGGGAGATAGAAAATCAATTTTTCCCCACATTCTGGGGAAATTTTAAAAAAATTTTAAGGTCCATTCTGCTCATTTTTGACGCTTTTTGTGGGGGAGGCGCGAAGGCTTGTCCAATCGTGACGTAAGACGGCTCGTTGGAAAGGGGAGGTGGTAACGAATACGTTAACATAAAAAACAAACGCAAAGACAGTGCCAAAACGGCACTGTATCATTGGTCGGATCGTGACGTAAGACGGCTCGATGGAAAGGGGAGGGGGTAACGAAGATGTTAGCACAAAAACAAACGCAAAGATATTGTCAAAAGGGCACTATATCGTATCTCCGTTGCTATTAGGCCGATTACTACATGCAAGACATTAAACGAAAGATGATGGGGGATAATGAATACGCTAAGATAAAATACAAACGAAAAGACCATACCAAAACAGCATTACAGCAATTATCCGTTGTTATTGGTTCGATTACTATATGTAAGATATTAAACGAAAGGGGAGGGGGTAACGAATACGTTGTTTCTATTGGTCGGAGCGTGGCGTTAGGTGGCTTGTTGGAAAGAGGAGGGGATATTAAATATGCTAACATGAAAAACAAACGCAAAGACATTGCCAAAACGGCACTATATCGTATCTTCGTGTCTATTAGTCCAATTTTTGTGAATATGGTCTCGTTGGAAAAAAGAGGGGATATCGAATATGTTAACATAAAAACAAAGATGTCAGCAATGACAAAACGGCACTATATCATATCTCCGTTACTATTGATTTTAGCGTAACAGACGTTGAACGAAAGGAGATTGGTTAACAGAGAAACAAGACACTGCCAAAACGGCGATATATCATATATTTGTTGCTATTGGACCTATTTTAACGAGTCAACTTAATGGGGATTCCACGTCTATTGCAGTTGATCATCTCGTCATACAAATCGCCACCTGTCGGCTGCAACATGTAACTATACCCAAGCCATCTAGCACCTGTCATCGTAAAAAAAAAGACACTCCAGCAGCCTATCGCTTCTTCTCTCTCGAAACAATTCAGGAAAGGACGAGGTGTCGTTGAAAACGATATAACGTACAACAACGTGTGAGGTATTTGTGGAAATAGAACATGATTAATCGAAGAACGTATACCATTCTTACAGTATGACCAAACATCATCGATATAATCTTCTCTGATTCCCTAGATCTCCATCCAATCAAACACCTGCTCTTTACAAAGAACGTGTACCATACTTTCAGTATGACCAAACCATCAAACATCCTCGATCTTCTCTGATTGAGTACTACTGTACATAGCCTCCAATCATACATTCCTACAATGAACATATACCATTCCTACGCTGTGGCCAAACCAGCAAACATCTCATGTACAAGTCTTTTCGGAAAAATGCGTATTATTTTTAAGTAAATTACTAAATACAGATGTATTGTGAGTTGCATGCAATATTTTATCTACGGCAAGTCGGGTAATATTATGAAAATCGTTGAATATAAATGTTATTGCGCGTTGCATACTGTATTTTATCTACGGCAAGTCGGGTAATAATATGTAGGTTAGAATTGTACTTCAGGTCTCGGGCAAAAAAATGGAAATATATGTTGTATTAGAAAAATCGTTTAACAATATTTATCAATATGATGTATATGTTGACATAGAAAAGACATTTAACATAGTGTAATAAGCAGTATTATTGAAATAAAAAAAATACATGTGCTACCTATGCCCATAAATTAATGTAGAGTGTATAGCTACCTAGAAAATAAAAAATGTTAGCAAGGACAGTCATGCAGTAAGTAATGGTTCAATTAATAAAATAATGCTAGTACATAAGCGATAGAATGTTTAGTAGGAATGAATTATTTAATGTAAACATGCAATAAATGAAAAGTAGTCAATTCGGTCGAACATAAATTTGTTTAAGAAACAAAAATATGTTCTTAACAGCAGTCACCAACGTGAAGGTATGACTATATCGACCGCCATGTTAGTAGGGATGATGGTTAGTAGGAATGAAATATTTACATTATATGATAATATATTTAATAATAGCAATATACTTAACTTACGTACTAAGATCAGCTCATAATATACCTTGGTTTAGTAGACATCTTTTTATTGATCTGATGGACATCTTTTATATTCTTATTAATGTTAAAACATCGATACTTTTGGTGGTAATTCATTCGTTACTGTAGTATTCAAAATGAATTATTGGGGTAAATATAATAACTCTAGGTTATCTAATCTTAAAACTAAGGATTTTCCGACTCCTGTTTTGTGACAGGCTATCGAAGACTTAAAACTAAATCGAGGAAAGAAGACCATTAAGTTATCGATCGTCTTAACTTGGAGGCTACACGAGCAACGGATCCAGAGTTAACCAGAACGGCTCATTCATTTGCCAGTTATTTTGATCCATATCAGATATCTTTTTAGTGGTCATAACTAAACATCTTTTTTTAAATGTGCTAATCTTAATAATTTTACGTAATTTAGAGATAATACATGTAAAACTAAGATCTAGTAGAATTATCATATTATATAAAAGCGATGAGTGAGGGAAAGGTTGAGAAAAGGAATATAGTAAAAAGGGTCTGTTCCAGATATATTTAGCATAATGTTAGCTGTAATAATAAAGTTTTATAAATGACTATATTCAATCAACTAAATTTGCTAATCTTAATGACAAAAAATGATGAGTGATATTAAAGGGTGATACGAGAAATATAATAAAAAATTGTATGATTCAGATGTATTTATCAATATTGTACTTGTCATAAATAAAGTTTAAAATAAATGACGAGTGATATTAAAGGGTGATACGAGAAATATAATAAAAAATTGTCTGATTCAGATGTATCATTATTGTAGTTGTCATAAATAAAGTTTAAAATAAATGACTATATTCAATCAGCATCAATCTTAAAGTCAATCAGATAATCAAGGATAAATGTTAAAATTGGACTGGCTTATTCAAATCTTGCTTTGTGTTATTCTAATCGACATACATCTGAAGATCATTATACAACAAAAGGAATGATAACAATCGTTTTCTTAAACTGTATACCTAATGTTTAGTCGATCTAATCTATCTTACATACACCAGATCCATTAGCCTCGGAACTGATAATGTTGAATATATTTATTCAACATACATGGGTGCAGCATTTATAGAATAATGTCCCCAGGCTAATGTATTGTAGGTGTCTGGAACTTTACACCTTTTGTCGTCGTTTGAGTTAAGGCCTATTTAATCTTGAACCATGGAGTATACAACATGATTAATAGATCTTATTAATTTTTGCTGAATCGACATAGATTGAAATGAATCTAGACATTTAACGTAATCATCAAAAGTTATTTTATTTTGAACCACGCTCATCTTAACCCCCTTGGCTTTCTTTGTCACGCCTAAATTTTTGATTATCCCCCCAATTTCATCATCATCATACTCCTCATTCTGTAACATTTTTCGTCTCTTTGCAATGTCATTATTTGTAATTAGAACTTTTGTTGTATACAATTTAGATCTCAACCCTATGTAGTCAGTCATAATGCGACCATTATTCTCATCTTTCATCAAGCCTAGAACTTTTTTTATTAACCTGGGGAATATTATATGGATTGTCAGCAGAGTAGTCAGATGTATCGAAATACTTGTGGCAGTCGTATTTCATCGTCTCATATGGATCTTTTCCACGTATCTCTACTATTACTGAATCAGTGTCCGTGTAGCAAATCGTGAAGTTTTCTCCAAATCTATCGGCTAAATAACCATACTGAAAGTCATATATCGTGGTTTTAGCCAAGTCCAAGATGCTCATTCCAACATATATTGGTTTATTTAGCCAAATTTCATCCTTTCTCATCTCGATTGCCACTAAATTTTCATTAAAAATAGTAGCATTCTTAAACAGAGGACTACTAATTCGTGCTTCTGCGCCATACCGACCCTCCCAGTTTGTAAGCAATTTAATATCAACGCGCTTGCGCACGTTCTCTATGGTCTTGCCGGAGACAGCGTTATTCATTAACTTAAAAAGGTTTTTTTCAAACTCATTCTTAGCATTTTTTCGAAGTTCAGTATTAAGGTCTATGTATGATTTCAGCCAAGGGGATTGTTTGAATTTTAAAACTCGATGTATCCTCTTCAGTACTAAGCCATGAGTCAATGCTTGCTTAAGAGCTCGATAGTGTATTATATATTTTCTTTTGGGGCTTAAGGTGGCCATTAATTTAGTAAGTTCTCTTGGTCGTGAAGGTGGTTTCATGGTTTTTGGATTTAGAGATTCTGGACAGAACGGGATATCATTATGATGATTGTGGAGATGGTGGGGGTAATCTAAATCAACCTCCAGGAAGTACTCATCAGAAGCATCATCAGGAACCGACAAGACATCGATGTTAGCATCAACCCACTCGAAACCACCATATGGAAGGTATTGTGACATCGCCCATCCGTATTGATTATTGACATCGAAATACATGAGATAGGAGTCGGGCTTCGATGGATCGTAAGATTCCATATACTTCTTATTAGCGTGGACGCGACGTTTCGAGCATACTTGACTCAAACCACCACGAATACCACGCTCCACAAACAAAAACATATCTGGATCTGTTAAAAGCTCCAGTTCCTGTTTTGTATGCTTAAGCATTGCATCCCACGTAAAGCCAGGTAAAGTGTAATAATGAGCAGGGTCAAGATTATATGTTTTAAGACAACTAGAACGAAATTGTTCAAAGACATCTGCTAGAAGAAGAATGTCCGTTTTCATGTAGAGATCTACATAATCGCCAAGAGTGGAACATGAGAATGATGACCAGACTTCTTGGGCTCTACGATAATGTCGACGAGGAAATGGTTTATCCTCAAGGTTATTGTAAAATGCTTCCTGTGGCGGTAGATATGTTTCAATGAAGCGTTCGAATGAATCAATATAATCATACGGCATGATTCCCTTTTTAGTTAGAAGATTGAAATTCTCCTCAGATAGTGATAAAAATTGAGAGCGGAGATTAGGATATTCTGTCAAATATGAAGAGAGCTTATCGAGAGAAGAAGACATAAATCTAAAACTGTCGATAAAACGGAATTTAGTCTTAGAATCATCAATGTGTTTCGTAAATGATATATATTTTTCCTTCGTAATAGGAAGTAGATCTACGGGGCCTTTGATGTGTGTGGCAATATCATTAACAATGAAGTGGGCGTCATATCCACTCAAATTATGGAAGACCACTGGAATGGTGTGGGTGTCTTGATAATTAATGTTACACCCTTCGTGACTCGCACCTCTATAGTTATGTTCTGGAGTGAGGTGGTCGTGGTCACGCACTTTCTTATCATTGAGGGAGAAGCGCTGCTCACATATATGACAGTAAGTAGGAGCCTGAAACATTCGCTCATCATCTGTAGACATATGGATCGGATATGGACAAAGAAATACGGTGGAGGCGTCCTCAGCAAGCTGATTCATTTCATCAGCAAACCATTCCATGCAATTTGAACCACGATAGGAGCGATAAAATGACAGAGAATCATCATAGGAACATTTAAAGTAATAGCCAACGGCAGCAGGAATATGTTTTTGAGGTTTTTTCGGAACAACGGTGGGTTCTAGAACGCTCTCCAAATCTGCATATACCATGAATGGAACCTTTACTTTATTTTTAAAATTTACTATGCTGTTTCTCTTATCAGGCATATTGATACCAGTCTCATTTTGTTTTAAGCAGTCTGTTGTATGTTTATCTAACGTTTCTTGTGAGCGGGAGTAATGCAGGCAACGGTCGCAGAAATATTTTTTATGCTCTTCTTTACTTAACTGTTTAGAGAGGAGGCGGGATAGATTTTTTATCCAAACGTAATGGTACTTCGTAGGCGGCTCGTCATATTTATCCTGAATCAAAAGCAGATTCACATGTTTAGTTTGTCTACTTTTTGTTAGGTACGTTGGGAGGATCTTAAAATGTTTATCTTTTTTTAGGTAATATACGTTTATCGAAATATTGTTTTGCTTTTCAAAGGTAGGAATTTGTTTCATAGTCATTGGAAACTGAATGCTTTTTAATTTCAATACATCAGAATAATGTGGATATTTGGAAACTCTTTGAGCATCTTTGGTAGCAGGATACAAAGCACTAACTACAGCCCATGCAAAGCATGCCTCATCATCATTTTTGAAATTTACGCATGCTTCTTTTCTCGTAATCTGTGGAGGAAGTTCAACGAATGAGGATCCGAGCTGCGGTGTAAATTTGTTAATGTTGACTCCCAGGTTAACAACTGCCTTTAGAGCCCAGCCACTATCACGCTCTTGGAATTCTTCCAAGTCTCGGCTGATGGGCTCCATGGCTTTCAAACCACTCATCAAGATTCGTATCTCTATAGATGGGTGAGTTTGAAGTCGTAAAATACTTCACATCTTTCAGAATTTTCTCTCCCTGAACGATTTCAAACTCTCCTCCGAATGCCGTGTTAACTTTCACTGCAGCGTCATTTTTTAGAGCATTTTAGAGCTCCGTTTAAATATGGCCTTACAATCATTAAGAAAACTGCCAGGGTCCTTGTGTTTAAGGTTTGAGATGACTCCAGTCCGAATTCGTGAGTTGAACGCAGATAAAGAGTCATCCCATTGTACCCTCTTGTAAGCAGTCTCCGGTCGAGTGTTATGCCCCGCCCCCTTCTTTTGTTCAGCCTTTAACTGATTCCGAAGCGTTTTCACCTGCCGCATCTGGGCTTCTAAGTGTTGCTTCTCTCCCATAGTCTTAGCATATCTCATCGAATCTCTTATTTTTTGGCAGCTTGCGTACACTCTACCAGCCCTTTCTTAACATTATCTTCCTGATAATCTAAGCCTAAGATGGTAACAATTAGCTGAATAAGTTTTGCCAACATGTTTAAAAAAGCAAATATGCAAAGATATATTAAAAATAAAAAATTACACAAAATTATAAGTTGTAAAAACCAAAAAAAGTATCCAAAAAAAACGCCAGTTTCTGCTTGGAAATGCCCCCAGACCACATAGTCAGGGTAAGGTAGATTGCAGCGCCCCAGGCTGACGGGACAAGCCCGTGCTGGCCGGAGGACGACTGCCGACTGAGATACCGAGGTTTGGAACCACCAGCTTTTATAGAACTTGTCACATGTGACGTATGCGGCAGCTGGGAATTCCAAAGCCTCGGCGGGAGGAGCCTCTGACTCGCGTCAGAGTAGAGAAGGCGGGGCGATGCACACCGAGAACGTAGGCCTCGATGACAGTCAGGTATTAAATATACTTTTAGTCGGGCGGAAGACTGAATGGTAAGCTTAAAAGGCCCCTGAAATGTGTGGATTTGTGCTTGTTCTTCCATGAGAATCAATGTAAAAGTGCTGCATTTAAGACATTTATTGAACTTGGTTACATTTTTTTCCCTACTCATACTACAAGAGATACAAGGAAGTATCAGTACTACCAACATAAAAAGAAGCAGTACGGCCAACTAAGAACAAAAATTACCAGAAAGTAAAAGACACTTTGTGATGATTAGATTGGGGCAGGTACATAAAATTATAAGTCGACTCATTCATAGTTAATTCTTCATCATTCTAGAATTTATTCGAGCCAAGTACGCAGGCGCGTGCTTACCTGCTAGTTTAATCTTTCATGAAGTTGCCAGGCAGTATGGGATAACAACAAATGTGGTAGGAGGTGCAAAGTTCTACTCAAATGGAATTGTAATTGCACCACATTTCTGGAATGAACATAACGAAATAGTATACGACCCAACAGATACAATTACGAAACATCATCTACCTCATCAAATAGAATTTACAAATGAAAAAAGGAATGTTTATGTGTAAAAGCTGTGAAGACGTAAAAATGGGGGGGGGGGATATTTATCGTGATTTTAGGAAAAGCAAATTGACGACAGCATATTTTAACAAGGCTCCAACATGCCTACTGGAAATACAAAACAATATTTTTATTACTGTAGCAAAGATACTTAATAAAAAAATAAATCCATTTTTAAAGTACTTGTTTCTTTGTTTACAACTTAGTTGTTGAAAATGACCTACTTATCTATAAAACGAATAATTAAAGAAATAGGTTATATTATTAATCATATAACCGAGGTCTCAAACAATATATCACTTGTCGATAGGAAGTACGTCATTGATGCTTTTAGCAAAAAGGTTGTTGAGCGCAAAGAAAGTGTTATAGCAGAGAAAGAGAGAGAGAGAGATTGATAAATAGCAGAATAACATGCATGTAGTACGTCAAATACCACGACCTGCGTTGAATGTCACGTCACGTCTTTCGCGTCACGTCATTCGCGTCACGTTATTCACGTCACGTTATTTACGTCACCTTCTGTGTCATGTGATTACTGCATGAAGTACGCTATGATTCAGCGTTATGTCTGAGGTTATACAGCGACAATTTAACGGTTAGCGCCAAGTTAGATGCATGTCAGCTATAAGTCGGATGCAAGTCAGATGCAGTCAGCTATAAGTCAGATGCAAGTCAGATGCATGTCAGATGCATGTCAGCTATATGTCAATTGCAAGTCAGCGGTTATAAATAGAGGTGTTAACTAGAGAAACGGCATTCAGATACAAGATAATTAACGGAGAACAACGTGTCAAGCAGCTTGCTAAGTTTTTAGAAAAAAGTATAATTCGCTCAAAATAATAATGCAACGTGAACAACAACTCGAAACAGCTTTAACACCTAGTACTGAACCTCTTGGAGAAATAATCAATTATCTGAAAACTTCACATCAAACGGAGAAGCATGAAGAGACCAGCGGACACCAAAACAATCGTTTGAGAAATATACAACAGAAGGATGAAGAGAGCACAGATGAAGAAGAAGATGAACACCTTCAAAAATATTGGCATCATTCACCAGACATTGATAGAGCTTATGGTCCACACTATGTTTGGAAAACTGATAAATGGCTAATGGGTGATACGGAAATCAAATTTGCTCCTAAGAATATACTGATTAACGATAGCAAGTACAAAGCTACTATTGGACTATATAATTTATTATTTTATAAGTATCCTCAAGACTTTACACCAAATGACAGCCTTAACTATAAAAAAATATTAGAAGTCACAGGTATTCATAGAGATTCCCGAGGATATTTGAGGCATCAAGCATTCCCAGATAAATTTAATAAGATCATAAAACCTTTGTTTAAAAATAACTCAAACATGCGTCGAAGCCCCTGTGAAAATGCCAGGAAAAATGAGAAAAAACGTCATTATAGCGATGAACAATCTGACCGACAATTTACACAGCGCACATGCATAGAATATGAGACGCCATCGTTTAACCATTATACTGTTAGATCCATGAATGAAAATGTTAAAATCAATCAGCGAGGACATCTATAGTCGGTTCGCTAAACTCAGACGCAACTGGCTAGATATTTTAGTCGATAATTTTTTTGTTTTTTGCCAATTTTGCAAAAATTGGAAAAATTACTAACTATTTAGTGATTAATAACTATTTAGTAATTATTTTTTGCTAATTTTACTAAAATTGGCAAAATTACCGACTAAAATATCTAGAAAGTTGCGTCTGAGTTTAGCGAACAGACTATAGTTATTTAATAAGTGTAATAATGTACTAGTAAGAAATAATTTAAATAAAAATACTAAAAAGAACGCATAACGTTTTTTTTATTTACTAACCCAATGCAGTACAAAGATTGTCAATATATTTTTAAAAAATAAAAATATCTTGGGTCGTATATAAAATAGAAAATGCAACACGATTATTATCACACTGTTAAAAATAAATATCAGCTACGCTTGGTCATATATAAAATATAAATGACAGCTATGCTTGATCGTATATTACTAAAAAGAAAAAGTATGGTAAAATGGGGCATAAAAAGCTACTGAAATAAATCATAAAATCAATTAAGAATATGGGATACATAATACAATTTAAAAAACTATGAAATAGAAATTAAAGTAGAAATAAATAAACGAAATAAACCATAAAATCATATACGATTATCTTAACGTAAAACCCTACCTCATTTATTTATATAACAAGGAAATATTAAAAGATGAAGAAGTACAGTAGAAATGGGTCATAAACAGCTATTATTATTTTAGGAATAAAACATAAAATCAGTTAAAAATATTAGGACAGATACATCCTATGATATATAAAATAACCTATAGTACACACATTTTATTAGGATGAGAGAAATATATAAATACAAGAATCATAGAAGACCTGCAAACAAGTTAGGAAGAGAGAATTAGAACCAGTATTACCCATAGATAAAAAGAAACAAAATCGCTTACCTTAATTGAATATCTTCCACTGAACACTGCAACTATACTTTAGAAACTGTCAGATGTCGACTGTGGTATATGCTCGTTTGTTTCTGTATTTATAGGCGAAACACCCCACGCAGGCAGAGCGTGATCACATGTTTACATTCTCACGGTTACGTTGTTCATTTCAGAGATAAGATTTCCATGTTTTGCAAAAAACATGACAAACAAGACCTTGTGGTTTTAAAAATATGCGATAACATTTACACAAATAACAACTGTGGCTACGTATTATCAGTTTCTTACATCCGGACTTTTAGCATTGTGGCTTGTCATATCTTTAGCGGTTTCCTGTTGTTGCAAAAATATTTTCCTGACAAACATGAAAACAAGACCTTGTGGTTTTAAAAATATGCGATAACATTTACACAAATAACAACTGTGGTTACATGTTATCAGTTTCTTACATCCGGACTTTTAGCATTGTGGTTTGTCATATCTTTAGCGGTTTCCTGTTGTTGCAAAAATAACGTCTGCATTCTTTTCTTATCAGTTGACTACATCCGGAATGTTAACAAACAACTTGTTATTTAAAATATTTTTTTTGTAAATAATTTCAAATATTCAATTTTTCATAATTTTATATAAATATTATATTTTAAGGATAAGAATATTGGGAATTTAATATTGGTTTCATATTTCTGCTTCAAGTCCATTCCACATGGCATATTAACATGGTACTTTTGATCTTGCTTACGGAACTTCTGAATAGTTCAACCGATGTGCATCCAATTCCACAGATTTTGGTTACCTTCTCTTGTCTAACCCTCGCTTACTATCTATTTTCCTTGGATAATCAATTGCCGTATACGATATTCATTGCGTCTCGATATGCGGCTAAGTGTTCTTTGGCTAATTTTGGTCACGATTTCTTTTTAATGTATCTATCAAATCATATAAGATTGACTGTTTTTCTAATATCGCCCATTTAAATATCGGGAAAAGATTATAAAAATGTGAAATGCCGGGTCGACGATGTATCGCAGCCGGTAAGATAACGATTTCCTGTTTTTTTGTTAAACCAATTTGCTATCAGCTTATTGCTATAAATTCTACTGTTACAGGGGTGATAATAAAAGTTACCTAATGGAAATATTATACTTCAGAGAAAAAATATAATCTACAAGTGTTCATTAAGTAAATTATGAGGGGTAAAAGGTTAATGAAAAGGTGGTTTGTTTTATCAATATATTTTAAAATAAGTGCTATTTTACAATTTACTTCGTTTAGTGTATCGATATCCGAAAGGTGTAGAAGTGAAATCCTCAAAAATTTCCTTTTTAAAGAATTTGGTTAAGCTTCGTTGTATTAACCTCATGCTGGTCTGTTCTTCTTATTTGACTACCGGGAATGGGTATAGGTCCAGTCCGCAAAATTGAGCGAGTTAGTAGTTGCTGGAGATCAAACTGCGATAAGAGATTTTTCTATACCAATGGTTTTACCGTCAATAACAATAAATATGCATTTACAGTTCAACCACGTTATTGCCACGTTATGGTAATGTACCATGTATCTTTGGAACGGATAAGCTGAAATCAATGTATGACCCATCAAATTAAAGGATTTTGAATGACGAATTACGTTGTGATGTCTGTTTTAACACAATGTAATGTATAAGGCCTCTTTGGTATTATATAAGTACATTTTATATAAATATAGTACATTGAAAATTTGTCTTTTTTTGTTGTTTTCAGCCATAAATAATGATCGTAGCACACTTGGTCAGCCATTGTCGTAATATACATGAAAATACCTTTCTAATGATATATTGCACGGAGCACTTGGTGCAGAATTGAGCGAATTAGGATTTGCTAGAGATCAAACTGCGATAAGAGATTTTTCTATGCCAATGGTTTTGTTTTAACGTCAATAACAATAAATAAGCATTTTCAGTTCAACCAAGTTATCGCAACGGCCGTTATGGTCGTGTACCATATATCTTTGGAACGGATAATCAGAAATCGGTGGGTGAGCCATCAAATTAAAGGATTTTGAATGCCGAATTACGTTGTGATGTCTGTTTTAAGAAAATGTTATGTATAAGGCCTTTTTGGTACTCTATCATATATGTTTTATGTGATTATATATAAATTGATGCTTATACAATTATGGATCAGTCTATTTTTGTACGTAAACAAGGATGGATGTGTTTTTTAATGTGTGTGCTACTGCTGCGTTGCATGACAACAGCAGACACCTTTTCCTTTTTAAGGTTTTTTATAACCGCATAAGTGAGTGGATAAATGAAAAAAGTTTTATTTTTATCATTTCTTTATCTCTTCATTCATTTTATTATACCCCATATTTCTATGGGCGATATCTAAGAGGATTAATAACCATGGCAGTTTCATGTATGATTGGAGGGAGATTCATGCATCTTTATGTATTGTCATTGTAAGCTACACCATCCATTATTTAAAAGTACATTAAGCGTGTAAGAAATAAGACAATATATATTTTATATAAATTTATTATGGATATCTAAACATTACATTATAATTCATTAAGCCGTGATTAATACATTTGCTTTTTAATAAAAGCCGTTCAGATTCTTCGTTGGAGCAGAATGCAGTGAATTCATTATTTTTCTTTATGTGATGAATAAGTTTGCAGCCATATCCTCTTCTCCGATAGTTAGGTAATGTATATATGAAATCTAATACTCTTGGTACATCATGTTGTCCGAGTGGATCAAAGTCACATTTCGATAATAGAACAAACGATGCTGGTTCTCCGCCTACATATAGGATGTAGCAGGTAACTTTTGTGTTTGTCATCCATTGATCAATAAGTATGTCATCTACATTTAACTGCTTAATTTTTCTGACTGCGTTCGGACCTCTGAACAACTCAATTTTTTCCATCTTACGTCGTCGAATGATTGAATGATACTGATTTTTGCTTTATTCATTCTATCGTGTATCTGTGAATTTTGCAGGAGTGGGGGAACGTCATAGTATCTATCGTGTATCTGTGAATTTTGCAGGAGTGGGGGAACGTCATAGTATTCTCCACCGAAGGTTTCTATATCATATAAACGTTGTATACATATTATGTTCCGTTTACGGAAGGATTAGAGCTAATAATAAACATAAAACTAGATGACAAATGTAGCCTCCTGTATATTGAATAGGCGATTATTTAACTATAAAAGTAAAATACCAACCTAAAAAACAATAGTACCCGACGTGCCGTAGATAAAATATAGTATGCAACTTGCAATACATCAGTAATATCCATAAAATGATACGTATATACAGAATAACAACTATGTATAATAATGTACGTTCAGTGGAGGCCTATGTATAGTAGTAATCTATCAGAAAAGACTTGTACATGAGATGTTTGCTCGTTTCGACACACCATAAGAATGGTATATGTTCATTGTAGGAATGTATGATTGGAGGCCATGCAAAGTAGTACTCAATCAGAGAAGATCGAGGATGTTTGTTGGTTTGGTCATACTGAAAGTATGGTACACGTTCTTTGTAAAGAGCAGGTGTTTGATTGGATGGAGATCTAGGGAATCAGAGAAGATTATATCGATGATGTTTGGTCATACTGTAAGAATGGTATACGTTCTTCGATTAATCATGTTTTATTTCCACAAATACCTCACACGTTGTTGTACGTTATATCGTTTTCAACGACACCTCGTCCTTTCCTGAATTGTTTCGAGAGAGAAGAAGCGATAGGCTGCTGGAGTGTCTTTTTTTTACGATGACAGGTGCTAGATGGCTTGGGTATAGTTACATGTTGCAGCCGACAGGTGGCGATTTGTATGACGAGATGATCAACTGCAATAGACGTGGAATCCCCATTAAGTTGACTCGTTAAAATAGGTCCAATAGCAACAAGTATATGATATATCGCCGTTTTGGCAGTGTTGCCATGTTTTCTTGTTTCTCTGTTAACCAATCTCCTTTCGTTCAACGTCTGTTACGCTAAAATCAATAGTAACGGAGATATGATATAGTGTCGTTTTGTCATTGCTGACACCTTTGTTTTTATGTTAACATATTCGATATCCCCTCTTTTTTCCAACGAGACCATATTCACAAAAATTGGACTAATAGACACGAAGATACGATATAGTGCCGTTTTGGCAATGTCTTTGCGTTTGTTTTTCATGTTAGCATATTTAATATCCCCTCCTCTTTCCAACAAGCCACCTAACGCCACGCTCCGACCAATAGAAACAACGTATTCGTTACCCCTCCCCTTTCGTTTAATATCTTACATATAGTAATCGAACCAATAACAACGGAGATATGCTGTAATGCTGTTTTGGTATGGTCTTTTCGTTTGTATTTTATCTTAGCGTATTCATTATCCCCCATCATCTTTCGTTTAATGTCTTGCATGTAGTAATCGGCCTAATAGCAACGGAGATACGATATAGTGTCCTTTTGACAATATCTTTGCGTTTGTTTTTGTGTTAACATCTTCGTTACCCCCTCCCCTTTCCATCGAGCCGTCTTACGTCACGATCCGACCAATAGACACAGAGATATGATACAGTGCCGTTTTGGCACTGTCTTTGCGTTTGTTTTTTATGTTAACGTATTTGTTACCACCTCCCCTTTCCAACGAGCCGTCTTACGTCACGATTGGACAAGCCTTCGCGCCTCCCCCACAAAAAGCGTCAAAAATGAGCAGAATGGACCTTAAAATTTTTTTAAAATTTCCCCAGAATCTGGAGAAAAATTGATTTTCTATCTCCCTCTAACACACAGGCTCTTATGGGAGGCGCTGTTGCCAGATGGTGTGAAACGCCCAGTTTTTCAGTAGATCTGGGGAAATTTTATTTTTGTGCGCCCGTACCGGTGCTGTCCCTTTACTGGTAATTATCATTTTTTAGCTAAAATCTACTAAATCAAAAACTAAAATATACTTAAGTATTTTTCGGATATATTTGGGATTTTTTATAATAAAAACAACAGCTAACTTAAGGGGATAGGCGCAAAATGTCGTCTGTTAAAATGTTCAATGTATTTTAAATGTTTTCGTTTTTTGCGAATCCTTAGAAAACTAATAAGTATTTTTGAAAAATTTAAACGCACAAAGAAAGATTACGTTATTACCGAGGACCGAAAGTCCCTGAATACTTCTATAATGTTTATTTTAATACGTTACAGGGGTGAAAAAAAAGAAAAAATTTAGTGACTTTTAATTCCAAATATCTCGTTCAAAAGAAACGTTTTGGTTTTTCTAAATAATGCAGTCTTTCATTCTGCGTTTAAATTTTTCAAAAAGGCTTATTATAGTTTCCTCATGATTCGAAAAAATGGATCAAATTCTGTTGAAATATACCAAAAATCTACTAAAAAATATTGCCTACTAGAATTTTTTAAAAAATATCAAAAATCTACCAAAAAAGTAGAAATCTACTAAATGTGGCAGCGCCGTTAATGAGAATGATACACTTTTGACACTGGTCCTATGACCTCTGTCACCCAATAAGAGGGTGCGTTCTAAAATGGTTTTGATAGTCGGCGCGGCCGGGTTTGGTTGGCGATTGGACTTCTAAGTTGTCTTATCCGTCTAAGGTTGGTAATTAGGTATTTTTTTAGTAATATTGGTAATATTGTTTAATGCGCCATTTTGGTTTTACTTGAGATTTTTGGGATGTAAAGAAAATGAAAACACAGAATATAAAAATGCAGGCATTTTCTGATAACTTTAAAAACACCATCAATACATTAAATTTATACAGAACATCTTTATCATAAATTTTGACTTTTATATTAAAATTTGATTTTTTAAATTTGCATATTTTTTGTCAAAAATGTCATAAAAAAAGCAGCGCGTGTGTTTTTTAAAGGTGGAATATCCATATTTGCCGGTAATCTGAGATGCGTTTATAAATTTCACATCAGGTAATAAGTCCTTTATGTATTTATATCATATAAATTTAAATACCCAATACGATGTCAAAAGAGTTTACTTTGTGGTTTTCGCATTCACCGTACAGGTGTTAAAAATATAGGTAAAAAACATAACTAGTCTGACTCCTTGAGCAACCATTGCACGCGCAGGTGCTTTTTATAGTCGCTTCAGTTGTCTTATGCAACGGTTACGAAACGATGTTGCTTAAACAGGAGGTTGCCTAGGCAACGTCAAGACAACTCAAAAATCGTCCACCAAATCAGTGCAGAATAGGGTCGTCTTTTAGGCAATAACAACGTTGTAAGAAAACGTTGCCACGCGGTAGACAACGTTGTCGCGTCGACAAATTGCTACTTGGGTAGAGTCACGGAGATGATGACAGACAAGGCCAGGGAAAAATTTGCAGAACTGAAGCACCATCCAAGCCCAATACTGCGAGAGATGCTAAGGTACGACGCTGTCTACCGGTGGAAGCACAAACGTCCTAAACAACAAATAGTGTAAAGTGGAATAAATAAGTAAAATAGTGAAAACAGTGAATGGTTCATAGATCGAAAACAACAAGTGCCGAAGAAAAACGTAACACAAACGTAGGTCCAAAGCCCCCAAAAAAATATAAAAACCAAAAAAACACCCAAAAAAACTTGAGCAACAAGTCATTGGACAGAGCTCAGTGGAGCTTGGTACAATGACTTGTTGCTCAAGCAATCAGAAGATAAAGGCATAGAGCGCTTCACGCTGGCCTAGTTTTTTAAATTCGATTAGGGCACCACATTGGAATCTTATTACCCAGGATTCCATTGTGAAGAGCATTTGGCTACGATAGTTGTGCCCCCATCGCGCATCAGCGTGCTAGGGGGGAAAGGGATGGCCTGGTGCATTGGAGCGAGGTGGGGTGATTCCTGTTTTACTCGGGTCAAAACACCTAGCCCCAATGAATTGTTACACCCGAATGTACTTTTTCGATAGGGTGAGCATCTCCCACAGGTAGGGTTAAATCAAATTGCTTGCTTGTTTGAACAATGCAAGATATTATATAGACAAATACATGAAAGAAATTCCAACGTGAAAAGTCAGCAAATAGATAAACGCAATTTCTCTAGGTCAGAACCTGATGAAAACACAGATGGAAAAAATGTTTACATAAAAAGTGGAAACCGCAGTAAGGCACTTCCTAAGTTTAAATAAACAACTATTCTTAAAGGTAATAAGCTGATGTTAGAGACCGATAAGGGAGTTTATCACAAAAGCACAGCTCGCAAACCAAAATCAAATAGAAAAATTTTTTGCAGGTTCAACAAAATGAAGACGATAATCGTGTTGACTCTGATACAAGTGATATACCTGACGTCTCACCAGGTTAAAGGAGATGACATCGATATTAATACAACGCCCCTCGAAAACCTTTTACTCCCAATTAAATTGGGCACATGTAGATTAATTTATAGTAAACATACATTTATCCATTATATTAACTTAAACGAAATACTTAGGCAAGTAGAATCTCTTAAAGATAAATATCAAATAATAAAAACTAGTGTAGTAAAAGTTAATGCCTCGAATCCGATTTCATATCATTAATTTTTCAGAAAACATGTTAGAAAGAACAGAAGTTTTAATTAATACATTAGAAAAAAAAATTGAATATATCGATCCCCATATTCGATCAAAAGAGGCCTAATTGATGGAATAGGTAAAGTTAATAAATATTTATTTGGAAACTTAGATTCAGATGACGGAGATATATATGATAAAGCTATAGAAGTCCTGGAAAATAATCAGAAACATATATCCATGAGACGAACTTACAAATATCTTTGTACAAAAAATTAATCGATCACTAATCTTTAGCCACACTTTGGCAAAACCAAGAAAAACTGCAACGTAGCTTACAGAAATTCCAATTAGAAATCCAAAACACTATAAATAGTTTAGGAAACTATATTACTTTTCAAGGTACCATAAGTCAGATAAATTTAGATTGTCAAAATATGATAGATATTATTAAGAATATTTTTTTAACATCCCAATTATTTACAATCTTTAATAATGATTACAATAAGTAAATTGTTTAACAATTAAAAGAGACTTGCAGGAGACTGTCCAGTGACAATAACCTATGAAATCCTAATTTTACTACTTAACAAAATTATTTGTGACTAATAAATAAAACCCTATAAATAAAACTCTAATAAATAAAATATTTTTGAAAATTTAAAATCTTGTTCGTAGATCGCTTGGAATGTGGCGCTTTAACCTTCTGTTTGCCTGGGGTCTCATTAGGTTCTTCGCTAGCCTGTTGGGGTGGTTTTGTAGTCGGATGTCGTATTTTTGGGCATAACTGGCAATTTCTTCTTTGACAGTCTTCATTTGGAGATCACGATTGATGTGTTCATTGGGTATGTACCACGGTGCATTTGTGATAATTAGACTTAGGCAAATATGCAAATAAAAAAGTATGAAATATGCGCATAAATATGCAGTATTTTATGCAAAAATATGCAGTATTTTATGCAAAATATGCATACTTATCTAGAAAATATGCATGTAATAAAAAATATTTACAATATTTTTTTATTTACAAAGATATTTACAATATTATAAATACATAACATATACAATTATTTTAACATATAAATATTATTTTGAATTGTGGTAACAATAGATTATCAAATGATGTTTAAAATTTTCTAATAAAGATTTATGGCTTCTATCTGAATACATATTTTGTAAATAGAAAAACTTCTTTCGACATCAACTGATGTAACTGGGGCATTTTTCAAATTTACTATAATAGATGGTTCTAAATTAAGTGGTTCGGAAAATGTCCCAGCTAGTACTTGAACCACTTCAGAAAGAACCTGGTAACCACTATTTTTTTTTCATTGTTCCTTTAAATTTTTGAAAAATTTCCTTTCCAATAGTACCTTTAACGTTTTGACACAATGCCTCAAATTCTTTTATTAAAACTGTACTCTCTAACAATGATAATTTGGAGAATTCTAATTGAGTTATAGTTTTCTGGACAAAACTATAATTTGATTTTATGAATGACAGTTGTTGTTGGAGGATGTTATTTTGGAAGGCTTGCTTAGCTTCCAATAAAGATTGGCAACTATCATCCGTTAAAAGGTTAATTTTTTTTATCAACAAAATGATCAGCATAGAAATTAGCTGCTTCCAACCATGTTCCCCAACGTGTTAAAATGGGTTGCGGTGCATATATCTCTGTAACATTGTATTCTTGCAGGTGATTTCAGGAATACCTTTTTGACGCTCGGTATTAAACTGTCAACTATTGAAATTTTTTTTATTCCATGCGCTAAACAAGTGACATGTATTAAGTTTGGATAAAATATTTTTAAATTTTGTCCTGCTTTTACCATATATGGTGCGGCATCAGATAAAATAAGCAATAATTTATCATTAGGCACAGCAGCAGGAAGAAAAAAGTTTGCTAATGCTTCTTGTAGAAAGTAGAAACCGTGATATTGTTAGAGCGTTGGGTTTTTCCACTTTTTTGTGCACAATAAGTGCACAATGTATCTTCCTGACGAGTCAGTGGTCTCGTCCACACATATTATGTAAAAGTAGTTATTACCTATTTCGGCTTTTATATTGTGGATAACTGAGGAGTATAACAAATTGACATTATTTCTCTTTAGAGCTCGTTCACTGGGAATGTTTTGTTTGCAATATTTTTTTTTAAAAGAACTTAAGTTTTCATTAGATAATTTTGAAAGCGGTATATTAGAAGATACTAATGCACGACAAAAGTCTTCGTTAAAAGTTTCTTGTTCGGTTCGTCTTTTGGAACTTTACTGAAAGCACTTGGACACTGAAGGTTGATATTTTTCACCGGATGTGGTTTTTACTTTTTTAGCTAAATGTTTCGCGGTTCTGACATGCTGATCTATTTGAAATTTTTTTTCAGATGAAATCTAAAAAAGAATATAAATATTCTATAGTTGTACCCATTTTTAAAATCTAAGATTGTATAAATAAACTAAAAATGAATCGTTTTTGCATAACAACTAAAATATTTAAATTAAATCAAATAAAAATCGGTGTAGTAATCTTGAAAATGTCAAGAAATGACTGTGCAAGAAGGAAGAACCCCCAAATATTTACAAGAGGCTCTTGGTCTTTTCTGTTAACATTTAAAGAAAAAATACTGTGAGCATAAATTAAAAGCACTTAATTAATTAAGTCCAATATTTGATATGTTTTTGTTTTTAGCAAAATTAAAGCAAACTATGCTATTGTTAGAAAAAAAATGTTAGCGACCTTTCAGTAGACTATTGAATGATTTCAATTTTAAATAGGTATCCTATTTTTTATCGCAAGGAGTTTAAGATAAGCTTGAAAAAAGAAAAAATACATCGATTTATTGCGAACTAGCCTTGTGTCGGTATTTTTCTTAAACATAATCTCCAATTTTAAAATCTTTGTTTGCACCACCGTGTAAATTTTTAAAATAAAATAAAAAATAATACGTATGTACTTACGGTTTTGCCATAACATGAGCAATAAACTCTATCCATATCCATAGATAGCTCTTTGTAAGGTTTTATCCTAGTTGAAACATTGCTTATTTTCGGCATTTTCAAAGCACAATAGTTATTCACAATTATAAATACACGTTGTTTATGCCTCCAATTTTACAAAAAAAGTGAAACCAAGTGAAACTGACCGTCACAATAAAAATTTTTACCTAGAGACATAAATTGGCAAACAAAAACCCTTAATTCTAGGACAAAACGTGACAAAACTATAAGCCGCTGTCTTTTATTAGTTACTATACCAAGAATTTGAATACCAAGTGATTATAAAACAACATTTAATATTGGCATTTTCATGCTATCTGTAAGTTTGAATATAAAAATATATATACATATAGATATATATATATATATATATATATATATATATATATATATATATATATATATATATAAATCAAATGAAATAGAGAATGTGGAGAAATCCCCTTACGAATAATTCACACATCCACCATTTTGGGTTGGGAAAATTTTTTGAATAGAATTAAAAATCCAAACACTAGTTCTTAGAAATGTGTTTCGCCCTCTTCAACCTCTCTGGGCTCATCGGTAAGAACATTTCTAAGAACTAGTGTTTGGATTTTTAATTCTATTCAAAAAATTTTCCCAACCCAAAATGGTGGATGTGTGAATTATTCGTAAGGGGATTTCTCCACATTCTCTATTTCATTTGATTGATATCGTACGAGTGGTCGTTAAACCAATAACTTCTCATCTTTTGTTTTAATATATATATATATATATATATATATATATATATATATATATATATATATGGATTCCGACTTTAGGAAGCCAAAAACGCTATATCGCACCGGTCATACGAAGCCCGACACCTCCTTACGAAGCCCGGATTCGGGCTTCGTAATTCTTTAATGTTATTTCCCCAAAAAACGTACTTTACACCATCTCTCGATATTTTAACCACGCTCAGAACATGTGAATACGCTTGGGCTTCATATATATTCGGACAAATTTTAGAAATGTACCATAGCTAGCTCTGAAATCATGATTAACAATACGAAGCCCGGGCTGCTTATGCCTGGAATTATTATCAAAACATACACTCGTAGTTCATGGTATCTACCACCAGTTTGCGCTGCGAAAAAAAGTATATACTCTGTAGAAGTTCAGCAGCGTTAGGAAGCCCACATTGAGCTACCGATTATAAGAAGCCCTGAAGTTTGGCAACGTTTTTGCGTATTCCTCAAAGTACTATTAGCTTGTAAACATTTTTATTATTACCTGGCAATGCACATTTTTTGTATTTTTGGGTCGTTCATCGTCATTAATCTTGTGTACTAAGACTCCCGAGAACAGATTATGGTAATTCTTAGCATTACCTGTACACAGTAAGATACCGACAGAAAAAAGATTTAAAAATTGAATCGCAAAAGAATTATTTATTTTAATTGATACAATTACTACAAATTAATACTTTGTATTACTAATTTACTATTTTAGTTTGTAATAAGCCACAAAATTTGCTACCAAATAGGAAATTAATATGACAAATTAAATTATTGTTTTTTTTTTATTTAAAAAAGGTTAATGCCTCGACAACTAATGGCCATTGGCATGGTAGGTACGGTAATTTTTAACAGTTAGGTACCCAGTGTAATGTGTAGTGTGTGTGTGTGTTGAGTAAGTGTCTTGTTACTTTGCAAAGTTGACGTCATTGTCTTTGCAAAGAGACGCTAACTGTATCCGAACGTCTGCGGTTCCTCCGGTGAGTACCGATCCCACAAGGACAGAAACTATTTTCATTTATTAATTTATAATAAATGAAACGTTTCTGATCCTGGTGAGATTCGAACTCACAACCATTCGGATTTTTCGATCCAAAGGTAGGCGCTCTTACCACTCAGTCAAGGACGGGGTTAAAGTTATTATTATTAAATATTACTTTATAAAATTAAAAATAGTCATTCTTATGAATTATGCGTATTATTCTGATTCTGATACGATGAACACTTGTTTGATGGGTCTGAGCCACACAATTGAGGGTTAGGCCACTGTTTCATTCGTATTTTTAGTATTTGTCAAGGCAACAATACATTATGTAGTGCCATATTGCCAAATATAGAGCTAGATTGTGTAGACCACTGTTGAACCATATATTCAATTTTTCTGCTTTTATTGATGTATTAATCTAAAAATGCTCAATTTGCGGACTGTGCCACTGTTGCTCTGAGCACCTCATTTAATACAAATACAAAATATTTAATATAATAATGCATATAGATTTTCCCTTCGGAAAAATTCAAACAATATAGATGTTTTTTAATTTCATTAAGGGAATGGGCACGTAGTTTCTGCTGAAATGCTACTCAAATGGAATTCATTTTTTTTTTCGAATTCTGAGAAAACTAATAATTATTTTTAAAAATTTTAAACTCAGAATAAGAGATTACGTTATTAGCGAGGGCCGAAAGTCCCTGAGAACTTCTATAATGTTTATTTTAATAAGTTACAGGGCTAAAAAACTAAAAGAAAATTTAGTGTGACTTTTAATTTCAAAATATCTCATTCAAAATAAACTTTTTATTTATTGTAAGAGACTTTCGGCCCTCGGTAATAATTTAGTCTTTCATTTTGCGTTTAAATTTTTCAAAAATATTTATTGTTTTTTTTCAGGATTTGAAAAAAAATGAACACAATGTCCGTGGTAATATTTTCCAAATCTTTGTCAGTAGTAAATAGAATATTGCCAGCATATTGTCAGTCAGACAGTGACAATTTTAAATATTTGACCTGGCATTGGGAATATTTTCAGTTGTTGATTAAATAATATTGATAATGTGTTTAATAAATAATTGATTTAAGACGTGAACTTAATAAAAAGTTATTTATTGTTTATTATTTATGGAAGATCCAAAGCAGAGAATACACCAGGATATATTCAGTGATCCAAGTATTGTGTTGTTACAGATGTTCAAAATTGTAAGCGTTTCATAGTAACAATATATTATTAAAAAATCACTTTATCACTTTTCCTCTTTTCTCGATTGATTATTAGCTTTTGTTGTACAGTAGATAAATTATTACTGAATACATAGGTAGTGAAAAAATTATCAGTAGTAATTGCACAAGAGCTCTGAAATTATCGAATTTTTCCCGAGTGACACTTTGACAGTATTAATTTCACGACTCGAAGGGGAGTGAAATTACGTCAAGTGGCACGAGGGAAACAATTCGATAATAATTTCAGAGATCGAGCTGCAATTTGCTGCGATTATTTCATGAATAAAACTGTTTAAAACCAAAATTTTATTGTAATTTATTTATGTAAGTACAAATTAATACAATTAAACACACAGTTGTTATAAATATTTGACGATTGAAAGTCATCACTTTTATAAGTTTTAAAACAGTAATTGTCATTAATGTCACTGAATGTATTTTTTCACAGCAACGAAGGGCATCTGACGTAATATACTTGACGATGGGATATTATCAAAAATGATCAATTTAATTTGTATTTCTGTAGCTTTCTATTGGTCGGAAATATGAAATAATCATATTAATTAACTGAATTAACAATTAAGGCAATTAATTATACTAGTAAAAGTTATCCAAGGACATTCAAAAGCCATCTTTACAGTTAATGATGAAATTGTCAAGTAAAGTTTACATATCCATACCAGTGACAATTTTACTACACGTAATTTGCCGTGTAAAGACAGAAAGAGTGGGGATAGCCTTAAAATATTTGCGAATTATGTACCGATGGCCCTAAGAAATGTTTAATAAACAACTTATTAAAAAGTTCTGCTCTAGAAGTGGGTACTTAATTTTTTATTAAACAAATGAACTGCGAAATTAGATGTTTCTTTAAATAACCCCGAAAATATAAATTTTAGAAAAAAACTGACTTGACTTGAAAAATTCAGACTATTGAAAAAAACCTAAATATAAGATTAAAATTTTTATAAAATTAAATCTGTAGCTTCTATAATTTTTTATTTATAACGCTAAAGTCACCCTTCTCACAAACATTGGCGCACTGTAAACTAGCGAAGTGCACGGCTGAGTTATTTCAGTGTATTTCTCTAATTAATGGATCAAATAAAATTTTACAAATTGGACAAGAAAGAAGGAAATTAAGAGAAGGAACAAGAAAGGATAGCTTAATTGGAAAGAAGAACAATTAAGCTATCTTATGGTTATAATAAAAAGAAATAAAATGTATGGGCATAAGTACGGTGTGGGCTGAATTTTGTTTAAACATTATTTAAAAATGTGTAACTAATAAAATTTTTCTTATAAAGCTCTCAAATTTGCACAACTTACCTTTCAAACATCTTACTAAACAATGTTTCATTCAAAAAAATGCCAAAAATTTAATTCAAATGATATGACGCAAAAATGCAATTTTTGAAAACTTTTACGTAAGTTTTAAGTAAAAACGTAGTTTACAGAATTACCAGCACTTTAAAACGGTATTACTCAAATTTGAAAAGATTTTTTACAATTTTATAGGTGATTTTTTAAAGCATTTGATGTATTTTTAAAATTTACTCAATAATTTTATTTTAGAAATGAAACTATGAAACTATGAATGAAACTATTCCTTTTTGACAAAAATTAAGAAAGATAACAAAAATGTACCTAATACAAAAACCGAAAATTACCAACTAAAAAATTGTTTATAAAAAGTGATCAAAAATGTTTTCTCTAAAACTTACCTAAAATAAATTTAATAATAAGCTTGAACAATAATAAATTTTCAACAAAAAAATATTTTTAGCTCTTAAACATTATGTCTGCGTAACTTCGAACCTATTAATAACTTTTTTATTACCAGTTTTACGAAAAACGTTATTCTTTATTAAATACTCTGCATCGTATATGATCTCAGATGCAACCATCAAATATCAAATTTTATTAATTTTACATACGAGGTTTTACATACGATTTTACATTTTGACATACGAGGTATGTAAAAAAATATGAATTTCACTCAAGAGTAAAGTACCTTTAGATTTCACAATATCGAAAATTGTTATTAAAAAAAGTTGTTTGGAATTACAAAATATGTTTCACTGTTTAATTACATTCTTCTAAATGAGATATTGTGAACTATAAAGGTATGGTATGTTTAACAGTAAATGGTCGAGTTCAATTAGTTACCACTATAAACATCCTGGAATAACCGATAATAGTATAAAAGGTCCGGTTTCAGGTAAAATTTAAATACGTTTTCTGTACAATTTCTTTGCTTTATTATGGGATTACCGTCTAGTCAGTGTTAATTGTCAAAAGACCAACTCTGTCTACCTCGGTTGCTTATCGCTCCGGGTGGGTCTTAACAATGGGCCAGGTCAGATAAATTTAATAATATTTACGACCGCACTAATTGAACTCAACCATTTACTGTTGAACAAACCATACTGAACTGTTAAGCAAAAGTCATATTTTTTACATACCTCGTATAAAATTGAAAAAGTTTGATATCTGATGGTTGTTTTTTGGACTTTAGACCAGAATAGAGTATTTTATGAAGAATAACTTTTTTTCGTAAAATTAATAATAAAATAGTTGAAATAATTGAAATAAAATAATGATGATGGGTATCCGTAATTTGAGAAAACATTGAATTTTTTTTTCAATTATAATGATGTAATTATAATAAAACATAGTTTTTAATTCCCAACAACTTTTTATAATACCCATATTTTGATATTCTGGAATATAAAGGTACTTTACTCTTTAACAAAATTCGTATTTTTGACATACCTCGTATAAAATTGATAAAACTTGATATCTGATGATTGGGTTTTAGATTTTAGACTATGCAGAGCAATTTATGAAGAATAAACTTTTTTTCGTAAAATTTGTAATAAAATTGTTTCAAATATGGTTCCTTGCTACGCAGACATAGTGTAGAAGAGCTTCTTTATAGGCATTTTCAAATTGTAATGCCATATTCGGATTCAGCATAATCAAAAACAAAATAGAAACAAAATTTAACGATATTTTTAAAATTATTTTAAATTATATAATTTAACAAGATTGTTTGGAATTAAGAACTATATTCTGATATGCAATTTCATCCTTCTAATGGAAAAAAAATTTGAAAATTTTTCTAATCAACATTATTTTTAGTTGTTTATTTCAATTATGATACATATAGATATTTGTATAACAAGGGAGGAGAGTGCTTCTTTACCTCCCGAGAATGAAGTTTACTGCCCGACGCGTAGCGGAGGGCAGTAATCATTCAAGGGAGGAAAAGGCACTTTACTCCCATGTTATACATATGGTTTTTCCACCTTCCTCAAATAACAAGTCATTTTTTCATTTTTACTTAATTTATTTATGTAACTAACCAACAAAATTTATTAGAACTAAAACTAATAAGTACGTACAATATAACTGTCAACTGTCAACTATAAGTCAAAATAAAAATGTAAACATTGTTAAATCAAAATAACAATTTACAGTTTTTTACCATTCTGTGAAATACAGAGTGTTTTATAAATAAACGTTAAAATGTATACAAACTTACGTAATAGAAAATAGATATTGTACAGGGCGTCAATAAGTTATATTTTTATGAATGAAATACCATGATGTCACTTTTACTTTTCTTCTCTAGGGAGGAAAAGTACAACTTTGCTCCCTACAATCAGGTCCGGAAAAGTATACTTTCGGTAGAGGTAGGCGGAAAACTCTTTTATTATTCATTTTACGAAAAGCAGTTATTCTTTATAAAATGTTCTACAGGGTCTAAAACCTAAAATACAACCGTCTAATATCAAATTTTGTCAATTTTATACAAGGTATATAAAAAAAATATGAATTTTCCCAAGAGTACTTAAATAATATACCCTTATTTTTCACAATATTGAAAATTGTGCTTATGTAAAGTTGTTTAGAACTAAAAACCATAATTAACCCGCCAGTGGTCGCTATATGAGATTTTCTCTCACGGTTTCAGAAAATTGCACAGAATTTTTTTTCTGGGAAATTATAAGATCTGTAGTTCCTTCTAGTCTCCTAACTATCCTCCCTCGACAATCTAATAGAATCGTCCGCTTAGATAGTGACTCAGTTGACCTAATATCACCCAATTGTTGAGTCAGCGCGCTTCAAGTGAGACATTCTCTCATCAAGCGACCACCCGCGTTACGAACTGTACATAAAAATTAATTTTATTTTGGCACTTAAAACCTAAAATAATGTAAAAAAAATTGTAATTGTCATCAATCAATTTTTCCAGAGCATTCTTGTTATATTTGTGTGCTGTGCCGTAAATTATCAAGATACGGAGATTGATTAATATTGGTTTAATTCCGATTATTTCTTTTTATTTTATTATATTATTATCTATATTATGTTACATTTTTTTTCTTATTATTAGTTAATAAAAAAAGTTTAAAAACTGTTTTAAAAACTTTATTTTGTAAAAAAAGGTAAAATTTGGATATGTGAGAGAAAATCTCACGCGCGACCACTCGCGTAACAATCTACCTAGCGACCAATGCCGGGTCGCTAGGTTGGGAATCTATCTTTGGTTGGGAAATAAGCCACAATTAAATTGAAAAAATAATTTTATTCGCGTTTGGACGCCCAAATCGGATGTCGTTGTCAAAATATAAAATATTACTAATATTTACTAGGTAATATTTTGTATTTTGACAAGGACATCCGATTTGGGCGTCGAAACGTTAATAAAATTATTTTTTCAATTTAATTGTGGCTTATTTCCCAATCAAAATAATTATAAAAATGCCACAAGAAAATAGCTTCAGAACAACACTAAAAACCATCTTCCAATATTCCATCCTTCTCATTGAAATATTCTGAACTATAAAGGTACTTTATTCTTGATCGAAATTTATCTTTTTTGACATACCTCGTATAAAATTAATCAAAATTGATATAAGATGGTTGTATTTAAGGTCTTTGGCCATGCAGAACTTTTTACAAAGGATAACTTTTTTTCAGATGGATGTGAGAGGTGGCATTCAGATTTTTGCGGATAAAGTTAGGTGATAACTTCGTTATTAATAATTGATTAATGCTCCGTCTCAAATATGCCCGGAACATTAATAAAAAAAAATAAAATATTTAAAAAATTCAAAAAATTCTTTTTTTTTTCTAATTTTTTTGCTTATAACTTTAAAACGATTCATTTTGGAACAAAGTCGTATAGAAATAAAACAAAGGTAATTAAATTTTCTATCAGATGCGATTGGTTAAAAATCTCTTAATTAATCACCCTTGCTGCAAAATAGCAATAAATATAAAATAAGGGGGCAAAATAAGCCTGTTATTATTTAATTATTTTCCATCACTTAGGTTACACTTGGAACCTTCCTAATTCGCTTAGAAAATTTTTGTAATGTGCTAAAACCGTACACCAAATTTCATTAAAATTGACTTACTAGATTTTGAATAATAATTTTGCAATCTAAACTTTTTTTAAAAAATTAAAATTTTTTAAAATCTTTCACAACAAAAACTAGTGTATACAAAGATTGGTCAATTTTTTTACATATAAAGAAGCATTCCACCTATCTAATGCACTTTACAGAATTAAAATCGGATTGTTTAAGCAGCCTCAGCAATGTTTTAAAATTATAAACAATTTTTTGGCTTATAAACAAATTAGTCCTGTGGCCAGGAGGGGGTGCTGCGGGACCTTTATTTAGATGGACTTACCCAAGATTTTTATGTATTTTTTTACCCGTGGAACACGATTTTTTTGGGTAACAGTTGATCCGGATGTCAATAAAATTGTTATAACAAACAACTTGAGGAATTACATAACATCGATTTTTCGCAAAATAAAACACTTTTTTATATTTCTTGGGTAAGTCTAAGCAAAAAATGTTCCTACAAGTTTTTTCGTAGGATGCACAGTTTTCGAGATAAACGCAGTGGAACTTTCAAAAAATCGAAAAAGTGCAATTTTTGAACGCGAATAACTTTTGATTAAAAAATAAAATAGCAATTCTGCTGACAGAATTTGAAAGTATAAATCAAATTATACCGGTTTTAATTATTTGCATTGCTAAAAATTAATTTTTTATTATTAAACAAAGCTATTTGTTTATAAGCCAAAAAATTATTTATAAGTTTAAAACATTGCTGAGGCCCCTTAAATAATCCGATTTTAATTCTGTAAAGTGTATTAGATAGGTAAAGCGCCTCTTTATATGTAAAAAAATTAGACAACTTCTAAATGGTCTACTTTTTGTTCAGAAAGATTTTAAAAAATTTGAACTTTTTTAAAAACATTTTAATTGCAATTTTATTATGCAAAATCTATTAGGTCGATTTTAATGAAATTTGGTACACAGTTTAAGTATGTTACAAATAATTTCCTAAGCGAATTACTAAGATTCTAAGTACCACCGAAGTGGTTAAAAACATTGAATAACAACAGGCATATTTTGCCCCCTTATTTTGTATTTATTGCTATATTTCAGAAAAGGTAATAAGTTAAGACATTTTTGACCAGTCGGATATCATACAAAATTCAATTATCTTTATTTTATTTCTCTACGACTTTGTTCCAAAACGAATTGTTTTAAAGTTATAAGCAAAGAAACAGAAAAAAATCGACGTTTTTCGAATTTTTAAATATTTTATTTTTTTTTATTAATGTTCCGGCCATATTTGAGAAGGAGCATAAGTAAATTATTATTAACGAAGTTATCACCTTACTTTATCTGCAAAAATTCGAATGCCACCTTTCACATCCAAAAATAGACGTTTTTTCACAGATCCTTACTGGTCTATAATAAAATAGTTATCATAATTGAAATAACTGAAAATAATGTTGTATATCCATAATTAAAAAAAATTCAACTTTTTTTAATTAGAAAGATGAAGTGGCATATTAGAATATAGTTCTTAATTCCAAACAACTTTTCATTACAACAATTTTTAATATTTTGAATAATAAAGCTACTTTACTCTTGAGTAAAATTCATATTTTTTGACATAATATCTCGTATACGGCTTCAAAAAAATGAACTGATGGTTCTATTTTTAATTTAGACCATGCACAACTTTTCACGTTGACGAACAGAACGTCTATATTCGTCTAATTTCCATTGATGTAATGTGACACAACGTCTATATACGTTGAATTTTTCCCTATTCTACTTTGCAAAATACATATAGTGTCACAACACTTGCTTATACATTTGTCGCAGTGTCCGACAACGTGTTAATTGGACACACTGTACAAAACAATTATTGTTATTGTTTAAACAAATAATAAACAATTAGCGGCAAAATCTGTGAGTAGAACTTTTTACTTTAACATGTATATAAACTAACAAAAAAAGTTTTAGAAAAAGATAATCTTGTTTGAATTGCTCCGAAACAATGCATCTTTTCGTTCTATGTTGACTCTTCTAAAATGCTTCGTATAGATTGCTGAATAGAATTGGACTTCTTATAACAGGCAATATGACGACTTATATACACATATAAGGATCTCGTAGAACAGTCGTATTATTTAAACGTAAATTAAAACATGGCAACATCGTCGGGCTTCGTATAATGCGTAATTCATATACACTGTGAACGCGTTTATACGAGTGGGCTTCGTAAGACTGTAGGAATAAGACAGTGCTACAATCCCCTTACCCCGTAAACCGCGGGCTTCCATTCATCGGCAGGTTGTAGCGGGCTTCCTATCATTTGTGAGCCATATATATATATATATATATATATATATATATATATATATATATATATATATATATATATATATATATATATATGGAAGCCCGCGGTTTACGGGGTAAGGGGATTGTAGCACTGTCTTATTCCTACAGTCTTACGAAGCCCACTCGTATAAACGCGTTCACAGTGTATATGGATTACGCATTATAAGAAGCCCGACGATGTTGCCATGTTTTAATTTACGTTTAAATAATACGACTGTTCTACGAGATCCTTATATGTGTATATAAGTCGTCATATTGCCTGTTATAAGACGCCCAATTCTATTCAGCAATCTATACGAAGCATTTTAGAAGAGTCAAGATAGAACGAAAAGATGCATTGTTTCGGAGCAATTCAAACAAGATTATCTTTTTCTAAAACTTTTTTTGTTAGTTTATATACATGTTAAAGTAAAAAGTTCTACTCACAGATTTTGCCGCTAATTGTTTATTATTTGTTTAAACAATAACAATAATTGTTTTGTACAGTGTGTCCAATTAACACGTTGACGGACACTGCGTCAAATGTATAAGCAAGTGTTGTGACACTATATGTATTTTGCAAAGTAGAATAGGGAAAAATTCAACGTATATAGACGTTGTGTCACATTACATCAATGGAAATTAGACGACTATAGACGTTCTGCTCGTCAACGTGAAAAGTTGTGCATGGTCTAAATTAAAAATAGAACCATCAGTTCATTTTTTAAGCCATATACGAGATATTATGTCAAAAAATATGAATTTTACTCAAGAGTAAAGTAGCTTTATTATTCAAAATATTAAAAATTGTTGTAATGAAAAGTTGTTTGGAATTAAGAACTATATTCTAATATGCCATTTCATCTTTCTAATTAAAAAAAAGTTGAATTTTTTTAATTATGGATATACAACATTATTTTCAGTTATTTCAATTATGATAACTCTTTTATTATAGACCAGTAAGGATCTGTGAAAAAACGTCTATTTTTGGATGTGAAAGGTGGCATTCGAATTTTTGCAGATAAAGTAAGGTGATAACTTCGTTAATAATAATTTACTTATGCTCCTTCTCAAATATGTCCGGAACATTAATAAAAAAAATAAAATATTTAAAAATTCGAAAAACGTCGATTTTTTTCTGTTTCTTTGCTTATAACTTTAAAACGATTCGTTTTGGAACAAAGTCGTACAGAAATAAAATAAAGATAATTGAATTTTGTATGATATCGGACTGGTCAAAAATGTCTTAACTTATAACTTTTTCTGCAATATAGCAATAAATACAAAATAAGGGGGCAAAATATGCCTGTTGTTATTCAATGTTTTTAACCACTTCGGTGGTACTTAGAACCTTAGTAATTCACTTAGGAAATTCTTTGTAACATACTTAAACCGTGTACCAAATTTCATTAAAATCGACCTAATAGATTTTGCATAATAAATTTGCAATTTAAATGTTTTTAAAAAAGTTCAAATTTTTTAAAATTTTTCTGAACAAAAGGTAGACCATTTAGAAGTTGTCTAATTTTTTTACATATAAAGAGGTGCTTTACCTATCTAATACAGTTTACAGAATTAAAATCGGATTATTTAAGGGGCCTCAGCAATGTTTTAAAGTTATAAATAATTTTTTGGCTTATAAACAAATAGCTTTGTTTAATAATAAACAATTAATTTTTAGCAATGCAAATAATTAAAACCGGTATAATTTGATTTAAACTTTCAAATTATGTCAGCAGAATTGCTATTTTATTTTTTAATCAAAATTATTCGCGTTCAAAAATTGCACTTTTTCGATTTTTTGAAAGTTCCACTGCGTTTATCTCGAAAACTATGCATCCTACGAAAAAACTTGTAAGAACATTTTTTGCTTAGACTTACCCAAGAAATATAAAAAAATGTTTTATTTTGCGAAAAATCGATGTTATGTAATTCCTCAAGTTCTTTGTTTATAACAATTTTATTGACATCCGGATCAACGGTTACCCAAAAAAATCGTGTTCCACGGGTCAAAAAATACATAAAAATCTTGGGTAAGTCCATCTAAATAAAGGAGCCCGCAGCACCCCCTGCTGGCCACAGGACTAATTTGTTTATAAGCCAAAAAATTGTTTATAATTTTAAAACATTGCTGAGGCTGCTTAAACAATCCGATTTTAATTCTGTAAAGTGCATTAGATAGGTGGAGTGCCTCTTTATATGTAAAAAAATTGACAAATCTTTGTATATACTAGTTTTTGTTGTGCAAGATTTTAAAAAATTTTAATTTTTTAAAAAAAGTTTAGATTGAAAAATTATTATTCAAAATCTAGTAAGTCAATTTTAATGAAAATTGGTGTACGGTTTTAGAACATTACAAAAATTTTCTAAGCGAATTAGGAAGGTTCCAAGTGTAACCTAAGTGATGGAAAATAATTGAATAAGAACAGGCTTGTTTTGCCCCCTTATTTTATATTTATGGCTATTTTGCAGCAAGGGTGATTAATTAAGAGATTTTTAACCAATCGCATCTGATAGAAAATTTAATTACCTTTGTTTTATTCCTATACGACTTTGTTCCAAAATCAATCGTTTTAAAGTTATAAGCCAAAAAAGTTGAAAAAAAAAACGAAATTTTTTGAAATTTTTAAATATTTTATTTTTTTTATTAATGTTCCGGGCATATTTGAGACGGAGCATTAATCAATTATTATTAACGAAGTTATCACCTAACTTTATCCGCAAAAATCTGAATGCCACCTCTCACGTCCATCTAAAAACAGATCCTTACTGGTCTATTATTAATTATACGAAAAAAAGTTATCCTTTGTAAAAAGTTCTGCATGGCCAAAGACCTTAAATATAACCATCTTATATCAATTTTGATTAATTTTATACGAGGTATGTCAAAAAAGATAAATTTCGATCAAGAATAAAGTACCTTTATAGTTCAGAATATTTCAATGAGGAGGATGGAATATTGGAAGATGGTTTTTAGTGTTGTTCTGAAGCTATTTTCTTGTGGCATTTTTATAATTATTTTGATTGGGAAATAAGCCACAATTAAATTGAAAAAATAATTTTATTAACGTTTCGACGCCCAAATCGGATGTCCTTGTCAAAATACAAAATATTACCGAGTAAATATTACTAATATTTTATATTTTGACAACGACATCCGATTTGGGCGTCGAAACGCGAATAAAATTATTTTTTCAATTTAATTGTGGCTTATTTCCCAACCAAAGATAGATTCCCAACCTAGCGACCCGGCATTGGTCGCTAGGTAGATTGTTACGCGAGTGGTCGCGCGTGAGATTTTCTCTCACATATCCAAATTTTACCTTTTTTTACAAAATAAAGTTTTTAAAACAGTTTTTAAACTTTTTTATATTAACTAATAATAAGAAAAAAAGAATGTAACATAATATAGATAATAATATAATAAAATAAAAAGAAATAATCGGAATTAAACCAATATTAATCAATCTCCGTATCTTGATAATTTACGGCACAGCACACAAATATAACAAGAATGCTCTGGAAAAATTGATTGATGACAATTACAATTTTTTTTTACATTATTTTAGGTTTTAAGTGCCAAAATAAAATTATTTTTTATGTACAGTTCGTAACGCGGGTGGTCGCTTGATGAGAGAATGTCTCACTTGAGCGCGCTGACTCAACAATTGGGTGATATTAGGTCAACTGAGTCACTATCTAAGCGGACGATTCTATTAGATTGTCGAGGGAGGATAGTTAGGGGACTAGAAGGAACTACAGATCTTATAATTTCCCAGAAAAAAAATTCTGTGCAATTTTCTGAAACCGTGAGAGAAAATCTCATATAGCGACCACTGGCGGGTTAATGATGGTTTTTAGTTCTAAACAACTTTACATAAGCACAATTTTCAATATTGTGAAAAATAAGGGTATATTATTTAAGTACTCTTGGGAAAATTCATATTTTTTTTATATACCTCGTATAAAATTGACAAAATTTGATATTAGACGGTTGTATTTTAGGTTTTAGACCCTGTAGAACATTTTATAAAGAATAACTGTTTTTCGTAAAATGAATAATAAAAGAGTTTTCCCTGATTGTAGGGAGCAAAGTTGTACTTTTCCTCCCTAGGGAAGAAAAGTAAAAGTGACATCATGGTATTTCATTCATAAAAATATAACTTTTTGACGCCCTGTACAATATCTATTTTCTATTACGTAAGTTTGTATACATTTTAACGTTTATTTATAAAACACTCTGTATTTCACAGAATGGTAAAAAACTGTAAGCTGTTATTTTGATTTAACAATGTTTACATTTTTATTTTGACTTATATTTGACAGTTGACAGTTATATTGTACGTACTTATTAGTTTTAGTTCTAATAAATTTTGTTGGTTAGTTACATAAATAAATTAAGTAAACATGAAAAAATGACTTGTTATTTGAAGAAGGTGGAAAAACCATATGTATAACATGGGAGTAAAGTGCCTTTTCCTCCCTTGAATGATTACTTCATTCTCGGGAGGAAAAAAAGCACTTTCCTCCCTTGTTATACAAATATCTATATGTATCATAATTGAAATAAACAACTAAAAATAATGTTGATTAGAAAAATTTTCAAATTTTTTTTTGCCATTAGAAGGATGAAATTGCATATCAGAATATAGTTCTTAATTCCAAATAATCATGTTAAATTATATAATTTAAAATAATTTTAAAAATATCGTTGAATTTTGTTTCTATTTTGTTTTTGATTATGCTGAATCCGAATATGGCATTACAATTTGAAAATGCTTATAAAGAAGCTCTTCTACACTATGTCTGCGTACCAGAACCTGCGAACCATATTTGAAACATTTTTATTACAAATTTTACGAAAAAAAGTTTATTCTTCATAAATTAGTCTGCATAGTCTAAAATCTAAAACCCAATCATCAGATATCAAGTTTTATCAAGAATAACTTTTTTCGTAAAACTGGTAATAAAAAAGTTATTAATAGGTTCGAAGTTACGCAGACATAATGTTTAAGAGCTAAACATATTTTTGTTGAAAATTTATTATTGTTCAAGCTTATTATTAAATTTATTTTAGGTAAGTTTTAGAGAAAACATTTTTGATCACTTTTTATAAACAATTTTTTAGTTGGTAATTTTCGGTTTTTGTATTAGGTACATTTTTGTTATCTTTCTTAATTTTTGTCAAAAAGGAATAGTTTCATTCATAGTTTCATAGTTTCATTTCTAAAATAAAATTATTGAGTAAATTTTAAAAAATACATCAAATGCTTTAAAAAATCACCTATAAAATTGTAAAAAATCTTTTCAAACTTGAGTAATACCGTTTTAAAGTGCTGGTAATTCTGTAAACTACGTTTTTACTTAAAACTTACGTAAAAGTTTTCAAAAATTGCATTTTTGCGTCATATCATTTGAATTAAATTTTTGGCATTTTTTTGAATGAAACATTGTTTAGTAAGAGGTTTGAAAGGTAAGTTGTGCAAATTTGAGAGCTTTATAAGAAAAATTTTATTAGTTACACATTTTTAAATAATGTTTAAACAAAATTCAGCCCACACCGTACTTATGCCCATACATTTTATTTCTTTTTATTATAACCATAAGATAGCTTAATTGTTCTTCTTTCCAATTAAGCTATCCTTTCTTGTTCCTTCTCTTAATTTTCTTCTTTCTTGTCCAATTTGTTAAATTTTATTTGATCCATTAATTAGAGAAATACACTGAAATAACTCAGCCGTGCACTTCGCTAGTTTACAGTGCGCCAATGTTTGTGAGAAGGGTGACTTTAGCATTATAAATAAAAAATTATAGAAGCTACAGATTTAATTTTATAAAAATTTTAATCTTATATTTAGGTTTTTTTCAATAGTCTGAATTTTTCAATAGTCAAGTCAGTTTTTTTCTAAAATTTATATTTTCGGGGTTATTTAAAGAAACATCTAATTTCGCAGTTCATTTGTTTAATAAAAAATTAAGTGCCCACTTCTAGAGTAGAACTTTTTAATATGTTGTTTATTAAACATTTCTTAGGGCCATCGGTACATAATTTGCAAATATTTTAAGGCTATCCCTACTTTTTCTGTCTTTACACGGCAAATTACGTGTAGTAAAATTGTCACTGGTATGGATATGTAAACTTTACTTGACAATTTCATCATTAACTGTAAAGATGGCTTTTGAATGTTCTTGGATAACTTTTACTAGTATAATTAATTGCCTTAATTGTTAATTCAGTTAATTAATATGATTATTTCATATTTCCGACCAATAGAAAGCTACAGAAATACAAATTAAATTGATCATTTTTGATAATATCCCATCGTCAAGTATATTACGTCAGATGCCCTTCGTTGCTGTGAAAAAATACATTCAGTGACATTAATGACAATTACTGTTTTAAAACTTATAAAAGTGATGACTTTCAATCGTCAAATATTTATAACAACTGTGTGTTTAATTGTACTAATTTGTACTTACATAAATAAATTACAATAAAATTTTGGTTTTAAACAGTTTTATTCATGAAATAATCGCAGCAAATTGCAGCTCGATCTCTGAAATTATTATCGAATTGTTTCCCTCGTGCCACTTGACGTAATTTCACTCCCCTTCGGGTCGTGAAATTAATACTGTCAAAGTGTCACTCGGGAAAAATTCGATAATTTCAGAGCTCTTGTGCAATTACTACTGATAATTTTTTCACTACTTATGTATATATAGTTTAGCTCTCCAGGCCTAGAAGGCCCATGGCTTGGTTTACTATTCCTTTCCAATCTCTCCTATTTGCTGCTTTATTTTTCCAATTTGTGATTTTCAGTTCTTCTATGTCTTTTTCAACATCTTTCTTCCATCTGGTTTTCGGTCTACCTTTCTTCTTCTTTCCTCCTATTCCTCCCGTTAGTATTTTTTTGGGAAGTCTCGTGTTTGGCATCCTTTGGATATGTCCCAACCATCTCAGTCTTTGTGATTTTACGATCCCTACTATGTTTGGTTCACCATACATCCTCTCCAATTCCACATTTGGTCTTCTTATCCACATTCCATTCCATATCTTTCCGCCAAATATTTTTCTTAGGACTTTTCTTTCCCATACTTTAAGCATGACTTGCTCGGATTTGTTCATCGTCCATGTTTCACTGGCATACAAGACTATAGGTCTTATCACTGTCTTGTATATTCTTATCTTAGCCCCTCTAGATATGTTCTTATTTCTCAATAAGTTGTTTAGAGCAAAGATACAACGATTGCCAGCCATAATTCTCGCTTGGATTTCTTCTTTTATATTTGGTCTCCTAGTGAATGTCGCTCCTAGATATTGGAATCTCTCTACTTCCTCGAATTTATATATTTTTGCCTCTGTGTTTATTGTCAGGTATTGTCCTTGTGTGTATTCTCGTTCTGTCCATTCCATATATTTAGTCTTTTCTTCGTTTATGTATATCCCTTTCTTTCTTCCTATCGCCTCTAGTCTTTTTAGTATTTCTTTTAATTCTTGTTTGCTTCTGGCTATCATTACTATGTCATCAGCGAATGCCAAGCATTGGTGTTTTCGTTGGTATACAAGTCCTGTCCTGTTAATTTCGGCTTCTCTGATGACTATTTCAAGAAGGATACTAAACAACAGTGATGACAGTGGGTCTCCTTGTCGTACCCCTTCACCGACCCTAAACTTATCTGTTTCCTTTCCATTTATTTTAACCCTGTTCTCTGTTTCTCTGAGTGTAACTTTTACCATCTTTATTAATTTTTTACTAATTCCAATTTCACATAGTGCTTTGTATATTTCTTTTCGTTTAACTCTGTCAAAAGCTTGTTTAAAGTCAATGAATAGGGCCATTGTAGATTTTCCGTATTCGTAGCTTTCCGCTTGTATCTCACGCAGCAGGAAAATTTGATCCACCGTGCTGCGTCCTCTTCTGAATCCACATTGATATTCTCCTATGTCATTATCTATCTTTTGTGTTATCTTGTCTTTTATATGTACTGCAAGTATTTTATATGCAACGTTTAGTAGGGCTACTCCCCTGTAATTATGGCATAAACTTTTGTCGCCTTTTTTGTGAATTGGACACAGTGTGGCTTCAGTCCATTCTTTTGGTATGTGTTCTTGTTCCCAAATTTCTTTTATCAGCTTTTCCAAATGCTTAATTAGTACTGGTCCTCCATATTTAAACATTTCAGCTGTTATTTCATCCTTACCTGGGCTCTTGTTTTTCTTTAGTTTTTCTATTATTTCTTTTATTTCTTTTTCATTAGGCGGTCTTTCCTGTATTTCTTCTTGATCAATATTTTCATTCGGTCCTTCTTCTTCTTCTTCTGCATATTCTGTTGTGGGAATTTCATTTAGAAGCTCTTCGAAGTATTCTCTCCATCTGCTCAGTATTTCTTCGTCGCTTACTAAATTCCTTCCATTTTTGCTTTTGTAGTGTACAGGTTTTCTTTGGAACCCCTTTTTCTCATTTTTTACTCCTTGATATAAGTTCCTGACTTCTCCATTTTTATAGTTTTCTTCTATGCATTTCAATTTATCTTCGTTGTACTTTCTTTTCTTTGCTCTTATGATTCTTTTAGTTCGTTTTCTTTGTTCGTTGTATTGTATCTCCATCTCTGGTGTTTTCACTTGCATCATTTTGAGTCTTAACTTATTTCTTTCATCCAGTTCTATTTTACATTCTTCATCAAACCATTCTTTGAATCCATCTTTTATAATTCTATTACTGACTTGCGCTGCTTTGGTCATACATACTTTTATTTGCGTCCATTTTTGTTCGATGTTTTCATTTTTTGCAATATTTTCCAGTTCTCTAGTGACTAGTCTTTCATATTTACTTTGTTCTTCTTCTGACAGTAGTCTAATAGGTTTAGTTACTTTGTACCTTTTTTTCTGTTGATTTCTAAGAACTGGTATAACCTGTTTAAGTTGTATTCCGACTATAAAGTGATCTGTGTCTGCATCCGGTCCTCTATATGTTCTTATGTTCTTTATACATTTTTCCATGTCTTTTTCGATGAGCACATGATCTATTTGATTTATGGTTTTTCCATCTGGTGATCTCCATGTTCCTTGATATATTCTTTTGTGTTGAAAGTACGTGCTCATAACGATCATGTTTTTTTCTTTTGCAAAATCTATTAAGAGGTGACCATTTTCATTCGTTGTTTCATGCAGACTATATTTTCCTATGGTGGGTGTGTATATTTCTTCTTTTCCTATTTTGGCATTAGCATCACCTAGTACTATTTTTATATCGTATTTGGGAATATTTTCGAATACTGTATCTATTTGACTGTAGAAGTCTTCCTTTATCTCTATGTTTTTCTCTTCAGTCGGTGCATGTATGTTTATAAATGTTATTTTTTGGTATTTTCCTCTTATTCTTAGTATGCATATTCTCTCTGAAATTGGTTTGAAGTCAACGATTAGATCTTTCAGCTTTTTGTTTACTACAAATCCTGTGCCTAACATTCTATTTTCGCCTCCGCTATTGAAAAATAAATAGTCATTTATTTCCATTGAGTTTTGGCCTAGTTGTTTCGTTTCTTGTAGTGCTACTATTTCGAATTTATATTTTTTACATTCATCTACTAGGTGTTTCAGTTTTCCTTCTTCGTATGTTCCTCTTACATTCCATGTTCCTACTAATATATGTTCTTTTATGGGCTGCTTTTCATTAATAATCTGTACATTTTGTCTATTTCGTGTACCTGTACTTTGCCATGTCGTCTCCGTTATTTCAGTCTGCTTTCGTTGTATTGCTAGTTTTTTGGTTGTATATTTTTCTCTTTTATGAGTTGTTGTTGGCTGTTATTCCATGTCCATATTTCACCATTAATGATTAGCTTCTGGTATCCTATTTTTACATTTTTTCCATTATGCCTCTCTACCATAGCCTTGCTTCTAATTTCTTTCTGAATAATTCTTTCTTCTTTTGACATATCATCATTAATATAGATTCTTTCGTCCTTTTTGGTTTTTAATTTACTTTTATTTTTCATTACTTCTATTTTGTTTTTCACGCTGTTGAGTTCCACTATGACAGTATTTTCTCCTATTTTCCTTGCTCCATTTACATCTACTGAAACTTGTAGCTCTTTTTCCATAAAATTCTCCATAGCCCCTCGTAAAACTTTCTGATCATTTGTATCAATTTTTATTCCTTGTATTATTACATTTTTTCTCTTTCTTTCTCTTTCCAATTTCTCTATTTTTTCATTTGCTATACTAATTTCTTTTTCTAATTGACCTATTTGATTTATAGCTTTTTCGTTTGTTTCTCGCAGCTTTTTTATTTCATCTTTGTAGCCGCTTTGTTGATCTTTCAGTTCTTTAATTTCATTCTTTAGTTGTGTGATTTCGTCTCCAGATCTATATTGTTCTTTTTTTATGTCTTTTATATCCATTGCTAATTCCCTCATCATTTTCATCATTTGTTCCATTCCACTTATGTTATCTTCATCTGTTTTTTGTGATGTTCTAGCTGTTATTTTTGATTTTTTGCTGGGATGTTCCTCCTCTTCCCTTCTCCTTTTCATTTCATCATCTAATTCGCTATCTGAACTCATTGTTCTTAATTCCTAGTTATTTTTCGTGCTAGAGTTATTAGTCAATGCGTCACGGGTGAAGTTTCGTGGAGAACTCTACTCACAGTTCAAATTCCCACCCGCACCCGCGCTAGCCGTTACTAATTTTCCAGCACTTTTATTCCTAGGTAAAATCAAAATCAAAATCCGGCCCTGGTTATCTGTTTATAATAAAATTAATTATATTATAATAAAGTTTTCTACTTACAGCTGATTCTGTTTATTAATATGCTTTATTTTCCTGTAGAAATACACCATTCACAATATTGTTTTGTTTCCACCTACTGCAAAACCTGCTTTGTTTATATTCGATATCACACAAGTTTTTATCACTTTACACAAGAATTTAATTCCTTATCGTTGGAATTACTTTTTTCCGATTTTTTCACTGTATAATTAGTTAACTAATTAGGTTGTTTATTTATGTACCTACATATATTGGTTTATAGTTACACTGCACTTTTGTATAACACAATTGTTTTATTGCTATATCTGCCCGAGAATCGAGTTAAGATACGAGCTAAACACGTGTGTTCTATTCGCTGGTCAGCGACCGAAATCCACTACTTATGTATTCAGTAATAATTTATCTACTGTACACCAAAAGCTAATAATCAATCGAGAAAAGAGGAAAAGTGATAAAGTGATTTTTTAATACTTATATTGTTACTATGAAACGCTTACAATTTTGAACATCTGTAACAACACAATACTTGGATCACTGAATATATCCTGGTGTATCCTCTGCTTTGGATCTTCCATAAATAATAAACAATAAATAACTTTTTATTAAGTTCACGTCTTAAATCAATTATTTATTAAACACATTATCAATATTATTTAATCAACAACTGAAAATATTCCCAATGCCAGGTCAAATATTTAAAATTGTCACTGTCTGACTGACAATATGCTGGCAATATTCTATTTACTACTGACAAAGATTTGGAAAATATTACCACGGACATTGTGTTCATTTTTTTTCAAATCATGAAAAAAAAAACAATAAATATTTTTGAAAAATTTAAACGCAAAATGAAAGACTAAATTATTACCGAGGGCCGAAAGTCTCTTACAATAAATAAAAAGTTTATTTTGAATGAGATATTTTGAAATTAAAAGTCACACTAAATTTTCTTTTAGTTTTTTAGCCCTGTAACCTATTAAAATAAACATTATAGAAGTTCTCAGGGACTTTCGGCCCTCGCTAATAACGTAATCTCTTATTCTGAGTTTAAAATTTTCAAAAATAATTATTAGTTTTCTCAGAATTCGAAAAAAAAATTAATTCCATTTGAGTAGCATTTCAGCAGAAACTACGTACCCATCCCCTTAATGAAATTAAAAAACATCTATATTGTTTGATTTTTTCCGAAGGGAAAATCTATATGCATTTGTATTAAATATTTTGTATTTGTATTAAATGAGGCGCTCAGAGCAACAGTGGCACAGTCCACAAATTGAGCATTTTTAGATTAATACATCAATAAAAGCAGAAAAATTGGATATATGGTTCAACAGTGGTCTACACAATCTAGCACTATATTTGGCAAGATGGCACTACATAATGTATTGTTGCCTTGACAAATACTAAAAATACGAATGAAACAGTGGCCTAACCCTCAATTGTGTGGCTCAGACCCATCAAACAAGTATTCATCATATCAGAATCAGAATAATACGCATAATTCACAGGGCCGGATTAACACTTTTGCCGCCCATGGGCCAGAGGTCTGCCTGCCGCCCTAGCGGGGGTGCAACACCGGGGGGGGGGGGGTCCGGGGCCCCCCCCGAAAAAAATTGAAATTTAGAGGCAAAATAACGCATTTTGGGACATTTTCCAGCGCTCAACTGTCTCTTGATATTGTAATGGTTTTAGTACCTCTCATGATGAAAACAAGAAACTATGTCCTAAAATTGCGTTTTATTAATTAAAATAAACTATTTGACAAAACTCCGTTAATTACGAAACCATTTTCTACAACCGTGATATTCCATTACTTAAGATTACAATAATAGTAAATAAAATCGTTGTTGATATTATTTTGTGAAACATCATGCAGCTCGTAATTCCCAAACTCAACAATTCTTTTATAGTTTTATGACTATTTTGGCTGAGAATGATTGATTTGGAGTGAAGTGAAAATTCGGCTTCGTTACTCGGCGACGGCTCACCTGTGAATGTGCCCGCAGGCTTTGAGCCATAATCGGTCATTGCTGTCGATTTATGGGCAAAAACAGGACAGTTAGGAAGGGGCTAAAATTAGTAAAAGGTGTACAGAGTAAGACTGCAAAATAAATGATAATTTCTGTATTGAATATAGGATAATAACAAATATATACAACATCGAAATATAACTGTTCAGAGCATACAAATCACATATCCAAACAAATAACTTACTCACTAAATTAGCTTTGTTAAAGTAAATATAACTTAAAACTTCTTCTTTCTTGCACGTGCATTGGAAAAATCATCAACAACTGCACTGAAATCGAGTTTTGTTGTCAGTTCATGTTCTATGGCTAAAACAGCCAGGCTGACGAGTCGTTCTTGAGTCACTGTTGAACGCAGATAGTTTTTTACTCTTTTCAAGGTCGAAAACGATCTCTCAGCAGAACAGTTTGTAGCAGGAGTTGTCAAAAACATTTTCAAACCAATAGCCACGTTGGGAAACAAGTCCTGTAGATTTTTTTCTATCAAAAATCTGTACAAGTTTGATAGTGAAAAGTCTTTTTCGGCTTCTTTGTAGTTTCCTCGGATCAGAAGTCCTTTCAGATGGATGCACTCGCATATAAACTCTGACTCTTCAATGTCTTCAATATAGATTTTCTGCAAAGACGTCGCGTTAGCAGTAATTTCTTCGGTAGTTAGAGTCTTTAATTTTGTTAGAAATGAAAACTTTGCAACGAAGTCTGTGTACACAGAGATCCTTTTGTCTAACTGAAACTGAAGTGTTTCCACGATGATGTCATAACTTTGTTGAAGACAATTTCCCCTAATGTCATCATCCTCATCATAAGTTCTTTCTTCATCTTCTTCTGAAGATTCATCAAAGAACCTCTTTCTTTTCGCCTTTCTTTTTGGGCGATCAAAATCTTGCTGCACCTGCGGCTGCGTCTCTTGTGGAAGTTCTGGCTCATCGTTCTGTCTCATTTCACCTTGCGCAATTTGCAGTTTTTTTTCGCCCTCTTTCTTATAGTGGGTAAACATGTCTTTCATGTTCATCACATACTCTGTGAGTGAGTTGTACAGGATTACAACGCTGTCCACGGTCATATTTTCAGCCTGGATCTTTTCACTGACTGAATTAAATTTTTGAAGTACATCTCCCCAAAGGGCTGCCATGAAACATGTTTCTAGAGACATTAGTTTTCGCAACAACCCTTTGGCTTTGGATTGTGTCTGTTTGTTTTCATGATTGCTTGAAGTCATGTCTATCAGCGTCTTGACCATGGGTTTGTAGTCTTTATTAAGGCTTTTGCAAGCTTCTTCCCTTGCAGACCATCTTGTAACACTGAGAGACTTCAACGACGTGTTCTTGTCCTTTCCTGTGGCCGTGAAATTAGAGAGAAGAAGATTCCACCTGTGCGTAGAAGACGAGAAAAAATTGTACAATCCTTGCAAGAGATCAAAGAAATGTTTTGCAAGAGAACAGCATTCTGCTGCGCTTGATCCCACTAAATTTAGTGAATGCGCTGAACAAGGCACATAAAATATCAAGGGATTCTTTTCTTTAAGTCTTGCCTGCAACCCCGAGTACATTCCTGACATATTTGACGCGTTGTCATAGGACTGTCCCCTACAGTTTTGTATGTCCAATCCTTTCGACTGTAGGAAAGAAAGCACTGAGTTCACTAGTTCTTCACCTGTATGACCTTGATTTTTCATAAATTCAACAAAATGTTCTTCAGGGATTCCCAATTCATTCACATACCTTAATATGAAAGACAATTGATCAATGTGTGTTACATCAGGGGTGGAATCTACTATTATAGAATAGTACTTGCTTTTCTTAGCATCATTCAAAATTGTATCAATAACGGTTTTTGCCATTATTTCGATGAGTTCTTCACAAATGGTTGATGATAGGTATGACTGTTTGCCTTTACCCGCTTTCCCATATTTTTCAATGTGTGCTTTCAAAAATGGATCAAATTCGGCAATCAGCTCCAAGCACATCATATAGTTGCCATTTGAAAAAGAACCAAATTTTTCGTCAGTCCCCCTAAAGGCAAGACCACGCGAGGCAAGTTTTTTTATTACGGCCACCACTCTCTGGAGAACTGCCTTCCAATACCTTATTTCTTCTTCCACTTGGTTTTGTAGAAGCTTATCGATCCTCCCGGCTGCTTCTGCTCTTTGTTTGTATACTATTACACTATTGTAGTGAACGTGCGAGTTTTCATGCTCTTTTATTCTCGCTGATGCATGTTTCCAATCACTGAACCCATTTTCAGTAAACTGAGTAGAGGTCGAACTAAACAATTTGCATGGACCACAGAACAAAGAGCCTAAACTTGGTGAGTAAATCAAGAAATCTCTATTTACAATTTCGCCATTTGCAAGTTTTCTGTCGAATAGCCATTTAGCCAACACTCTTTTCCTGTCTGGATATTTCCTTTCAGATTTTTTAAAATCGCAATCTTTATTTTGATTCCATCCATTTTTAACAAAATATTCCCGCGTCTCTTCATTCACTATCCATAAAGCAGGATCATAATTTGGTTTCAAATGGACAGAAGAGTCAGGTTCAGAGACTGTTAATTGATCTTCAATCTCGTCAACAACAAAAGTTAATTCGGATATAGCTGGTTTGATCTTGTCAGTATCAACACATGACGAAGCTGAAGGTGCTGATGCTGAAGGGGTTGAGGGTGAAGCTGAAGGGGTTGATGCTGAAGCTGAAGGGGTTGATGTTGAAACCGGAGGGGCTGATGCTGAAGCTAAAGGGGTTGATGTTGAAGCTGAAGGGGCTGATGCTGAAGCTGGAGGGGTTGATGTTAAAGCTGAAGGCACTGATGCTGAAGCTGTTGAAGCTGAAGGCGTTAATATGGAACATACTTCTAGTTCTACTTCACAAAATTCTTTGACACTTTCTAAAAGCACTGGTTCTGGTGGCACTGGTAGGTTACTTCTTGTAAAAAATGTATCAAGCTTCGCAGTTTTATTTACAACTTCTGTCAATTTTTTTTTCTTCTCTTCGGCTACTTTTTTGTATTGCCACCCACTGAGCCGTTTGCGTCCATCCATTTGTACAGCTGCTTGTTATAGCATCAATGACATCGGAAGTAAAGGTCTGACTGTAAAAAAAAGAATATCTGTATAATTCAAAACTGTAGTACGATACGACAGGAAAAATGAAGCGAAAAAATGAGGGAAGCGAATTTCCTTCCATTACTTATTCAACTCATTGTGAAACCTATACGTATGGCAACATGCCGAATTACATTTTTCCTTATAGAGAACGGAATTAGCTAGAAAATCGAAATTTGCCTTAACATTTTCAGAAAAATATGCTCTACACGAATTTAAAACATAAAGAAGAATTTTTCCCATACGGGCCCCAAAAACCAAAATTTTGGGGTAAAACCCCCCCAAAAAGGGGGTAAATGTTATGGGATTCTTTTGGCTAAATAACTTAGCCGAGATATTGCAAAAAGGAAAGTGTGTGCGTGTGCCGAATTTGAAGAAAATCGGTCAAAAATTGCGACCGCTAGAGCGCGGTCTATATTAACTTACATTACCATTACTATAAACAAATAAATATTTCTTACCTCACAAGTTACAATTTCAAAATGTTACTCCGCTCAAAACAAATTACAAAAACGTTAAACCTAAACAGTTAGACAGACTGCAGTACGTGGAGTTGAGACCAGACAACCGAATGACAATGGCGCGTGGCGGTGATGGAGTTACTGGGGGGAGGGAAGCGGCAAGGCGACAAGACGCCTGCCATCAGCCAATGCTAGCAACTACTACGATCCCACAACTAAATTTCCCGTGCGTAGCGTACGATACAGACTGCCGCCTCGCCCCTTCGACTCACTTGGATAGAGTGGCGTAGCGTAGTGTACTGCGACTAGCGATGTGAAATTACGTGTAATTTCAGAAATTGTAAGTTACACGTGTAAAATTACCCAAAAATTACAAACCAGATGTAATTTATGTAACTTATGTAATTTATGTTCATTGTATTAAAAAATCAATTGTTTGCATTCATATTGAATATAATAAACACAAAGTAACTACATACTTATGAAATAAAGAAAAGTGGATAAGAAATACATACAAATAATAAAGAAATGAAAACATAGGTTCTTTAGTTTTGTTTTAAGCGGCTTTTATAAATCACAACTTCCTTTTTCGCAGACAACTGGAGACCTTCTTGTTATAAAACGTCGAAGTTTCAATTGTTTGCTCTTCCAATGAGCCTTGTGTAATTTTTTTTATCTCCGGCAAATCCAGAACTGCATCCTGAAATTAAATAGGAAAGTGTAAACATAGAGAGTAAAAATAATGGGTTTATAATATAATATATACAGATCTAACTACCTTGTTTTCGGCATCTGAAGTATCCTTCTCGACTTCCGTTTTTTTTTGGGGTTGTTCTGTGCCTTTACCCTGAAATTGATAATTTTGGAATATAAACAATAAATATGTATGTGTTTACACTAATTTACCGATTTCATTAAGACGTTTTCTAAAATGTTCACTTTGCTTTGTCTCAAAATGCGTGCTGGTCTCTGTTCCCTAGTTTCCATTCTTTGATCAATTTCATCATCGGTCATTGCAAAGTCAGCAAAATTAAAATCATCGTCGGAATTTCCATTTCCTGTTGTATTTGAATGCCATGATGATATTGTCTGAAAACATAAGATTTATAATTTTTTATTCGAAAACGGTGGAATGCATTGGAAAATCGGAAAAGAAGCAAACTGCATATATCACATGCACATATCACATATCTAAAAAATGCCTAAATTTAAAATTACCTCGTCTAATTCTTCCTCTTCGGAAATATGGTTTTCAATTACTTCTATCTCCTTCTGTAAGTTTCTACCTTCTATCGAAACGTTGTTCTGTACAGTCTCTTCTATAGGATATTGACTTTGTATGTGATGTTGTCGTGAACGTTTCAGCAATTTTGAATTATATTGTATATAATTTAAATTTGCTGCCCTTTGAGTTGTTAGGCGATTTCTTCTCTTCGTATGAATGCTGCTCTGGGAGCTAAAGCTTCTCTCTGTTGCCGCAGAAGTGCACGGCATTGTCAATATCCTGACTGCAACTTTGGAGAGGCATGAATGTCCACAAAATCCTTTCCACCATGTAACCAAAGAGACATTATCGAGTATGTTCCATAAAAATGTTTCGCCAAAAAAGTCTGTTTTAGCTAAATAGTTTCCTAAATCCTCAGTAATCTTTGACACTCCTTCATCACCAATCTCTATCGTGGTCGTGGTTGACATAGTAGTAATGTATTTCATCGCTTCAATCCTTTCGGCTGATGATAAATTTGCACCAACAGACCGAGGGTTTAGTAAGTCTGCGGCAAAATGGATCGGTTGAAGGGCGTATTCCTTCCTTGATATAAATTTATCCATCGCTTCTGTTTTTTCGCAATCCGTTAGTTTCACGCATTCTAAATGAGTAGATATGTTACTACCGATTTTCGCGAAAGTTTCACAAACCAAATGAATTGACGAAGAATCTCCTTCAAGACGTGTTATTGCTTCAGTAATTGGCTTAAGCAATTCAACAAGAGCGCTAGAATTTATCCAGAATCCTTCATCAAGTAAATTTGCTTTTGCGCTGCGTATTCTATCTTGAATTGTTTTATCTGGAGATATTGCTAGACGTTGTAGGACGGACTTGCATTTAGTCAGATCTTGAAGACATTTTACATGTGAACCCCATCTTGTTTTTACAGGTAGGCTAAGAGACACTCCACACTTCATCTCATTTCTTATTTCTGTGAATTGAGCTCTCAGTACTTGACACTGGTTAATAGTTTTAACGATATGTATAATATGTGACAAATGTGTCTCTATTGAAGATAATTTCAAAATATCGCTGCACAATAAATGTAATGTGTGCGCTAAACAGCCGTATGATACAAGATGGGGATACATCTCTTCACATTGTCTCACAGCCTTCCTCATATTCTTTGCGTTATCAGTCACAATAGCGAAAAATTTTTTAGGTCCATACTCCTCCAGAACTTCAACCATTAATTTTGTTATATATTCTGCGGTATGCTTCTCTGCTTTTGTTAGTACTGATTTGACAAATAACGGTTCGGGTGTTGTAACAATGAAATTAATTACACTTTCATTTCGCAAGTTGGACCAACCATCGCATTGCAATGATAAATTGTCAGCTTGCTTAATTTTATCATTAACTTGAACTTCAACTCGCTCGTACTCTTCGGTCAGGAGACGATTTGATAACATATATCTCGATGGTAAGGTGTATGAAGGTCTAATTTTTTTAAAAAACAATTTCCAATCTTCATTCTCGGTAATTGAATGTGGTGCTGAACTGGTGTAAATAGCTCTAGCAAGCAAAATATTCAATTCGTTATTTTGTTCGTGTGTCATTCGATCACAAAATGATTGTATTCTGTTGATTTTTGTGCAAACAGGTGTTTCCACATGAATGTTATCAGAAGCAGATGTTGATGCTGTGGAAACCGTTGATGATGTACAAGCAGCATCAGTGTTATCGTTATCCAATTTTGCCGATGTGATCTTTTTCATGGATGTTTCAAATGGAAATTTAGAGTGATTCCCCTTTGACTTTGGAGTTAAAATATTGAATTTAAGTTTTATCATATGCGGCACATAAGTGCATTGTTGAAGATGAGATTTCATTCTTGTAGCATTTTTTGCATGTACACTCTTGCAAAATTTACACCTCACATTTATGGTCTTTTGATTAGAAGAACCCGCAGGTAACACTTCAAAATAAAGCCAGATATCTGTCTTACGTTTCACCATGTTTTATGACCTAAAAAAAATATTCAGGTAGACTTAAACATTAAGAAGGGAAAAAACATTATTTTTCAAAGTATTTGATGGGCACGAGGGCATAAAAAATTGTTAGGCATCCTTAAATAGAAGAAAGATTAAAATTGAATCTGTGTAACAATTTAATGAAATTCGAATAAGCAGAATACTGGATCGGACAACTACATTATTTTGCCCTCAACGTTATCAAAATTTTTTATTTAGTAAGTTATGTCAGTGTAATTCAATTACACATGCTACATGCACAAGTACCCCCGTTGCTCCTATCATTCTTATAGTTATTGTACAGTAAACTAATCTAAAAAATCGAATAAAACTTGGTAAACCGAATTCAGAATTAAGTACTGTAGCCACATATAAAATGACGCGCGTTAGATTTAACGTACAGTCGATATGCGATAGGCCCGCCCCTGTGTTTCCCAATCTAAGGTTGCTATGGACATCACCGGCACGTGTTTTGCTGTTTGTAGAAATAATATATTTCTTACCTTATAGTTTCTGTGCTTCCTTATAAATAAATGTAAAGTAACCAACGCTGCGTGAATGAATAGAGAAAGAACAGTCGAAAACTAACTTATACATACACATTACACATACAATAACAGAAATGTAAACATAACCTGCCTGACTCAGACTAAGGAACGACTAACGAGCGACGAGCGTAATAGCACCCACTGGTTCGCGCGCGCCGGCACCGGCGCACCGCACTTACGACAATTGCGCGCGCATAAGTTGCCATAATATATGTAATTTTACCAGTAATTACATAAATTACGGTAATTTATGTAAATTTATCATAAGTTACGTTAAATTTCATAAATTACGTAAATTCCAAAAATTACATAAATTACATTAAGTTACGGGTATCATGTAATATTACCGTAAGTTACGTGTAATTTATGTAACGTAAGTTATGTAATTTTACAACTCACATCACTAACTGCGACACATTACACCGCGCAGAGTGTCGCGTTATAAATAAATAATAAACAATAAAATAGTTTTTTAATATTTAATGCTCAGGTTCACTGGTCTTGATAATCGATAATAAAGCTTTATAATCAATCAAAAATAATTACACTTTTTTTTTCTCAAATCCGCCGCCCCAAAATTTTGCCGCCCTGGGCCGCGGCCCAGTTGGCCCGTGCCTTAATCCGGCCCTGATAATTCATAAGAATGACTATTTTTAATTTTATAAAGTAATATTTAATAATAATAACTTTAACCCCGTCCTTGACTGAGTGGTAAGAGCGCCTACCTTTGGATCGAAAAATCCGAATGGTTGTGAGTTCGAATCTCACCAGGGTCAGAAATGTTTCATTTATTATAAATTAATAAATGAAAATAGTTTCTGTCCTTGTGGGATCGGTACTCACCGGAGGGACCGCAGACGTTCGGATACAGTTAGCGTCTCTTTGCAAAGACAATGACGCCAACTTTGCAAAGTAACAAGACACTTACTCAACACACACACACACTACACATTACACTAGGTACCTAAGTGTTAAAAATTACCGTACCTACCATGCCAATGGCCATTAGTTGTTGAGGCATTAACCTTTTTTAAATAAAAAAAAACAATAATTTAATTTGTCATATTAATTTCTTATTTGGTAGCAAATTTTGTGGCTTATTACAAACTAAAATAGTAAATTAGTAATACAAAGTATTAATTTGTATTAATTGTATCAATTAAAATAAATAATTCTTTTGCGATTCAATTTTTAAATCTTTTTTCTGTCGGTATCTTACTGTGTACAGGTAATGCTAAGAATTACCATAATCTGTTCTCGGGAGTCTTAGTACACAAGATTAATGACGATGAACGACCCAAAAATACGAAAAATGTGCATTGCCAGGTAATAATAAAAATGTTTACAAGCTAATAGTACTTTGAGGAATACGCAAAAACGTTGCCAAACTTCAGGGCTTCTTATAATCGGTAGCTCAATGTGGGCTTCCTAACGCTGCTGAACCTCGACAGAGTATATACTTTTTTTCGCAGCGCAAACTGGTGGTAGATACCATGAACTACGAGTGTATGTTTTGATAATAATTCCAGGCATAAGCAGCCCGGAGCATAAGCAACAGTATTAATAGCAGACACCCCGGAAGATCTCCAAACACTGATAAACAGAATAGTAGAGTGCAGCGAAAAGTTCGGTTTATCACTTAACATCAAAAAAACAAAAATAATGATGGTGTCGAAATCTCCACAAAATTTTTCTGACATAACCGTACATGATCAAAGAATTGAGCGTGTTAGAAAATATAATTACCTGGGAACTGTTATTAATGAAAACAACGACAACTCTGAAGAAATCAAGATCAGAATAGAAAAAGCTAGAGCTACTTTTACCAAAATGAAAACAGTTTTATGCGGAAGAGAGCTAAGTTTAAATCTTAAAATTCGCCTCATGAGATGTTACGTGCTGTCAGTTCTTTTCTATGGAATGGAAGCTTGGACACTGAAAAAGATCGATACAAGGAAAATAGAAGCATTCGAGATGTGGATGTACCGCAGGATACTGAGAATATCGTGGACAGAGAGAGTGACAAACATGGAAGTGTTGCGAAGAATGCAGAAAGAAAAAGAACTTGCGCTTACTATTAAAAAGCGCAAACTGCAATACTTGGGACATATAATGAGGGGACAAAAGTACCAGCTACTACAATTAATTATTCAGGGAAAAATAATAGGTAAAAGATCCATTGGCAGAAGAAAACATTCATGGTTGAAGAATTTAAGAGATTGGTACAAGTGCAGCAGCTGCCAATTATTTAGATCTACGGTATCAAAAATACGCATAGCCTTGATGATAGCCAAACTTCGGAACGAGGACGGCACCTGAAGAAGAAGAAGATAAGCAGCCCGGGCTTCGTATTGTTAATCATGATTTCAGAGCTACCTATGGTACATTTCTAAAATTTGTCCGAATATATATGAAGCCCAAGCGTATTCACATGTTCTGAGCTTGGTTAAAATATCGAGAGATGGTGTAAAGTACGTTTTTTGGGGAAATAACATTAAAGAATTACGAAGCCCGAATCCGGGCTTCGTAAGGAGGTGTCGGGCTTCGTATGACCGGTGCGATATAGCGTTTTTGGCTTCCTAAAGTCGGAATCCATATATATATATATATATATATATATATATATATATATATATATATATATATATATGTATGTATATATATTTTTATATTCAAACTTACAGTATTTATATATATATATATATATATATATATATATATATATATATATATATATATATATATATATATATATATATATATGAGTTAGCTAGAAGCAACCTACCTTGCTCGTTTCGGTACGAAACCGATCTGTGCTTCCACTTTGAAGCCACTAGATGTCACCTTGTATTTATTTAAAAATACCTACGGCGTCAAACAAGCAGGAAATAATCGCAATTTGCTTCTTTTCAAAAGTATGAAAATAATATGCAAAATAATATACAGGAAATAAATATTCTCACCCTCGTCTGTGCTGCCATCTTGAGAACGTTTTCGCTGTCTACAGCTCATCAGTCAAGCTCTCAGAACAGACGGAGATGTAGAATATTCCTTCCGTATACCCGCGGCCGTAAGACAGCCATGCAGTCATTATGGGACTAGCGCAATCTGAGTTAGCTAGAAGCAACCTACCTTGCTCGTTTCGGTACGAAACCGATCTGTGCTTCCACTTTAAAGCCACTAGATGTCACCTCGTATTTATTTAAAAATACCTACGGCGTCAAACAAGCAGGAAATAATCGCAACTTGCTTCTTTTCAAAAGTATGAAAATAATATGCAAAATAATATACAGGAAATAAATATTCTCACCCTCGTCTGTGCTGCCATCTTGAGAACGTTTTCGCTGTCTACAGCTCATCAGTCAAGCTCTCAGAACAGACGGAAATGATCATTCTGTATATGTCCATTATTGTGAGTGTGTCGATTTACGTGTAGAATCTTGACAAAGGTGAGAGATATCCACCGAAACGTCGATTTAAATGGAAGAATAAAATCTAATTCCAAATTTTTTTAACATTATTCACTGAACCGAAACCCAAGAAATACAAAATTTAATTATATATATATATATATATATATATATATATATATATATATATATATATATATATATATATATATATATATATATATATAGTGGTTTGAAGTTTCAGCAATTCGGTCATGTGAAATAAAAGTCTATTTGTTATTTCTCAATATTTCGTCACACTTTTGTGACTTCTTCAGGAGAAAACTGTAAATTTATTAAGATTAGAAATTAACAAAAGCTAAATATTTAATTACTTACAACTATAAGAGTATTAATTTAGATTTTTTTAACATATCGTAAGGGACATTGACTTAATTTTGATTTTGACATTTATTATTTCGGAGTTATGGTAACTGCAATAAACTTTATATTCATAGAATATTGTCTGATATTTAAAATATTTAATAAGTTACCATAACTCCGAAATAATAAATGTCAAAATCAAAATTAAGTCAATGTCCCTTACGATATGTTAAAAAAATCTAAATTAATACTCTTATAGTTGTAAGTAATTAAATATTTAGCTTTTGTTAATTTCTAATCTTAATAAATTTACAGTTTTCTCCTGAAGAAGTCACAAAAGTGTGACGAAATATTGAGAAATAACAAATAGACTTTTATGTCACATGACCGAATTGCTGAAACTTCAAACCACTATAACACAGTACGGTCGAAAATATTTGTACAAATATATATATATATATATATATATATATATATATATATATATATATATATATATTCTTGCCTCAGGTAGCTGTAGCTTCCTCCGTGGATTTGTTAGTTGTTGCTCTCGAATCCTGAGGGTCTTCTAACATTATAGCCACAAATTGGTTGCATTGCTCCTGTTTAGCTATATCATACTGATGACGACTAATAAGTCAGAAACACGTGTCTATGGTTGCATTCCATCTTGTGCATATTTTGTTTTATATATATATATATATATATATATATATATATATATATATATATATATATATATATATATGTTCGGAAAGGTTTCCGCGGTTAATACAATGAAACTTAAAGCTAAAATCAATATCAACAAAAGAATTAATATTAAAATTAAACTCACCAGGCTTCCGGGTTGAACCGCGTCGTTGGTTTCTAGGCCGAGCTTTCTAGCCGGCTGCAGTATTGCAGTGAGTAGTGAAGTAGTGAGTAGTGAGTGTAGTGTCTGGAGCCTCAGGAGACTGAGACCCCGGAAGCCCTGAAGATGACGTCAGAGAGGACGTCGAAAGCTCGGCCTAGAAACCAACGACGCGGTTCAACCCGGAAGCCTGGTGAGTTTAATTTTAATATTAATTCTTTTGTTGATATTGATTTTAGCTTTAAGTTTCATATATATATATATATATATATATATATATATATATATATATATATATATATATATATATATATATATATATATATATATATATATATATATATATATATATATATATATATATATATATATATATATATATATTGTTATATTTCTATTTGATATGAAAATTAAATTTTGATAATTATAAACAGAATTCAATTTAATATAAAATATTTTCAATTTTCTCAACCACGGGCATATAAATTTAGAACAACCTGTATACAACAAATTGTTATATTTAATTTTAAGAAGTGATTAAACGAAACTCGGGATAATGCGCTTAGAATGAACAAAGTGAATGGCGCGTACCATTGTCGTTGTTCGCGGAAGGTTCGATCATTAGCCTATGCTAAATAAGACTCAAGTGAAATCGATAATAGGTCATTATCGTTGTTCGCGGAAGGTTCGATCATTAGCCGATGCTAAATAAGACTTAGTGGAAGTAGATAATAGATCATTAAATTTTGTAATTAGTAGAAAGTAATTTTAGAATGGGAATTAACTATTTTTCTTTTGAAATCCATTAAGCATATTTAGAAAGATTAAAAATTGGTTTTGAGGAATACTGCGAATGAGAGTTGGTGGTGGAAGTTTGATTTGCGAATCTGGAAGGGATATTTAGAAAGTAGGGGAATGAATGACAAATAGAGAGCAGAATGTTTTGAGCTGTCGAGAAGTGAAGTCCAGTAGTAGACGGTAGTGTACGGAGAGTGAGAAAGCCGGTGTAGTTCCGTGAGTGTGGAGTATCTATCGTGGAACGAGAGGTAGGCCAGGTTGAGAGTAAAAGAACCTCCTTGAGCCAAGAGTTCCCGGTAGCTGATTGCAGTTTCGAAAAAGGTAGAACACAGCATCACGACAGAAGCAGGAAACGAGAGCTATACGAGCTAGTTTCAAAGGAGAACATTACTGGAAGCCAGGACGAGGTTTTGATTGCAGCCAAGGATAGCAGGAAACGGGTCTTGTGTGAAGACATTCTCAGTTCACCAGAAAAAGGTCAGTCTCATTTGTTTGGACATGAATGTATGGGTTTTTCGTATTAAATACCACATTTAAAATTGAAGAAACATAATCAATAATATCAGAAAAGCTTCATCAAACTTAAATAGAATTGTTGCTAAGAAATCATAATAGTTAAATGTTAATAAAAACTGTCAATTGGAAACCAAAAGGAAATAAGATTCCCATGTGTAAATGTTATGTTTAAGAATAATAAGATATAGCAAATATTAAGCAGTGATTGCCATTTAAATAAAATAAACAATATTTTGATTACAATTGTAACCCATATGTGTTATTATTTTACTCTTTTCTTTCCTATCCCGATTAGGAACCATTGAGAAATACTTAGAAGCCACGTCAGTAAGTAATTAATTTTATAAAAAGCCCTGAGATTGAAAACATATTGAGATGTGATCTGGTAAATTAATTAGATTATTATTAATGCATTGATTAAATTAAATGACATATAAAAATATTATCTCATATCAATAATCAAGATCACATCAATATATATAGTAAAAAAAAGGTATTCCAATATAGTAGTATAGTATATAGTATATGTATATATATATATATATAATATATATATATATATATATATATATATATATATATATATATATATATATATATATATATATATATATATATATATATATATATATATTGATGCACGTTAAGTTGTGACTTCCGGTATACAGAAGAGGCTGTCTGGCTTCCACCTTTTCTACTTGGGATTATTTTTTAAAAATTGTATATTTGATAAGAGGGGGGGTGCTACGATAGATCTACATATTGAGGGGAAAGGATTTACCATAATAAATGTTGTATATATATAGGTATATACGGAAGCGGACATAATACGTTGTGGCTTCTGTAAATAGGGTAGTTCAAGTCGCGTTGTCACTTCCAGCGATGTTGTCATATTTTTGGAAGTCACAACGTCTCTTCTGCCAAATTTACCTCGTAGTTTGAGCGTGATCTGTTATCTTAGAGTCTCACACTTGGCAGTGGAATTCATTGGTATCTAGCGTTCCAATAAGAATGTCTTCTTTTTAAAGTGCCTACCCGTTCCGGATGTTGGAGATCATCATGGCTATCTTGACTTTGTCTACCGCAGCGCGGGACAGTTCAGTGGTAGTCATGTTATACCACGTTCGTAAAGTTTACCACTTTTACCACGTCCTCTTTTACCACTTACCTTCCCTTGAAAAATCCGTTGGAGAAGGCAGTAACGTTCTTGATTTCTCATTACATGTCATTTTCGCATTGGAAATCGAAATTGGTTAATTGGCTTAATTGGTTAATTGGTTAAACGGCTTAATTCTATATTTAAAATATCATTAATATTATCTAGCTTAACTGTAATAATAATTGTTACAATAATTAAAACTATGCATTAGTCAATTACAGCTATTAATGAACATAATTCTGTGAATGAATATGAGTCTGTAATTCGGACCCCCGGAGAATTACAGAGGAATTAATTTATTAAACACAACACTAAGTGATAACAAACACACTGAATACAATTATAAGATTAGCAGAAGAACAACAAGGTTTTAGGTCGGGAAGATCATGTACCGACGCTATATTTATAATGAGGCAGATTCAAGAGAAATCAGTAGAATACAACAAACCGGCATACTTATGTTTCGTCGATTTTAAAAAGGAATTTGACAGAGCCAAATTAAAAGACGTTATCCATTTATTTTACGCAAGAGAGGTACCTCTAGGAATAATTAAAACAATCGAAAATATCTATCAGAACAACACGATCAGAGTAAAAGTAGATAAAGAACTAACTGACCCAATTGAAGCTGGCAATGGGATAAGACAGGGAGACTCCCTGTCTTGTTTTCTATTGTTCAACCTGATCATGGATGAAATAATAAAAAAAAAGTAAGAACAAAAGAAAGATACCAAATGGGAGAAAAACAACTTAAAATAATCTGCTATGCAGACGACGCAATACTAATCTCTCAAAGTGAAGATGATTTACAACGTATGCTGCACCAATTTAATATAACCGCTAGAAAATTTAACATGTTGATTTCCCCAAAAAAGACTAAATGCATGGTTATAACAACAAATCTAGTTGTAAATTAGAGCTGGACGGTCAGATAATAGCACAAGTCATAGAGTTTAAATATCTAGGCATCACACTATCTAGCTCTATCTACGGAAAGCTCGAAACCGAAGTACAAGCTCAGGTGAATAAAGTAAACAGAGCCGCAGGCTGCCTGAATGACACAATATGGAGAAATAAAAATATCGGAAAAGAAATGGAAGGCAGAATTTACAAAAGAGTCCTCAGACTAATAATGACATACGCGACAGAAACACAACCTGATACAGAAAGGACAAAAAGAATGCTAGAAACAGCAGAGATGAAAACACTTCGAAAAATCGATGGTAAGACACTATGTGATAGAGCCAGAAGTGCAGATATACGTATACGACAGAGATGCAAGGTGGACAACATTAATAACTGGGTGAAAAACAGAAGAGTAGAATGGTTAGGACAATAAACAGAGTAGTAAGGACGGCGAGAGACGGTGCCCCAATAGGAAGGCGATCAGTGGGAAGACCACGAAAACGATGGAATGACAACTTACTGGAGTCACATTGAAAAACAGACAGAGTTATGTCTACACAAAAAGATGAAAAAGAAGAATAAATGAATATAATGGATAAAATGATGCTAGGTAATAGTAATTTTAACAAATAAGTATTTTTAGTGATTTTATTTTAGCTTCAGGTTATTGTTGGAGTTGGAGTTTACTAACGACATTTTAAATTTAATAATATAATATTGAATAATAAAATATTATGAACAATATAAAGGTCAACACTCCGGCCAAGAAAATCGAGCTTAGTAACAAATAAAAAACAAAATGTTGCAAATCCTATAATTGCAAAAAACGGTCAGGGAGTTTGTCAGTGATCCAAAGTCAGTGTCAGTGTCATTTTTTTTAACAGTAACAGTGATCCAAAAAATTTTTTACGGCACAAAAATAGCAACTGTAACAATTTGTTTAAAACATTTTTAGAATTTTTAAGTGCTTATTTTCCGAGCTCTGTTAATATGTATTTCTGCACACGTTTAAAGCAAAAAACTTTTAATAATTAGATACAATTATTCTATTATAGAGTGAACTCTCCCTTGGATGGACAGTAGTTGATCCGCATAAACTGTCCGTTTAAGGCAGGTGTCCGTTTAAGGGAAAAATAAATATGATATAATTAATTATTTTTAATGAGAAATAAGCCACAATTTTACTAAAAAAAATTATTTCATTAACGTTTCGACGCCCAAGTCGGGTGTCATCAAAATAAATATTACTAGAGTAACAATGTATTACTAGAGTAATATTTTGTATTTTGACAACGACAAATATAAAAATGCCACAAGGAAATAGCTTCAGAACAACAATGAATATGTTAATTTACAATTTTTAATAACTTTAATAACTAAAATTATTTCAGTTACTTTAAATTATATGTACATATAGGTTGATGGCTCAGATCATGCACAAAATATATTGTGAAATTTAATCCGAAAATAATTTACGAAATTTTAACCAAAACGCTAAGACCTACAAATTAATACAATGACGTCTATTGAACCCAAATATCTTCATTCGACAATTAAGTTAAGATTCATATTTCAGTCAAAACACAAAAATTTATCGAGGCATTTATTATCAGAGTAATAATGGGGTCAGCAATTCTTTCATGGATCGACACACACATTAAAATTTTGCTTGCGTTGCTAACAGTTAAAAGATGTGAACAGATTTGTATTACATAATTATTATAGCGTAAACAGTATTCATACCTAATATCAAATATCGCTCGTGTAAAGATCTGTTAGCCCGATCAAGGAATACAAAACTTATCGAAAACCTCCAAAAAATAAATTAAGGATGAAAATTTGGGAATAGGTAGTTGAAATTGTCTATTATTATATAAGAAAATGTTTACAATTCTACATTGCCTCCATTTTACAAAAATGGAGGGGAATACACCCTTCTTGGGGTTGAAAATATACATTCAAAATAAGTCCGGAATTGGATAAAATAACTAATTGTAAGCAACTTTTGTTCTATAGAGTTTTTTCACTAAGTCAATACTTTTCGAGTTATTTGCAAGTGAATATGTTCATTTTTATGCTTATGAACGGTTTTTCGCAAGTAACTCAAAAAGTAAGTATTTTATCGAAAAATGCATTCTTAGCGAAAATATAGCTTATAAAAAAGTGAAACAAATGGTGTACATATGAAGTCTGTTGAACCAGTAGAAGCAGAGTTGTAGCTAATGAGGAGTAGGTCCTTCTTCGTCAAATTTCAAATCAAATGTTTCGACGTGAAGTAACCAAAAAACGGAGCACCTTTTCAGGGAAAATTAATTACAACTTTTTTAAAGTGTTTAAAAAAAGGTTTATTTTTGTTTTTTAAAAGAACTTTTAACGTTAAAAGTAAGTGAGTTACGCTCAAAATATTGTTACGCAAATAAAAGGGCTCAACCCTTTTTATTTTTTGGTATAAAAATCGCGAAAATCACCCCCTAATTAGCATCTCAAATAAATTTAATCGTTACCGCTTCACACTTTACTTTTCTTATGTATTCTTTATATGATCTGTAAGTTTCATCGGTTCAAAATGCTTCTTCTTGAAATGGGTTTAGTTAAAGTGGCTTGAACAAGTCACTAATCACGAGTGTATGCAAATTTTGAACAGTCTTAGCATAACCAATTTTTGTCTACCAGGAAAACAAAAAATCCAAAATAATCAGAACTCAAAAAACGTACATTTTCTTACTGTTTGAGGTTTTTGGTATTACTAATAATTTTTCAGTTATTTTGAAAAAAAAAGGATTTTTTTTTTCAAAATCAGAAAATTTTTTTTATTTTAAAACCAATTTTTTTCAAAATTGAACAGTTTTAACCAATAAAACTTATAGTTCATTATAAAGAATATATAAACAAAATACCTTGTGAAGCAGTAACGATTCATTTTATTTGGGATGCTAATCAGGGGGTGATTTTCGCGATTGTTTTTACCAAAATATAAAAGGGAGCAAAAATATTTTGAGCTTAACTCACTTACTTTTAATGTTAGAAGTTAAAAAAAACAAAAATAAACCTGTTTTTAAACACTTTAAAAAATTTTTAATAAGTTTTCCCCGGAAAGTTCTCCGTTTTTTGGTTATTTCACTTTAAAATATTCGATTTGGAATTGGACGAATAAGGACTTACTTTTCATTAGTTACAACTCCGCTTCTACTGGGTATACAGATTTCATGCGTACTCCATTCTTTTCACTATTTATAAGCTATATTTTTACTAAGAATATCTTCTTCGATAAAATACTTACTTTTTGAGTTATTTGCGAAAAACCGTCTAAAACATGTTTTTTGTTGTTAAAAATGAATATATTCACTCGCAAATAACTCTATATTTTTCACCTCCGAGAAGGGGTACTCCCCTCCATTTTTGTAAAATGGAGGGTGTGTAGAGTAGTTAACTTTTTCTTATATAATAATAGACAATTTCAACTACCTATTCCCAAATTTTCATCCTTCCTTTATTTTTTTTTGGGTCTGATTGTTCTTTGATCGGGCTATGTATCAATTTGAAACGATAAAAAATGACCTACAGTATCATACGCAAAGCATGCGAAACATGGGTGCTGAAAATTCAGAAACAGACCTTTTAGAAAGATTGCAGAGAAAAATGCTAAGAGCAATATAATATGGAGGTGCGAAAATAGATCAGTGGAGAAGAAGAACTAATAAAGAACTGGAAGAACTGTATAAAGAGCCAACGATAACGATGACGATCAAAGCACAGAGAATAATATTTTTGGCAAATCGAAAGAATGAGAAGTAAAAGAATGCCAAAATGGTACTCTTACGTAGACCATAACAAAAGAGAAGGAAAGGCAGGCCAAGAGAAAGATGGGAGGACAGTGTGTACGAAGACCTGAAGAAAAGTAACATTGAGAGATGGAAACAACTAGCATTGAACTGAAGGAGAGGGAAGTAGGTGGTGAAAGATTGTATAAATGGACTGAATTGTAATTATATAAAATTTATAAGACTAAAATAAAATGTAATCAGAAATGTAAACGTTTTATTCCTAGGCCAACAAGGAATATTCAG